>NW_024425230.1:12328201-12393031 GCF_017311325.1 Ursus maritimus | reverse complement strand
AAACACCCAGAGAAAACCTGGGAAATAAGAGTCAAAAACCGAGATGTTTTTAAAGATCCAGATGTATAGTGTCAAGTAAAGAAAACAATCAAGGATTTTATAATTTTTTTTTCCATTTTCATCCAGATGTTTGGTGTCATATAGACACAGTCTTAATCTGCTCAGTCATAATCACAATGTTCTTTAATATCATTTGCCAATATTTTAATCCCTTCTTCACCAAATCATCTTTAACAATCCTGTTTAATTTATTCATAGCAGAAAACACAAAAGATATTTTCTTCTGAAAAAAAAAATATATATATATATAATGCCCAACAGACTCAAAACACAAGAATACCAGCCAGAATGGTACCCAAGTCTTTATGTTGAAAAACACTTCCTATCTGCATTTTCAAATGATGAAAGATAATTCAACTTAAATGGCTGGAATGGCAACTTAATTTTAATTGACATGCACGTGCTAATTTCAATTTCTAGTAAGTAGTTTAGGAGAATAACAGGCTCTCAAGTGTAAATGATGGCCAACTTTTCAATGGGCTCCTTTCCCAACGTACTCACTTACTGCTAAATCCCAAAAAAGACATTTTAGGAACAATTTCCTGCTCTGGTGACTTTGGATATAGAGAAACACCAACCTAGAAATGTAAAGGCTTGACGTGGAGCCCCAGCACCATCATGGTCTAACTGTGTGACCTTGATCTAGTCACTTAAGCTCCGAGCCTCAATTATGACTTCCTTAAAATGGAAATAATAACCCTGCCCCCAACTAACCTGAGGATCTGATGAAAGAACTCTGGAAGTGCAGAATGCCTCGCAAGTACGTAATTATCATTAATATATAAAATATTTTATTGTTAATTTTATGTATTATTGTTTAAACGCTATCACGTAGAAGTATCATTACTGTTAATATCGAATTCAAAGGGGGTGTCTGGGTGGCTCGTCTGCCTTCAGCTCAGGTCATGATCTCAAGGTCCTGGGATTGAGCCCCGCATCGGGCTCCCTGCTAGGCGGGAAGCCTGCTTCTCCCTTTCACACTCCCCTTGCTTGTGTGCCCTCTCTTGCTGTCTCTCTCTGTCAAATAAATAAATCTTTAAAAAAAAATTCAGAATTCAGGGGCACAAGAGAGATAGCCACACTCAAAAAGATCTGGCCAGCTATTTTCTGTTTGCAAATTAGGATGGCCATAACCCCTGGGTGTGCAAAACAATCCCAGATTCTCCTCCCCTACATTCCCGTGCCTTTCCTGTACCTTGAGAAATGTCTCAGTACTACTCTCTTTAAGGTAACTAAGTAGTCTATTCAAAGATCCCGCTGATCGGGTCTGTATTACAACGAGGCCACTTCTGCCCATCTAGAACCATGTGCTTGATCAGCTGTGGGACTTAGCTTTGAGGCACTCACACACGCTCTTGGCCAATGGCACAGAGTCCAGCCTTCACGTTATAGCAGTTTGGAGGCTGCTGAATATTCAAACAGACCTCATGGTTTCTATCAACGGAGATTGCTTTCATGGTTTTTTGGTTTTGGGGGGTTTTTTTTGTTTTTTTTTTTTTTTGCTATTAATAAAACGTATGTCCTGGGAAGTTACCATCAAAGAACAAGCCAACCTTACCTTCATCCCCACAATCTAAGCAGGTATCTGAGTGAGAAATCAATTCATGCACCTGTAAAATGCTAAGCTCTAAAAATCTTGTAAGCATTTCAGTCCTTGCGCCAAGATTTTTGGAAAATACCTCTAAACGTTTGAGTTCCACTTGGAAGATACTGAAAGGTTCTTACAGGACAAAAGAAAAAGGAAGAAAACTAATGAAAGGAAGACAACGTAGTTCATTTTAAATTTTAAGTCTCTGCAGTGTCAGAATGCTACAGTGAAATGAAAGCTCACACATTAAGAAATTTCTTTCGAAGTGGACTCTAACTTTTTTCTCAATCATATGACCGCAGGGAAAATGGAATGACTAATCGAGTTTTCATTCTCGAACTTTCTGAAGTCACAAATCATTCATGAGCATGTTGCTACATTGGAGCACTTGCCTTGAAGGGCCAGAAATCAATACAAAAGGAAACAATAATAGAAAAGGGAAAGATTTTTCCCGTCCTACTAGGGAAAGGTGTGTGAGCGGGAAGAAAGTACAGTACAGAAGCTCATGACAAGTCATGATAAATGGGTCGTTATAAAATTCATGTTTAGACAGCACCAGGCCGGGGATAATGCCATTCGTCATGGCAACACGAGGCAGCTAATGAGCCCTCATTGCATATTCATGTCTGTGGCGGGTCTTGTCTCCCTCCCACCCTGAACTACTGCCTGGAAATATCTCCACTTCAAGCTGAAGCTCAGCTAGGCCTTCTTCTTCTTCTTCTCCTCCTTCTTCTTCTTTTTTTTTCTATTTGTTACTGTTGCAGCAATTACACTGTAAAAGTGCTGCCCAAGATTGATTGCTCTGATCTGTAGTTCAATTGTAAATTAGAATACACATCCCCCCAGGGACACACGGCCCCTATTTGTGATTAAGAAAAAAGCCCCATAATAGACTAATAGCTAAAGTTCTCTCTCTTTTACTTTCAGGCAATTAGCTTGATGAAATGGCCTCTTTTTGTGTACCCTGCAAGTGTAAACCGATATCATAATGAAGTATATGATGTTTATTCTATTATTTTCACCTTGCCGGGTATGCAGGAACGCATAAATAATGGCTGCTTTGTCTGGTACGTTTACTGATTCACAAGTAAACTATTTCTTAAAGATGCAGTGTGTGCATTTTGAGGCTGGAGCTAAGCAACCCCTAACTCTGGGTTCACCTCCACGCAAAAGACTTTCTACGAAAGAGGAAAACACCAAATTTCTCAAGGAATGGTAAAAGCGAGATTCTGATAGTCAAGAACCATCCAGCTGCTGGACTGCTCTGGGGTGGATGAGGCGGGAAAGCTCAAATGGCAGCTGTCTCAGGCTCAGGTGAAGACCCCAGGGTCCTCTCGCAAAGTGCTCTGGGGTGACTTTGGGCCCAGCGAGGCTCCAACTGACCATAATGTGTTGTTGGTCTCCACTAATCAGTTGCGGGATCCCAATGCCATTACTATTCTTGGGTGGTGGAAGTTAGTCCTACAATGTATTCACCACTGTGATGTGTACTGCGCCCTCCCCCACTCCAAAAGTCTTGTCTTTTCAAGATCCAAAACTTTGATCTCCTCAGTTGACCAGAAAACATTCCTGAGCTTCCTACATGCAGCAGCTGACAGAGGTTTTGAGACCAGCCAGCCAATGACCACAATCGCTTGTGGTTGGCCCATTTCCAACATCATTTGTGTTGTTCCTATATAGTACTTAAATATTTGTTTTCTTTTCACTCAGGACAGTCTCAAGAGGAAAGGGGGGAAAAAATGTCCCAACTCGGCAAGATAGAGAAATAGGAAAGAAGGAAAAACAGAGCAAAACAGAAACAAAAACAAAACTATCTTCATTTAAAATGGTTTATGGTGAAAAGATCAAATGAAATAAAATAAAATAGTTGATAGTGGTTTTCTTATCCAGACGTTAATTACGGTTCCATGGGTGCCTGGGTGGTTCAATTGGTTAAGTGTCTGCCTTTGGCTCAGGTCATGATCCTGGGGTCTGGGGCACCAACCCTACATCGGCCCTCCTGCTCAGCAGGGAGTCTGCTTCTCCCTCCTCTTCTTCCCCTCCCCCTGCTTGTACACACACACTCTCTCTCTCAAATAAATCAACAAAATCTTAAAAAAAAAAAAAAGGATGTTACTTATGGTTCCAGTTCTACATTCCAAATTCCCCACCATTCATCAATAACCCAGCTTGTACTACCCACCAAACATTTTCTGGGCTTGTGTTGTGGAACAAATTCACCCCTGTCCTCTTTAATATGAACCCTATTTGAGTTTCTAGAAAATCACTTTTATAGCAAAAGGATCTCACTAATTTTTTTAGTATTGAACTGGACGTGCATTTTTAGATTTGTTATATTTTAAAATTGATGTTTGAAATCGTCTTTTGTTACATATAAAACATGTTTGCCTTTCCTCCCAGTTACTCTAGCCACTTCCTAGTTCAATAAAACTTTTCGAGAAAGTTTATTACTATATCCTGAAAAGTGATTCTAAGGTTATATAATTTCCAAGCATACTACAAAATGAGCTACCCAGAAATATCCCAGGAAAATTCACTTTGATATCTTTCTTGCTAAACATCAAAGGGTTTACCAGTCTTCATTTGGGGACTGACCTTCTCTTTCTCAATATTTATACACTGAACTGCTGTGTCAATGATAAACCTGCAGCATAGTAATTGTAAATTTTCATCGCTTTGAGAAATGTTTGAATGTCTAGCTGCCACATTGCTGCCATATTTGAAATACGTTATTGTAAACTTTCAAGTGACAATGAGCCTGGGAATTTTTCATCCACACGTATGGCACTTTCTTGCAGTAACCAGTCACATTTTTTAAGAGTCCATTTACTGTATAACAATAATGCCTGATACGTACAAAGTGCCTCATAATTTTTGAAGTTCTTTCGTGTAAATCACATCACATACATAATTCTATGAGGCAAATGAGGCAAATAATTTTATTGTCACCTCAACGTTAGAAGGGAGAAAATTGAGGCTCAGAGAGGTTAAGGGACTTGCCCAAAATCACAAGTCAGCACGCACGTGAAGTTCAACCTTGACCCCAGGCGTTGAACTCCAAAATCTAAACCCCTCCTGGCAGGTCATGCTGTCTTTATACTAGCTACGCATTCACCACAGGCAGCACCCTCCAGAACCTCAAAGCTCTTAAAATAAACGAGTCTGTGAGCTTCATTCGTATCTGGGAAAGATTGACAAATGAATGTAAGGACACACACACACACACACACACACACACACACACCTTGATAGAAACCTACAAGGAAAGGAGAAAAGGGATGGAATTCACACTGCATTGTTACCTACCTACCTAAATATAAGATAAATAATCTACATTTAATTACTAACATACGCTTAGACTAGGTAGAGACCGGCCACAAAATTGAAACAATGACCTAGATAATTCAAATTTGAGGGACAGGGGAAGGATCACTCTTTTCAAGAGACATGGGTTTGTATCCAAATTTTCCAGAGATTTGGTTGAGTCTTCTCATCAAACTTCTCTCCAAGACCTTTACACACACCACGCCCTCTGTTTCATCCTTACCTGTCACATACTCCCATAGAACTAATTCAACCCTGACCGTCAATCTAGAATTAGCTCAAAGATCACTGCTCTGTGGAGAATGGTCCCTGACTTCTATCTCTAGCCCTGTTCCAAATACCTCTTTGATCTGATATTCGCAAATGAGCCTCCTTTATCCTCATTATAGTCTCTCCCATCCTGATGCCAGTGAAGACAGGATTTGGATCTAGAATCCAGCTACAAACTCTTCCAAGGGTGTGCTGGAACTGTCTGCCAAAGTACTCCCACTGTCAAGGTCACCAACATACCACCGTGCCATGCCCAGAGCCCTGAGTTTGTCGAAGAAGCTCTGGGCTATTCTTTGCCAATGAAGGGCCACCATGTTGATAAGGAATGGCCGCTACCTTTTTGAAATAACAACTAGATCAGATAAAACATGCAAAGCAGAACCCACAGACGTGGGCAAAATTGACAACCAAACCATGATTTCTTATGAAAAGCTGGTCTGAACATGAGAAAGACCCCAGAAATGAGCCCCAAACCAATGAACCCAAAATGAAGAGTTTATACATATGTCCAAATCCCAGATTTGACATTACTTAAACTTATGGGAGAAATCAGGGGATGTGTCATTATTTCATTCATTCATCCATGCATCCATTCAATAAATCATTCAACAAATACTTATTGAACCTCGAGAAGATAATCACAAAAACATACATCATCCTTACCCGCATGGAACTCACAGTACAATAAGAGAGACAGATACATAGTCCTATCATTGAATATAAGATTGTATAGATAAAGATACATAACTATGGATAAAATGGAACTCTTAGTGGGAACTTCATAGAGACAAGTGCTTCAGTATAGCAAGTCTTACAATAGAAGCCTGAAGAATGAGGTTATAGATGAAGGTATAGAGAAAGGGTATGTGTGGGAAGGGAGCATTTGTGGAAGCAGAATGTGCAAAGGCCCAGGGGTGGAACACAGCTTAGCAAATTAAAGGGCCATTCAACAGTCCAGTGAGACTGGACCCCTGGGAACTGGAAGTAAAGTGGACTATGATGAGGCTGAGGACATAGGTAGGTTGGCCAGACCATACAGGACCCTGTAGACCACAGGCTACAGTAGGAATTCCAGATCTCACCTGAAGTCCAGTGGAAAGCAATTGAGGAGTTCCAAGCAGGAAATGCTCATAATCACATCTGTAGGAGGATAGAGGGTGATAGTGTTGTTACATTTGGAATAAAGAACCTCAATTTTTAAGGCATACAATGGTTTTATTTCTCTAGCACTGGCTACCAACCATGCTCTAGGGAACCACTTCCGCTTTACTGCTAGAAAATAGACGTCTCTCCAACCCATGTGCTATGTGAGCCCAGCACCAGGCCTGCCAGGGTTGAGTAGGGAAGATCTAGCATAACAAGTATGATGTCGAAGACCTTTTGGGGGCGCCTCGGTGGCTCAGCCGTTAAGCATCTGCCTTTGGCTCAGGTCATGATCCCAGGGTCCTGGGATCGAGCCCCGTGTCAGTCTCCCTGGCCAGCGGGAAGCCTGCTTCTCTCTCTCACACTCCCCTTGCTTGTGTTCCCTCTCTCGCTATCTCTCTCTGTCAAATAAATAAATAAAATCTTTAAAAAATAAAAATAAGCAAGAATAAAAAAAGAACTTTTGAGTCAGTTCTAAGAAACAATGATGTGTTGGCAAAGCATCTGCTCAAATGCAACACCAGAACTAGAAGACGCTATCTAGGCTCTGAATGGAACAAGCTGGCTCAAAGATCCTATCACTCTCAACATCTTGAAATGCCAATTGTGGCTACAGGACATGCCCCTGAGTCACTTTCTTGCACCCCTTGAACCAGGTCAGGACTGACCCACTTTGAGCCCCTGCCCTGTGGTAGGCTCTCTGTTGTCACTACTCGTTACCGGTCTTGTCTTCTCCACTCAGCCGTATGATCCAGAACAAGAGAGGCATGCATCTTATTCCCTTATCGCTAACGCACTTGTAGGTGCTTAGTAACGGGGTGCTGTTTCATTTGTCCTATGGTAAACAACTCTCCGTGGTGTAATTGTTGATTCTTTTCCTACCTCCTTCTGTGAGTTCTTTGAAAGCGGAATCAGTGCCACCATCTTTGTATCTCCAGTTGGCACTTGGTATAGAATTGATTATTTTTATTAGTCAATTAATATATGGATATAGCTAATAATATGAGGTCTTCATTAATACAACCAAATCTACCTCCTCTTTAGTCAGCCACAGGATATACAAAGCCACATCATCTGAGAATCTTGCGTACTGTCAGCACTCATCAGTGAGAGATGCTCCCTTAGCGCTGGTGGTTACTGCATTTCCACATATTAATACACACTCGAGGGGCGCCTGGGTGGCTCAGTCAGTTAAGCATCTGCCTTCAACTCAGGTCATGATCCCAGGGTCCTGGAATCAAGCTCCACCTCGGGACTCCCTGCTCAGCCAGGAGTCTGCTTCTCCCTCTCCCTCTGCCACCCACTCCTGCTTGTGCTCTCTCTCTCTCTCTGAATGAATGAATAAAATCTCTCTTACAAACACACACACACACCCTAGGTATATATACCCTTAATGTGAATGCATATAAAAACTGCTGAAATCCAGGGATGCCTGGGTGGCTCAATCAGTTAAGCGTCCTACTTTTGGTTTCAGCTCAAGTCATGATCTCAGTCTCGTGAGATGGAGCCCTGTGTCTGGCTCCAAGCTCAGCATGAGATCTGCTTAAGATTCTCCCTCCTTCAACCTCTTCCCCTCCCCCTGCTTGTGTGACGAGCTCTCTCTGTCTCTCTCTCTCTCTTTTAAATAAACAAATAAATAAAATCTTTAAAAAAAAAACTGCTAAAGTCCAAATGAGGTCTATAAATAGGATAACACTACTGAATCAATTTCCTAATGTTGACAAGGTACTATGTTTATATGAGATGTTATCTTTGGGGGAACTGGGAAAAGGGAACAGGCGATCTCTCTGAATTATTTTCACAACTTCTTTTTCAAGTCCTAAAACTTTTCAAATAAAATATGATAACTTTTTATAAAAACAAATTTATTTTTTGTTCTTATAGGTATACATCTGTATATTTTTATTTTATTATCGTGAGTATTTCTAAAATAATGAAGAAAAACCATCACGATTAAATGATGCCATCCTGCACAACACCAGCATACAGGAAAGGTAATGCCCTAATTCTGGGCATTGCTCTCTAGGTCCGATCAGGCTGGCATTTCAAATATGCTGGAAGAGGAGGGAGGCGCATTACTTTTGCCTGATTCAAGCACATCGTTAAAATGATGTTTTCATAAACAAAGTGCCGACGGCTATGATCTTATCTTCTCTCTTCCTTTTATCCTAATTCAGGTCAATAACAAGTATTTCTGCTCTCTTCTGTGGATTTCAGGGTTTGGAAGAAAGAGAGCTATTACAAGCTATAGGGAAGTGTGAGTGAAAAACTCACAAGAGCCTTTAAACTTCTTTCTGCTTTAGCATGGTCTTTAAAAAAAAAAAAAGTCCGATTTCAGAAAAAAGAATTTTTCAAATCAATAAGGCTGGTGTTTACACTCTAACAGTGTTACTGGAGTTTTTAAATTATGTGTTCAAGAGCCCACTGTTGGTGAAGTGGATAATAATGTGGGTCATTATACCAAAACTCTCTGAAGCATAGTAGGCAATTTTTCGACAACTGAGAGATCTGAAAACTGCCGGCAAGAAATGCATAGGCACATAGATTAAAGTAAAACTTCAGTTTGGCTTAAACACAGAAGTTCAAAAAGGATTCCGTCAGCATAAAAAGCTACCGTTTCCAATACTGTTCAGTTAATAAGCTTCCTGTAGTCCATACCTTGAGAATTATGAAAAAGGCTGTACATATCGTAAACATCAAGTCTAATTCAAAGATGAATGACATTCCCCCACATGCATCCCTCTTTTTCTGAAAACTGCAAACCCTTTAGTAAGTATATCTAAGAAAAAGACCTGCGCAGAAGTCGCCCTTGTTTTGTGCTAGCTTGCTTAAATTAAGTTCAGCTCAAGGTACGGCATATGCAACGTCATCTCAGCGACCCACGGGCTCGTGCAGAACAGATTCAGCAGGATACACTATGATCTCCAGGTGCAGGGAAAGAATGCCTGTCTGATTGCTAGGAAAGCTTATCAGGGAAGGCCATCCATCTTTACTTTTTCAGGAGAACATCCCCAAGCTGTAAAGGCAGAGTTTCACTTAATAAAAGAGGAGGAGGGAAAAAATGCAAAAATGTTCTTAATATTTGCCTTATCGATTCATGAATCGAAGAAAAAGAAACTATAATTACCTCTGGCTCTATCAGGACTGAGAGATTTCTTCTGCACAACCTTTTCCGTGGCAGGAACAAAGCTTTCTTCCAAAGGAAAAAAAAAAAAAAATCCACTTTAAAATACCCCAAAAGAGATTAAAAAAAAAAAAAAAAAAGCCCACAAGATTTTGTAGCTCTTTAATGCTTGCCATGGGCCAAATCGTACAATTAGAATCAGTCACTTTAAGTGCCAAAGTCATATAATGCTAAGAGATCACTTTATAATGTGAGCAGTTTTTAAAAGTCGTATTTAATTTTCCATTATTACTGTACTGAATGCTAGCGGTCTCCGTTCACGCAGTCATAGACCCTTCCATGCGGAAAGGGAGGGGACAGGCGGCCACTGGCCCAGACACTGGTCCCTTCTGGCCTTAAACCTCACAGACCTGACTTGGAACTCCACGATAGACCCTATTGCAACTCTCTTCCTAAATGTGTTTATTTTTATTTCCAAACCAAAGGACGACGGCTCCTTTTGGTTTTGTAATTATCTTATTTCAAAAAATAGAGATGGAGGCAAAAGCCTCTATGCCGTGTGAGCGCGCGCGCGTGCGCACCCAAGAGAGTGAGTGTGCGCGCGCACACGTGTGCGGCTTTCTTTAAGAAAATGAAATGAAGCATAAAATAAGCCCTTAACAGTAACCTAAGGAATAAAACAAAATCATTTACAACACATGGGATTGTTGCAGGATATGTCAAGATTAGATGGTTTAAGGGCGCTATCCTGAATGTGGAAGCAATTATAATGAAATTCATGACTCATTAGCAAACATTCCATATTGTGTTTCTCATTTCTGGGTCAATGTTGCTGGGAAATATAGACTTAGGATTTAGATGTTCCATTGACTTTGGTGCAAGCTTATAGATAGTTGGACCATACAGGGACACAAAGCAAAGACTCCGTGATTAAGTCCTTCATTTCTCAGATGTAGGCAATTTGGTCCTCAAGCTGAGGATGAACAAAATAACCTCGAAAGCATATTGGGAAGAATTAAGTTGGTGATCGAAGGGTTGTCTGCAAATGTAAAGTAGGACTTGCATGGTGCAAATATGAACTGGCGGATGTCGGGCGGATTTCACATGCACACTGCTTGGTATGCAAAATGCCTGGTGAACTCAAGTACCCAATACTGTACGTAATGGGAACCAGATGTCTAACAGAGAGAGAAAAATATTTTATAACAATAAATGTGACATTGACTCTTAAAGGGTTTTGCTGCTTTTAAACAGCTTCCCTGTCTTCCTCTCCCTCGTATTTTCAAATAGTTTACAGTAGATCGTGTAAAGAAATTATTTTCATGTTTGAAAAGAGAAACTGTTTAACCTGCCACAGCCTTCGCAAATGCATACAGAAGGAGAAACGATCTGAAAACAATAATTTGGGGAATTCATTCGTTTACGAAAGCACTGTGCTCAGCAAGGCAAAAATAAAATTAAGGCAAATAAAGCATGATTCCTCCTGCCCCTTACAAACTTGAACTAGACAAGAGGCCGTAAGATGTGCACAGCTGTTATGGGGGCATTAAGCAAGCCCTGGGCAAGAGACACCAAGTGCCCTGAGAATTCAAAGGAGTAAGAGGAAACTCCTATGGCGGGCACATCCCACGAAGAAGGGTCGTCCCCCGTGTAACCCACATGCCCCTTCCTCTGCACTGCACAGACGCAGCCCCGTGTGGCTCTCCTGCTCTCCTGCTGGCCATTGCAGCAGACACCCAGCCACCCTGCTCCGTCTGTCGGCCTCTCCTGACACCCTCCCAGAGCAACCTGCCTTCCCTGCGACGGTAGTAGTTCTGAAGCCTGGATGCCTAGCGATCAAGTTGCAAGCTCTGTAGTTGGGCCTAGGGTCCACTTCCCTCTTTGCCACTTACTGGTCTGACCTTGGGGAAGTCACTTCACCAACCTCCTTCTATCAGCATTTTTTCACGTGTAAAGTGAGGGTAAGAGAAGCGCACGTCTTCTGGGCTTGGCATCAGAACTGAATGAGGTTCTGAGCACAACATGCTTTGCAAGGTGCCACCATGGTGTCAGAGCACAGATAATAGAAACTCTGTTAGCTATTCTTCTCTCAAGCATCAGATCTAGTTTTTACAGAAAAAAAAAATCTAAATGCCTTATTTTGGTGTGCAGGCTGCTCAAGAGCCGATGGGTTGCAAGACTCTCCAACTCTTTCTCTCAGTCCCTTCCTTCCAATGCCCAACTCCTCTCCAGCCCGTCTGCCTGTCATCACCCAACCAGACCTCCATGCTCCAGCCCCAGTATCCTTGCACATGCTATTCTGCCCGCCATGGATGGTCCTCCCTCCACCTATCTACCTATCTACCTAGCAAATTCTTGCTTACCCTGCCATCCTGGGCTCTAGCAGACCTCTCCGTGCCTTCTCTGAGAGCCTGTGAAAGGTTAAAAACACCCGCTTAATTAGGCCTGTGGTCAGAAACTCATGGCCCATACAGATAGCACACATAAGAAAAGCAGCAAAGGGTAGCACAGTAGGGAGTGGTGGGGACTGTGCCAAAAAAAAAAAAAGAGAGAGAGACTGAGAATTGATGCCCTGGCTAACGGGTCAGCCACACCTCACTGTTGTCATGGTAACATGGGGCCTCAGTATTGCTAATACTTCCAATTTTTTTCAAGGTGAGACAGAAATCTACATCTTTACCTGAAATCTCCAATCGTTCATTGTTGGCAACTAAAAATGTCTCTAAATGCTGTAACCTTGGACCCACCAAAACCCTCTGGAGACCATCAGTACAGACCATGGCTCAGGGATTTCCTTACAGTTACACTCCTCCATTCCGGCAAATTTAACTATGACCTATAATTGTTTGCACATCTGCTTGTCCAACAGACAATGGTCTTTGAGGCAAGAAGCATGTTGGGTTTGGGTTTTCTTCCTCTCTCCAGTGCACAGCAGAGTGGGTGGCTCAAAGAAGCATCTCACTGAATTTCACATTGGTATTTCCTGAGCATTGGAGCCAAGGTACGTAGGGTCTGCAGGTGGGAGAGCATTCCCAGCAGGTCAAAGGATCAGGTGTTCCTGTTTCAAATAGCCCTGTTCCTAGAGGGGAAGGATTTTCTAGATATTGTTCAGGCTTGGTCAATAGCTAACTTCTTTAGAACTATCTAGAACTCTTCCTCAAAGCTCCAAAGCCCTCTCCATGGTTAGCAGCACACAAGTCAGCTCTGACAATATAAACCTATCCTATAAACCTAGTCTATACATAAACTTAATCTCCATCTAGTATGTGAGTGAATAACTAAATCCATAAGTGAGATCTACCTGAAAAAGCTCCGACTTAAATGTCAGATGTAAAAGAAATTTTTTAAAATGTCAGATGTGGCACTATTTGAAATTCGTTGGAAGGCGAGCATTATAGCAAATCCTAGACACAGAAAGAGACACATTGTCTCTGAAACTGTGGACAAGGAAAACAAATGGGAAAGGCTGGGTTGTGGACCACTTAGACGATTCGGTGAAAGCAGTGGCAGTTTGGAACTCTTTAAATGTCTGTCATCTGTGACCCAATGATGCAACTCATAGGCACTTAACTCAAGAAAATCATGTGTAAATATTTGGGAAAGTTCATCACGGCTTTGTTTCTAGTGCTGAAAAAGTATGGGGGCTGTTCATGAGTAATTACAGAGGATTTAGGGTTATGATAATTAATAATTATAGGGAAAAGCTATCAAACCCTTACTTTTGTGGCGGGTTGTGTCTCGGGAATGTTCGATTCGTTACATCACTGGACCATATCGTTACATCCATTTTACAGATGGGGACTCAGAGATGGAGTGTTTAAGTGATTTATTTGCCCAAGTCCCATAGCAAACTACGTGTCAAGGCAGGCATTTGGACTCAATACTATCTAACGCCAGAGTTTCAGCAGTATGTTCCACTTTCCTCATAAATATTCAAACCTCTACAGTTGTCACCGTGAGGGCACCAAAATCATAATCTCGAAGAATCTATAATGATGCAGAAAAAACTTACGAATGATTATTACATGAAAAAAGCAGGTTGCAAAAAAGTGTCCCCTCGCTCTGATATTGTTAGGGGAAATGTCAGCATCCCACAGACACAGCTCCAGCACTCAGGTGGAGGGTTTGAGATATGAGGCTAGAGCACGAAATTCACCGCAGGAATTAGCACCAGGATCCACGGAATGCCTCTAGGCTCCTGGGTCTTCTCCACTTGTCTCTTGCAAAACACCATCTCCCATAAAGTTTCAGGCTTCAAAGTGAAAATTCTAATCCCACCTTGATGTGACGTTAGGGCTCCAGATAGATCCCCATATCATCTGACTTAGCACTAAGGAAAGGGCAGGTACTGGCCCCACTAGGGCCTCATGGCCCAGACGGGTCCAATGAGCTGGAGCCAGAGGTTCTAGTTTTGTCACAACTGATTCTATAAAATAGCAAATAACTTGGAGGAAAGCATTGCCCATCTAAGTAGTAATTCTGTTTTTTTTTTTTTTTTCTAAATAACAATTATAAATATGGAGGGAGGGGCGCCTGGGTGGCACAGCGGTTAAGCGTCTGCCTTCAGCTCAGGGCGTGATCCCGGCGTTATGGGATCGAGCCCCACATCAGGCTCCTCTGCTAGGAGCCTGCTTCTTCCTCTCCCACTCCCCCTGCTTGTGTTCCCTCTCTCGCTGGCTGTCTCTATCTCTGTCGAATAAATAAATAAAATCTTTAAAAAAAAAATAAAAAAAAAAATAAATATGGAGGGAAAACAGTAGCCCACACCAAGGTCTTAACATAACAACATTTATATCCACAACAGCTTTTTCTTGTTTTTGCTTTTTTGTGTGCTCTGAATTCTCTACAGTGGCTATATATTACTTTTATACTAGAGGAGAAAAGGACCCCAACCTACATAGGGATTAAAAAGTGAATGTCTAGGGGCGCCTGGGTGGCTCAGTTGTTAAGCGTCAGCCTTCGGCTCACGGCGTGATCCCGGCATTCTGGGATCGAGCCCCACATCAGGCTCCTCTGCTGGGAGCCTGCTTCTTCCTCTCCCACTCCCCCTGCCTGTGTTCCCTCTCTCGCTGGCTGTCTGTCTCTGTTAAATAAATAAAATCTTAAAAAAAAAAAAGTGAATGTCTAGGGGCACCTGGGTGGTACAGTCGGTTGAGCGTCCGACCATTGGTTTCGGCTCAGGTTATGATCTCAGGGTCCAGGGATCAAGCCCCAAGTTGGGCTCCATGGCTCAGATTCTCTCTCCCTCTCTCTCTGCCCCTCCTGCTCATGCTCTCCCTCTCTTACCTTCTAAGATAAATAAATAATTTTTTAAGTGAATATCTACAGTTAGTAATATTTGGAGACCAGAGACTGAGATGCAGAGAAAAAAGTCTCTTCAGTGATGATGGGAGATGATGGGAAACTCTTACCAGAGAAAGGTCATCAGCTGAGCAGCAAATCCCGCCTGAAAGTCCGTGGCTGTGGACAAGGCCTCACCATGAAGATGGTACACCATCAAAGCTGCATCTGATGGAGATGCCGGGCGCTGGGCACGCCAGGGTCCATTGCCCTGGGACACTGTGTGAGACAAATGGCACCTAGGAGAAGACAAGTCGGAGCAGAGAAGAAAAGCATGAGCTACACGGAATATAAGACATGGTTTTAGAAGGCAGGAGACAGTGGCCACAAAGAGGGAACCCCACATGAAGATACATAGTTTAAGCAGTCAAGTGAGGAGGGGGGCAGGGAAGGGCAGGGAGAGGTCACTGGTCTGAGAAATGGCCATAGAGAAGCAAAATGTAAGGAAGGGGAACGGGAGGTAAATCTTTTTCATGCACGGAAAGCATACAGTGATGACCAAAGGAGATGGAGGGATGGAAAGAGTTTTAGGACCACAGAAGAAAGATGCCATTGAAAGGAAGGATGGTTGGTGGAATGAACGTGAGGCAGGGGAAGAGAAAACAGATAACAGGATAAGAAGTTATTAAGAACAAACATTAGGGTTTGAATAAAGCTGGAATGGACATTTCATTCCTTTGCCCTGATTATTTAACTGACTTGCATGGCTCCAACTCGACAAGAAGCTTCTGGAGGTTTGAAGGTTGAGAACAGATGACCTCATGATTGGACATTTTAGCAGTTTTAAGACATAGCCACAAGTTCTCAAATACTCCTCAAATCCATAGGAAGGGTCTATGTGCCTTCTCCTTGAATCTGAGCTGACCTTACTGACTGCTGGACCCATAGAGCATGTGCATGGGCCAGGTCAGAAAGGAGGGTTCAACTTCTACCTTGTTCTCTTCGGATACTCATCTCTGGAGCCCTGAGAGGCCGGGAATGGAGCACAGGGACGAGCTGCTGTGAAAAGTGACCAGGCATTCCGGCTGATGGCCTCAGCTGAGGTTCCAGGCAGGGCCCGCATCCGTCCCCACGTGTCAGTGGGGAAGCCTTGGAGATGACCCCAGCCCGGGCTGCCCGCAGACCTCAGCCTCATGAAAGGCTGCACAAGACCCGCCCTGCTGAGCCCAGCCAACACTCAGCACCCTGACAGATAATAATAAAAATGATGGTTGCGGTTTTAAGTAAATAAATTTTAGGGTGATCTGTCATAGAGAAATAGAGAACTGGAAAAGACATAGTTGGTTCTCAAAATAGCTGTTAAATTTAATTTAACAGCAGGGGCGCCTGGGAGGTTCAGCCAATTAAGTGTCCACCTCTTGGTTTCAGCTCAGGTCATGATCTCAGGGTCGTGGGATCAAGCCCTGCGTTGGGCTCCACAATGGGCATGGAGCCTGCTTAAGATTCTTTCTCTCCCTCTCCGTCTACCTCTCCCCCTACCCCTGGGCAAGCTCTCTCTCCCCCCTCCTTTCCTCTCAAAAAAAAAAAATTTAATTTGACGGCAGATAAGGAAGGCAGCATTATCTCTTGATCTTTGTCTCTCCCTTTGTCTTACCCTCCAGCCACTGTCTTTTCTATTCCTTAGTCAGTTTCTTTTATCCTAGTCCCCTCCCCACCCCGTTTTCCTTCTCTCTCTCTTTCTCTCTCTCTGTCTTTTCCAACTCTGGAATTCTCCCCTTTTTTAATGGCTGGAGACTTGTAGAAGAGAGACTCACATTCTCTCCATACCTATAAAAGGCTTCTGTTTTCTCTTTTTTGGCACAAATAAGCTCAAATCCTTTAAAAGAAAAAAAAATGTTCCCATGTTTTTCATTCTTTACAGACTTTATTCCTCCTTCCTGAATGATCTCTGGGTCTTGTGTGCACTTTTTAGGTTGTAAAAACTACGAACAAGATATTCTCCCCAGTGATGATATTGGCTAGACTCTTGGCCCTTTCTGGAAAGCACTGTTTTGGCCACCCTCGGATTTCTTGTAGCTGTCCTGCCCGTCAGCTGCAGGAGTCCTAACTCGCTTCCCCCGCCCGGACAAGGCTCTGCGGGCTGCAACTGTATCAGGAGCTTGAGTGGGAAGGGAGCAAGCAGGGTGGTCAGGATCGTGGTGAGGATGCACCCCTCCCCCCAGGGCAGCTTCAAATGAGGCCTCCCAGGAGGGGTACCCAGACGCTGCGGCCCGGAGACCACCTGGTCACCTTGCTCAGAGAGGGGGTGACCCACACAATGGTCACCAAACAGCTGATAAAGCATGGAAGCTGGGGGACAGGCAATGACCAGAGCAGGAAGCCTCCCTGCCCCCTCCGTGGAAGGAAGTGCCTTCCGTCTCTGCTGCCCCTCAGGGGTAGCCCGTGCCACCCCCTCAACAAGCCCAGGTGGGCGCACGTGGCCAGATTCGCGCCCTTGCACAAATGCACAGAGCGGCTAGGCGGAGAAACGAAGAAGCATCCCCGAGGAATGGCAGGCACGTTGCTACAAGGGCCGCGCGCAGGGTTGGCCGACTGCGCCAATGGCCGGCAAAGTAACATCATCTCAGGTCAAGGAGAAAGCCCCACAGCCCAAAATAGCCGCCCTTCCCAGTTGCCACAGGGTCTAAAATTATACCATTGAAGATTTATTCCTTCGCACACCTCACTTTCATTGGGGGCCGGTCCCGCGCTGGGGGGAGAAGCCACGAAATGTCTTCACATGAAGGTGTAAAAGGCCTGACGGGCCCACAGAGTTCTGTGGGGGCGGGAACGGAGGGAGGTGTTGAAAGGGGAGGAAGAAGGCAGAGGACGTGTGGGTGAGGGAAACCAAAAGGAAACTTCTCCTATTTCAGGGTTTTACCCAGAAGGAGCCTCGCTGGCAGCTACCTCGTAAAACCGAGGCCTGAACAATTTGCCAGTAAATTTGAACCATGCATGTAAACAATGCTAATAATTTATTCCTTGAAATGCTTTCCTAATACATTATTATGCAGAGCTGCACATGCTTCTACTTCCAACTGCCTAAATGGAAAAAAAAAAGTAAATTAAGGGGCAATTAGAAAGAATAACAGGAGGAAGCATGAGGAAATGCTAGATGCCTACTATCATGCTGGAACGCAGAGAGAAGCTCCAAGCAGGTAATCAGATCGGGTCAGCCAAAGCCTCATTTTCTGGGGGAAGGATCCCCTCAGAAATTCAGGCAAAACCTCTGTCTTTGTGTACAGAAGTTTGGTTAACCTGACCCCGGAGGGCCAAGCAGCACACGAGAAAAATGCAAGCAATCACTATTGGAAATACACCTCTGGTCCCCTGTTTCAGCTAACAACAGCTTCGCCAGATGCCGTTGTTTTTTTGTTTTGTTTTGTTTTGTTTTGTTTTGTTTTGTTTTGTTTAAGTAGGTGCCATGTCCAGTGGGAAGCCCGATGCCGGGCTTGAACTCACAACCCTGAGATCAAGACCGGAGCTGAGATCAAGAGTCAGATGCTTGCCGGACTGAGCCGCCCAGGCACTCCCACCTGATTTCATTTTTAAAACCCTTAAGATCTAGGCAATATTTCCGAAAGGTAACCCCCCTTCTGCCACCGCCCTCACTTCAGCCACTCCTGGGGCAAAAAGCTAAGTACCATGGATGCCATGATGAGCTTTAGGCAGAGGCAAGGCTAAAAATAGGGGAGAGAGAAAACCAGAAAGGAGAAAAAAAAAAGTGTGTGCAGGGCTGAGCACAACAGGTTCCCTCCAGAATGGCCAACATTTCTATACCGTTTGGTCGTTTATAAAGAACTAGCTGCTACGTAATTTTATCTCCAATGCTTCACACGCCATGAAGCAAGGAAATTTTTTTTTAGATTTTATTTATTTGGCAGAGAGAGAGAAAGAAAGCACAAGCAGGGGGAGCGTCAGAGGGAGAGAGAGAAGCAGGCTCCCCAAAGAACAGGGAGCCTGATACGGGACTCGATCCCAGGATCTTGGGACCATGACCCAAGCCAAGGGCAGATGCTTAACCGACTGAGCCACGCAAGCATCCCAAAGAAATTTTACTCCCATTTTTATGAATGAGAGCACTTTGGAGGAGAGACCAGGTGACTTCCCCAAGGTCACACAAGGGAAGTACCTGGGGACGTGGGAAGGGCTTGACACCGAGTCTAACTACCTCACTCCCATGTTTTTTTCTACTTCAACAGTCTTTGGAGTTACAGGGCGTAGGGATTCGAGAAATGTCACTCCTGGGCCTATGAGTAACTTACTGAACGATTTCTGAAACTACGATTTCCCTCCTTAACCTTGATTTATTCATCACGCAACAAATGAGGATGAGAATCTCGCCTCATGCCAGGCATCGTCTAGGAGCACGGGTTCGCCTTCATGGACATGTCAGCTAGATGATTCCTTGATGGCCAACTCAACCGGCCCCTTTTCAGAGAGCTGCTCCCTGACCATGCAATCTGAAATGGCCCCTGCCATCTTCTGCCAATCATTCTTGTCCGGTTTTCCCATAGTACTTATGAGCACCCAAAGCCATGAGTTCATCCTTATTCACTTTACTGCTGCTTGTGTTCTCTAGAAAATTAGGTCCTTCAGAACAAGGACCCTGTCTCATTCAAAGCTGTCTCTCCAATATTTACAACAATTCCCACAAAGAACATCTCTGAGGGGCGCCTGGTGTAGTAGGTGCTGAATAAACATTTGTCCAATAAGTAACATTCAGTGTCAAGGAGACCTTTCTCCCAGGGCCTCGCTACGTGTCCAAAGTAGTATGAGACCATGTACGTCAATCACGTCATTGAATCAAGATGATATAGGCCAAAATGGAACACGAGACGACGAAGGCGGAGTGCTTGGAAAAATTAAAGCTGAATTTGTAATGCCTGTACGCCAGGCCCCTTAATGCAAGAACAAGGGCCATCTTGTGACATTAAAAGGTAACAAATTTAAAATGAATAAAAGGAAATACTTTTTAAAACAGCGTATAATCTACCTGTGGAATTCACTGCCTCAGGATATCATTGAGGCAAATAGTCTAGCAAGATTCAAGAAAGGATTAGACATTTATATGAATAGGAATAATATTGGCAGTTACACTAACTAGGTTAAAAAGTTACAAGGCATGTCCGTCCTGGGCTCCAGGGCATAACTGTTCACCAGCTGGGGTGAGGAAGGAATTTCCCCTTGTGACGGAGCATTGCATAATTGGCCAGATGCACACTGGCTCAGATTTTTGCCGTCTCCGTCTTCTGGAAAAGAGGCAGAGAGAGACCACTGCCCAGGGGAAGTTCCTGGAGAAGACGGACCAATGACCTCTTACCCTGGTATTTCTGACTCCTTTCTCACAGAATCCCGAGCAACAGGTAGAGAGGACACATGAAGTCTTTTGGGACTCATACTGCAAATGTTTCCACTTCGGGAATGGTGAAAAATAATTTTCTTCATCCTGATGATGAAAATATTTCATGGAATGAAATCAGGCCCCGGCTGTAATCTTATTAGCGGCACAGCCAACCGTGCCTGGAGAGTGCCTGAGCGTTTCCCAAGCTCAGCACAGCGGAGTCCTGGGAGAATCTCAGGCAAAGGCCTCATGCACCCATTTTTCACATCTGTCTGACACTGTGCCTTACACACGTGCACTTGGTACATGTGTGTTTAATGGAAGCGCATTTCTGCAGGTGCGGGAAGGAAAGCGGCTCTTAATACCATCCACTCACATTCCAAAGCTTTTCCCAATTACACTGCCAGGCACAACCATTGATTCTTGGTGATGTGTGGCATGCGTTTTGTTTTTTGGTTTTTTTTTTTTTTTCATCCTAACGTGGAAAATCCAAAAGGCAGTTGTTAGCCTCGCATCCAAATGCAAGTGTTCACAATGACATGTTGTCACATTAAGGAAAACAGTGAGACACAGTTATTCATTACACTCACTTTACAGACCTTATGCAGGTGTACACAAGGCTCGCAAGAAACTGCATCAGTGTCTGAACCGCTAACGAAAGAACATTCCCCAAAGCGTGAGACAAAGAACGTTCTGCAAGCCAAAAACACAGAGGGAAATTTTAATTCACATCCTCAAACCAGTAACGAGACTAAAAGAGTTCAAAAGTCAATAGACATAGAACAAAATGTGGCATGGATATAAATACATGTGTTTTTCCCGGAGGCAGGCATCACTGATGCCATTAACATTTTCAAATATGTTCTCACACAAAATAAGGTAAGGACCACTGGTCTAGGCCCTAGTCCTCCAGAGAAGGCTCCAGTCGCTCTGGGCAAAGTCCTTTGCACCTCAAAGCAAGATTTGCTCCCTGGTAAGATTTACTTCCTTAAGTCAGCAGAAGAATATTCATTGGATTCTCTCAGTATAAGATCATACTTAGAGTATCTAATTCCCATCCAGAGAAAAGACCTTGAACATTTCATTGTTGCCTCAGATACCTGTCCTTTAATGGCCGGTTGCAGATAAGCTTTTCCTACTTAAGCTCTTCCTCTTGGGCTAAGCTTTGCTATTTACTTTTCCATGTGATTCCCAGAAGAGCAGAGTTTGTCAGATTTGTGTTTGTTGATGCTGGGTTGTCTTTGGTTTGGAGTTTTGGGGTTACTTTGTGAGTGTGTATGTGGGGGGGTCGGGGTTGGTGGCTAATATTTGTTTTTTACTTAAAATTATCCGCAGATCATGAGGAATGATAAGAGTGTGAGCTCCGTAGTCAACCAGGATGGGGCCCGAATCTCACCCTGGCTGGTTGACCTCAGATAATCCAATTAACCTTCCTCTTTCCTCATCTGTAAAATGGAGAAAAAAATAAAATCTAGCTTAATCTAGCAAGCACACCAAAGGGGGCAGTGACTACAAAGGATCTGACACATTGCCTATCAGACATTCAGTACACAATAAATGTTATCTATTATTATGACCGAGCATAGTTCGCCCACATATCCGTGATGATTAGGAGATGCTGGGTCAAGGAAATATTTTATAGCTCCATTTCCCACATTGTTAGGTTGATATTAAGGTTCTAAGTCCTGTAACAAGAGTTTAAAGAACATCGTTGAGGGGCGCCTGGCTGGCTCAGTGGGTGGAGCATGTGACTCTTGGTCTCAGGGTCATGAGTTCGAGCCCCTTGTTGGGTGTAAGAGATTGCTCAAATACATAAAACTTTAAAAATTAATTAATTCTTTAAAGAACATCATTTAGCATTCTTTTTGGTACTGAGAATGGATTCCCAGGAGTAAAATTATTTGATCAAGGGTCACAAAAATTTGTATGGTCTTCACACACACTGCCCAATGAGTTTCCAGAAAGGGTTTTGACCACATACCCTACCACACAGCTATCTAAGACTCACTTTTACCACTACCTGAGGAACAATGGAAATTGCCACGTATCAGGAATAAAAAGGAAAAACATTAAAAATCACAGAAAGACCTTGGTACAATAAGCTTTTGTCTTACCAGATCTAGCGCGCGCACACACACACACACACACACACAAATGCTGTGAATGGTGCAAATTTCCATGCCCTCCGCATCTGCCCGTTCCCTTCCAAGCCCTTTCGAGAAGTATTGTACTCCACCTCTCAGAAAGGTCTCGTCCTCAAGCCACACACCTCGTAGTTTTCCAGCTGAGTGAAGTCAGGGGGGAAGGAGCGGGTTCCTCCTCGCTGCGGATGCCCTGCGGTCCCGTGAAGGTCGGCCATGCAACAGCCCGCACTGGCACGAAGACAGCGTAGTCAGGAGCAATCCCAGAGGAAATGCGACCTGGTGAGGCTGATACATAAATATTTTCTTGCGAGGTGAAGTGATGTATAATGACACAGCCCACATCTGCCCACAAAACATGGCAGGTGTAACCCAATGAGGCATAGCACCTGAGCTCTGAAAGGCATAAGCTGAGGAGGAGCCATTGGTTTGTGCGGCTTTGCCAGAGACCTAAATAATACCTGGTTTTGTGGGAGGAAAAAAGGAAGAAGGAAAAGAAAGAAAAGAAAGAAAAGGAAGGAAGGAAGAGAAAGGAAGGGAAGGGAAGGGAAGGGAAGGGAAGGGAAGGGAAGGGAAGGGAAGGAAAGGGAGGGAAGGAGGGAGGGAGGGAAGGAAGGAAGGAAGGAAGGAAGGAAGGAAGGAAGGAAGGAAGGAAGGAAGGAAGGAAGGAAACACTTTGGCCTTTGGTAGTGAATTTACCTCACATAAAAGGTGAGGGATTGACAATGTTGAAATGGAGATTTTCTAACTCAGGGTAACTGAAAAGAGACTTTTCCTTGCCCCTTCCACACTAATGTCTTGTAGACCCCCTCTTTAAGACTCCTGAGGAGCCCTGGAAATTCATCTGAAGTCTGTGTGGGCATTTTTCTAATAAGAGAACATCCAACCCCCCCCCCCCCNCCCTTAATCCACATAAAACTCTCCAAGCAGAAATCTCTCCCAAGTTGCTATCACTGATAAGGCTGGTTCAACTGTTTCTCCTAGCTCGGTTACAATGCAGTATTCAGATAAAAGGTGCAAATCAGAGTTGGGCTCTTTCGACATTTGTGGATGGCGTGGCATTATTTGCTAAATTCCAGCACCTGGTGCTGGTTAAACAGGCTGAGAGGATTAGTTACTCCAATGATGGGGATCATTGGCCCGGCTTTGGGTCCTGGTTGCATGGGTGTCTGCACACCTGGGTATGAAGCGCCCCTACAGGCAGGCAACAGGGTTGGCGGAATGAAGACTCGGCCTCCCATCACTCACTACCTGTGTGACCCTATGTAAGCAGTCCACCTCCCCGCCTCTCTTGTGAACTGGAAACAGTAAGACCTGCCTTGCACAGTGATTGCGCGGGAAGCCCCAGTGCCTGGTACTCAGAGGATGTAATGTACACACACACACACACACACGCATATGTGAACACATGTGCGTGCACCTGAGTTTTTGAAAATCAATTACTCCTCTCCATCTTTATAGCTCACAAGGTGATTTTTGAAAAGTCAATCAAGAAAGGAAGGAAAGAAACAGATTTTCCTCTCCAATAAGAAGAAGCAATTAAACGTCAAATATTAACTGTTCCTGAGAGTAAATTTTTTTAATGGGTTAAAGGCTTGGCCATTACAGGCCTCCAATATGTAATTTCTAAGAAAGGACTGGGTAATTTTTTTTTAAATTAAGTGGAATATAAAATGCTAGCACTAGTGTATCTGTTCAGAAACCACTTCTTGATCCATTTTCTGGAGCTTCCCAATCGCATCCTGCCTTTTAAGAGACCCGGTTGGTTTAAACAGCACTTTATTTTAAACCTTCACTTGTGAAAAGCCCTGATTTATGATCGGGCTGATTAAAGCGATGGTGTCTTAAGCAGTAATGATTTCAATTATAGGACTTCCACCAATTGCATTATTCTGATTTGCTCTCCACATCTTCGGCATGTTTATTCACTAAGGGAGGGAGTACAGGTAGGTGGCGTGTAATTTTGAAAAGTCCCTGGACAAATTTAATATCAGCAAGGAACGTATAGACAGGCAGGCCGATGTACCCTCTCTGATGATGTGAATGCATTGCATTTGAATATGCTCTGACAGACCTGAACAACTCCCTGATGGGCTCCTACCTGATATCATTAGGGTTATGTAGAGCCCCACTGCTGCTCTATTTCCACTGGGGCATATGGAAGTCGTAGGAAGGTGCGCACCATAGACTCCCTCCGGGTATGGCCCATGAGAGTCTCCAGTCTCGGGCTAAAGGAAACCATTAAGCTCAGCGTTAAATCTTTAACTCGTTCACATCTAACATCAAACAAACACATACCAAATATCCTCTCCTTACCTGGATGCCTATCCCATGGACCAGGCTGGTGAGGAAGAAATTCGTAGAGGATACATTCCCATTAATCCCCATGGGCAATGGGAAGGGAAAATTCCAATCATACCTTCACAGTTTTTCTCCTTCCATCAAATCAACTTTATAGATTTCTTAGTTCGGTGCTATTAGTGGGACTCTTGCATGACTTACATCTAGCTCTTAATTTCAGCCATACCATGCTGCTGTAGACTTGACGAGAGCTGACCAGCAAATGCTTTATGCATTAATCCCTCTGCAAAAATCACCTTAATACATTTTTAAACTTTTTTTCT
Source organism: Ursus maritimus (assembly GCF_017311325.1). NCBI lineage: Eukaryota > Metazoa > Chordata > Mammalia > Carnivora > Ursidae > Ursus > Ursus maritimus. Next base: position 12,368,094 of record NW_024425230.1, on the reverse strand, counting down.
TTCGGAATTTAGAAGTCCCAAGACACAAATGAAAGTGTTTGGGTCCAGCCATTAGAATGTTCTGCTTAGCCCTTGAAAAATGATGGACCTAATTGCTTTACGGAAGAAAATCAGACCAAAGTCAAGATTCTTCCTTTTTAAACTTTGTAATGATTTCTCAGACTCCTCCTTGAAATGCCTTAAAAATACTTCCATTGAAATGTATATGGGCTTCTTCCCTCTTCCTTTCAAATACGCTCTGTCTTGGCTTTGCCGTGTGGCCTTCCACTGCCCGCTTTCATGACACCGCCTGGAAGGAAAGTTCTCAAACATCACCAGCCCTGGCAGGGTACGGAGGCAGACAAAACAGGTGGTACACTGGGCTAACAACTAGACATAGCACTGTTTTAAACACAGCACTGGATATATTCTGTAGCTCAGAAAGAGGCAATCCTAGGAAACCTCATTTCCTTCTTTGCATAAAATTTCCAGCCAACCCTTAGCACGCAGATCTCCTTTCTGTCCTCTCCTTCCCAGCCTCTCTCCATAGCAAGCCCATGTCCTGCTTCCCAGCAAGCACTCAGTGGCAGCTAACGTACTCCGACTGCTCTAGGCACCGGATGTTGGGGGAACATCCGAACCTTCTCATTTGCTTTACACGGCAGCCAATTCTTACAAGGTTACGGACTTCCTTAGTTAGAAGTTACCTTGGTGATTCTTCTCCCCCCCCCCCCCATTTGACAAATGAAGGGAGAAAGACCCAAGGAGAGAAAGTGACTCTCCCAGGTTCCCACAGCAGGGCTCTGTGACTTACCCTCTGATGCTCTTCCCACGTCTGCTCAGAACCGTTGTGCGGGACCAAGAACAGTTCTCCAAAATAGAATGTCACTTAGGCATCGCCATAAAAATGGATTTATTATAAAAGCATTGATGGGCCCCTATTTTGTGCTAAGCGCCCTGTTCATCTCTCAAGACTTTACAAGGACTGGAAGGCATTCTAATCCTGATTCAGTCACGTGCTGGAGATTCCTCCTCACTGAGAGCGCGCACAGAGCCAAACTGACGGAACACTGCAGAGACAGTGAAAGCTGGGAGGAACTCTAGAACCTTCATCCCAACTTCTTATTTTACGGAAGAGGGAACTGAAGCCCTGAAGGCCCTGAGAGCTAGTTGAGCTAGTTCGTGTCCAAGGTCGGTCTAAAGCCAGTTCAAGAAGGTCTAGAGCTAATTAGTGTCCCATACGGGTCTAGAACGACTGATGCCAACCACTGAGTCATGTTCTCTTTGCTTCAGACCAGGGGACTCAAACTATCACATTGATCATTAATCTCTTTTTTGTGACCCTTCAAGTAACTTAGTTTGTCCCCGTGCTCTGCTCCGAAGTTCCCCTTTAATTTGAGGACTACTCTCTCAGTACCAGCGTCCATGCAGGACATGTTCCCATTAAAATCCCCACCAGTAGGACACCTGGGTGGCTTAGTCGGTTAAGCGTCCAACTCTTGATCTCAGCTCAGGGGTTCATCTCACGGTTGTGAGTTCAAGCCCTGCATTGGGCTCTGCTCTGGATGTGGAGAATATTTAAAAACAAAACAAAACAAAACAAAACCAAAACAAAACAAAACAGAAAACACCTCACCAGCAATTGGACAGTGGTCCCTGGGAAGCAGAGTTTAGCTACCGACACAATAGAACTTCAGTGACTGGCACCATGTATGGGAACAGCATACACCCATACCTCTAATACATTCCAGATAAATCCAAAGAACTGGTGTGATAAGCCATGTCAACAGAAACACCAGGGGTAGTGTTTGTACGTTCACCATACTCGTGGAATTTTTAGAGTTACCACAGATATATTTAAAATAGTAGCTGCAGTTTATATATATTTTCAATAATCTTGTAAATCAACAGTGTTCCATAATCTTAGCTGAAACTATAAATGCTAAGTGGACCCATTAAAGAAGAAATGTTAGATTTTTTTTTTTTTAATGTGGTCTTCCAGGAAGCTGCCTCTGGACATAACTACAGAAAATTAACACAATAAGTAAAGCATTATAGAAGAGCTATTAACTGATTACACTAATAAAAACCAAATGGGGGCCTTAATTCTGCCCCTCTGGGAGAGAAGGACAGATAAAATAAACAACAGAAAAAGAACACGAAGTAAAAGATAATTGACTTTAAACAATAATAATACAGAAACCTCCCACCAGGTTAAAAAAAAAAAAAAAAAAAAAACTTAATCCAGATCGCAAGCTTCACTTCAGGAAATAGAAGAAAAACTTTCTCCTGCCTTGGTAAGACCTAAGTTTGATACTAATAAGGGCGTTTTCCAGGCTAACAAATTGGAACAGTTAAGGCGAGGTGACAAGGAGTTCTTAAATGCCGGGCGCATGGTCTCAATGACTATTTTACTATATTATCAAAATGAGGAGCCCTTCTGGTCCTGCTCAGAGGTGGTTGAAATCTAAACATTCAGAGCTCATGCTCCATCAGGGTAAGAGGGAAAGCGGGGTCCAGTGATGCTTGGCATTCACAGAAAGGGCCAAACCAGATAGAAAAGAGAAGGACTAAGGGTTTCCACTGCCTTGGGCAAAGGCTGGGGACCTTTGGAACCGACCCCACATATAGCACTGCCTACTGGCTAAATCCTGAAGTTTTTGTTTAAGATTTTTGTTTATTTATTGGCAAGAGAGAGAGCACAAGGGAGGGGTAGAGGGAGAGAGAAGCAGACTCCCTGCTGAGCAGGGAGCCCAACGCAGGACTCGATCCCAGGACCCTGGGATCGTGCCCCGAGCCAAAGGCAGATGCTTAACTGACTGAGCCACCCAGGCGCCCCTAAATCCTGAAATTCTTGAACATGCTTCAGGTTAACGGTGTAGCAGGGAAAGGTCTTTTCTTTCCATTTTATTATCTATAACATGGTCCATCATCCTGCCTTCAAATCTCGCCAGAAGCCTGCCATTTTTCTTAGCAAGTGCCTGATAGGTGCCAAGTGTCCTACCAGATGCTTTAGACCCATCGTCACCCATTCTTACATTATACTTGCAAAACACGTGATGACCCCAAATGTAGAGTTGCAGAAATGGAGTCTCAGAGTGATAGAGAGACCGTTCCACTTCCCACGGCTGTGAGACCTGACCCCTCGCCAAAGGCACTCACCCTTCTCCCTCCGCATAGGTGACCCCTGCCATTGCTAACCACTCCTGCCATTCTTTTTCTCAGTCTTGCTTTTACATATTGTTCTAACCCATCTAACCCATGGAACCAACCCTCTTCACATGGCATCTGCAAAATCCCAGGTTATTTTTGCTTTTTGCTGGCAAAAAGTCAGCAAATTCTAATGAAATAATTCCTATGTGAGAAAATAGTTCAGCATTTTCTTAAAACGTAAACATTAAAGGAAAAAAAAATTCTTCCATAAGACACTAACTTTTAAGTTGGCAGAAAATAGCCTGGTCGTTTCCTATGATGCATTAACTAAAACAGTAGTGGTTCTGATTTGTGATGAATATGTTGGACTGAGAAATGTGGGTATTAAGAAAAGAAGCATCAGTAGGTAAGCAGTGAGGTTGTCTGCATAGAAATAGAACATTCTTACATATGAAAGAGTAAGACTTGGGGTGCCTGGGTGGCTCCATTGGTTAACCCTCTTTTTTTTTTTAAGATTTTTTAATCTATTCATTTGAGAGAGAGAGAGAGAAAGAGCACAGGAGCAGAAGGGAGAGAGAGAAATAGACTTGCCACCGAGCAGGGAGCCCTATGTGGGCTCAATTTTAGGACCCCGGGATCATGACCCAAGCTGAAGGCAGATGCTTAACTGGCTGAGCCACCCAGGCGCCCCAGTATCTGACTCTTGATTTTAGCTCAGGTCGTGATCTCGGGGTCTTGAGATCAAGACCCACATTGGACTCTGCTTGAGATTCTCTCCCTCTCCCTCTGCCTCTCCCCCACCCCACCCCCTGCTCACAATCTTTCTTTCTCTCTAAAATAATAAATAAATAAATAAATAAATAAATAAATAAATAAATAAATAAAACCTTTAAAAGAAAAACAAGGGAAAAGGGTAAGACTTGTTCAGTTCTGGGAAGAGAGGGCTGAGAGACATCCAAGGGGGCCGGTGAACAGAAGGTTCGGGAGGGAGATGGCCATTTGAAGCCAAAAACACTTTCCAGAAGCTAGAGTTCTTCAGAAATACAATGTATTCAGGCCATCTTACTTAGTAGCAAAATATTGGAGGTGTGTCCAATAAAGAATACTTTAAAATAATTTGAAAGTTCTAATCTTTTGCAATAGGACAGGGAAAAAATGAAGAAGAAATTATGTCATTTCAAGGAAGAGGACAAAATTATCATTATCTGCAGCTGATAACATTTACCTATATGGTTCAAAAGAGTCAACTGGCAAACCCTGTGAACAAAAAGTAGAAAAGTGGCAAATGCCAAATAAAAACATGTAAGTAAAAAAAAAATATATGTAAGTAGGCAACTTCCCTCAGCAGTTATAAAATTTAATAGAGAAACAGTATTCACAACAACAATCGATAAACTTGAGACTATAGTGAGATATTACATGAAGAAACTACAACTTGGCAGAAATTCGCAGGAAAAGATAAACGAGAGGCATGTTTTACTTGTAGCCGAGGAAACTCAGTATTAAGGACTTCAAGTGCCCACACGTTACTGTATAAATTGTACTCACGCACATTTTGAACTGGATGAGTTCTTACGGAATAACAAAGAGGGGAGCGTAACCCAGAAAACTAATTGTAAGGACAACAAACTTGCATTACTGGATATGAAAGCATAGTCTTAAATTGTAAAAATAAAAAAGGGAGGGTTTTGGCAGAAGAAGCGGTGAAGACATGAAGATAATGAAATAAAATTGAAAAATACAGAAACAGGGGCACCTGGGTGGCTCAGTCGTTAAGCGTCTGCCTTCGGCTCAGGGCGTGATCCCGGGGGTCCTGGGATCGAGCCCCACATCAGGCTCTTCTGCTGGAAGCCTGCTTCTTCCTCTCCCACTCCCCCTGCTTGTGTTCCCTCTCTCGCTGGCTGTCTCTATCTCTGTCAAATAAATAAATAAAATCTTTAAAAAAAAAGAAAGAAAGAAAGAAAGAAAGAAAGAAAGAAAGAAAGAAAGAAAGAAAGAAAGAAATACAGAAACAGGCCCAATAAATAACATACAAGATTTAGATCAGTAAGGAAAAGAGGTTGTTGTATATAGATTCTTACTACACAGATCAAAAAAACTCCAAACAAATAGGATATTTAAACATTTTTTTAAAAAATAAAAAGAGCCACAAAAGCAGTAGAAAATGTAGATTAATATTTATCTGACGCTGGGATGCGCAACGTCTTTCTGAACATAAAAGCAGAGGAAGAAAGAATAAAGGAAAATATTTATGTGCTTGGATTTTAAACATATACATTAAAAAATCCATTAACAATTGGGGTGTCTGGGTGGCTCAGTCCCTTAGCGTCCAACTCCTGACTTCAGTTCAGGTCACGATCTCAGGGTCATGATATCGAACCTCGTGTCTGCTTGAGATTCTATCCCTCTGTGTCTCCCCCCCACTCGCACTCTCTCTCTCTCTAATAAATAAAATCTTTTTAAAAATCTATTAACAATTAAAAATCAAATGATAAAATGGACGAAATGCTTGCAGTGCGTGATAGTGAGTTAATAAACTTAACATGTAAAGAAGTTTTACAATTTAACAGAAACTCAATTTTGTAAATTTTGAAATAAATAAAAGTGCAAATAACAGGCAAATTACACACTCACAAAACAAGCCAAATAGCCAAGAAACATGAAAGTTAACATCACAAAAAAAAATCAAAGAAATACAAATCATAATAGGATTCTAAGTTTCTTATCTTTGGGGGAGACTTAATGATGGTTTTGTGAATTCTGCATTCTTATTCACTGCAGGTGGGAATATAAATTGGCATAAACACTTTGGAGGGCAGCTCTGCAAATCTTAGCCAAAAAAAAAAAAAAAAAAAAAGCCTTTTTGACCCAGGAATTTTGCTTATAGTAATTTCCAGAAGAAATGGAGATGCGCGCAAAGATTTTATAAAGGCCAAAAGTTAATAAACGATGTGAATATCTACCTAGAGGTCAACTGAATTATGATACCTACAAATAAGCAGGGTGCCAACATAAAAATCATGCTTTATAATCGTTTCAACACAGAAGCAAATACTTACTATGACTTGTCAGATGGGAAAATTAAATCACAGGGACGCCTGGGTGGCTCAGTCGGTTAAGCGTCTGCCTTTGGCTCCCGTCATGATCCTAGAGTCCTGGGATCAAGCTCTGTGTCCGGCTCCTTGCTCAGAGGGGAGCTTGCTTCTCTGCCTGCCTACCTCTCTCTCTCTCTCTCTCTGACAAATAAATAAATAAAATCTTAAAAAAAGGAAAACCAAATCACAGACAAGTGGATGATAGCAGGGCCTCAATCTTACTTTTCGTACATGTCGGTAAAAACATAAAGGAGGGGCACGGTGTGCCTCAGTGGGTGGAGTCTAGGACTTTTGATTTCAGCCTGTTGTGATCTCAGGGTTGTGGGATCGAGCGCCACCTCTGGCTCTGAGCTCAGCATACAGTCTGCTTGAGATTCTCTCTCCCTCGCCCTCTGCCACTCCCCATATCCTTGTGCGTGGGTGCACACTCTCTCGCTCTAAAAAAAAAATGTAGAGGAAGAAGTAGTGGGACTATAGTCTATTTTTTTTAAGGTTTTATTTATTTATTTGACACAGAGAGAGCGAGAGAGCAAGAGAACACAAGCAGGGGCAGCGGAGAGGGAGAGGGAGAAGCTGGTTCCCCACTGAGCAGGGAGCCCCATGCGGGGCTTGATCCCAGGGTCCCTGGATCATGACCCGACCGGAAGGCAGACACTTAACCGACTGAGCCACCAAGGCCTCCGGACTACAGTCGGATTTTATTTACTTCTTCACGTGTTTCCATAATTTCCAAACGTTTTGCAATGGACATGTATTATTTTTGCAAGCAAAGAAAAAACCTGTCTTGTGTGTTTTCCATTCTAGTTTGCTGGAAGCGTGGAAGCCAGAGAAGGTGCTGCAGGAAAGTAAAGGGGAACCCGGGCTGCAGGACGGCTCCAGCTGGTGAGTCTGTGCCCTCGCCCTAGTCTGGCTTTTTTCCGTTGTGGTGGCTCTTTTTTTCATCTGTTCTCAGAAAGTTTGCAGCTTCCCACACTATTGTATTTGGTCCTCCTTGCAGTGACAGAGCAGAGTGTCCCAACAATACTTAATGTATTTTGTGTCAGGGGCCTGTGGGTCAGCAAGGTTATTAATAAACATAGCCTCTTGTTCTAATTTAGGTCCCTTCTCTCCTTCGTGTCTCTCCTCCTGCCCTGCTTTTCCTTTCGCTTCTCTTTCCGTCTGACCCTCTTCCCCTTCTCCCTGATACCAAGGATTCTGCCTTCCCTCTCGCTCAACTTCTGGCACTTTTCCCAAAACGCTTTTCTGATGTCCTTGTTGGTCCTGTTAAGTTTTCACGGGGAATTTAATTTTTGAGGAAATGCGTAGTGTCCTAAATCGATTCCGTGCAGGCTGATGTGATGATACCATGATCCGCCTCCGCCGGGCTGAGTGGAGGGATCCCTCGAACTGAGGCAAACTGTGGCTAAGCCGGGGGACCACCTCGCTTCGTAAAAAGAATGTCTCTTAAACAAGATTCACCGACGCACCGTGAGCCGGACGTGAGAGGCCATATGGTCAGCCCCACAGAGAAGGAAGTGAAGTTAGAAGGTACAAGGCAACTGTAAATTTTACTATTTTTCTATTATCTCAGATAAGACAAAGAACATCTAAGGAGTTCCCCATGTCTATCTGGAGTGTGTGCATATCAATTTTATTTTCCGTTTAGAGCTTAATTTACTACCTAAACTTATACGAGTAAATCTTGTATTTTTGCTCATTTGATTACACAGGTAGGAGAGGCTGCCCTGTCACCTTCACTACCAAATTCGTAGGCACAAAGCTCTGCAAATCCCCTAAACTTTGTACAAATCCTGTTCAAATATTTTTCACTGTCAACATTCTCTTTATTTTTTAAGATTGATTTATTTACTTTGAGAGAAAGAGAGCCAGTGGGGGGAGGGGCAGAGGGAGAGACTTCAAGCAGACTCCCCACCAAGCAAGGAACCTGACCTGGGGCTCGATCCCACAAAGCATGAGATCATGACCTGATCCAAAACCAAGTCGCTTACACCACAGAGCCACCCGGGTGCCCTCACTGTCAACCTTTTCTAACTGCAACTTCAACTTTGTGAACTGGAAAAAGTCTGTTCGTACACGCACGCACGCGCGCGCGCGCGTGCACCAGCACGTGCTCTTTCCAAACATATTAAACTTCAGTTGTTACTTTATTCTAGTAACCACAATACTGCATCTCCTATCAGAGCTTTCAGGAAGTGACATGCACCAACGAGAGTTTACTTAACAATGATAAAGCAACAGTTTTATATGGGAAAATATGTAAAAAGAAATGCATGATTCCGTGTTGAATTATTCATACTTTTCAAATTAACCTATTGCACTTTTTCCTGTTTGAGAACGCGTTCGTTTTTAAAAATGACCTAGACTACCTTTTGTAGAATGAGTGGAAGTCTTTTAGAGTGATGTAATTTTTTAACACATGATTAATTCTACTCCCAACTAGGGTCCTCATATTGAAGAAATGAAAAAAAAATGAAGAAATGACAGGAAAGCTACATTTATTCAGGACAAAGACAGTTTTCTGTCTCTAAATTCATTATCATGAAACATACCAGTTTTACAGCATTAACAGAATTGTGCCCGACTTTTGGTCTTTCCAAACTAAGAAAGAGAATCTCTGTGAATGAATTATGCATTCGACTTCTGAAAATGGTCATCCCTAACCACTGTACATTAACAGAGATGCAAGGGTCCTATACTCAGCTAAAATCTCTGTTGGAAGTAACCATTAATCAGACTTGACTGAATGTCTAATTTGGTTCCTTATTTTCTATTTTTTCATTTTCCTTTTAAATAGATCATGCTTATCTGCTCTATAACAACAATCAAAGGATGAGTATAGCTTTAAATGTGTTCTGTTAACTGTGTGGTCATTTGTCATTCACGGAATACTGTTTAATTAAGTTATTTTCTTTAAAGGCAGTATTTTCCTTAATATACATAGGCTTGCATGAACGTCAGCTTATGAAACTGTGGTGGGGACGAAGAGAGGAAGGAGGAGGAGATGAGGGATTTTATTGAGTGCCTTCTGTGTATCATACAGTATGACACCTGTATCCATTCATTCAACAGATTTTATGTTGTGCTGAGTGCCTCACACATCTTATCTGGTCCTGTCCACACAGCATCACCACAAACAAGGTATTATTCACCTCAGTATACAGACGAGAAAACTGGGGCTTAGAGATGTCAAGCAGCATACCCAAGACACACGAAGCAAGGACTTGAACAGAGGCTCTGCTCACCAGACTTCAGCATTTTTCATGATTAGAATTAGTAGACCTCATTGTTGGCAATGGCAGGGGCTCAGAGTCGAAATTAAAATCCTGAAATTTACTGCATGCTTGAGGTCAGTGACACCTGGTCACTTATAAGGTATGATGTGGGGATGTGTGAAAGACCAAGAAAGAGCTCCCGGAGAATCACATTAAGTAACATGGCAGACGGCACCATGAAGTGACTAACAGGGCAATTCTCACGTTAGCACGACGCTACGTATGTTACTTATCAGAACACCCAGGACCCCGTGTGACTCAAATGGATAAACCAGTAACTCGCAAAAGCGGGGCATCTTTGTACCCTTGCTCTATGTATTTTAAATATTCTATATTTAAAGAGGGTCCTTGGTTCCAAGATGTTCCTTTACATTTTGATAAATAAATGCTCTGAGGATCACCGGTGGGGAAATCTTCCCTCACATACTAAGGCTGGATGCAAACCATCGTTATGCCCTGTAGCAGACCATTTTTTTTAACGGCCCCTCTGTTTTAGCTTCTTCCAAGTCCCAGCCTGGGATCGGCAGGTTGTGGGACGAGGATAGCGTGCCGAGTGTCAGGCTACAGTTCTTAACGCTCTAGGGATAAGATTTCTTATGAAAACTGGCAGCTTTTTTGTTCTTCCTCAGCCTTTTTAACACACAGCCAGGTCTCTCTGTTTAGCTGCGCCCGCTGTGGCTGTGACGGTCCCGGGCTAAATTTATGCCGCTGACAACTCCCATTGAAGTGCCTCGGTGGCACAGAGTCAGTGGGAGTTGTGTGTATATAAGCACAGGCAGACCTTGGCCCGCTGAGTGTAATAGCATATCTGCCTTGGGAGATTATGGGTATGATATGGGTGATGCGTAATGGATAGGGCAGTCTGTGTACAAATTTCAAATGACTTGCTACACCCCTTCAGGATGGTCGCTGTCAAAAGTATTAGCACTTTACACACACAACAACCACGTATCATATTACCGGTGGCCCCTGCTCCCACAGGGTGGCTCCTCCCACGTCGCCCAGTAGGTAATTGCTTCAAGGGTACCTATTGAACACATACAAAGGAGAAAACACTGGTGAATTTCCTTCTTTGAGCTCGACTGTATTCATATAGGAGGAGGAAAATACCGAACGTGTTTAAAGTTAGCATGGACGGAAGTTCAAAGGGAATTACATGGAAAAAAGATCTCTGAAAGATTTAAATTTTCAGTCCAACGAGAACCGGATTTAATATACCGAAGCGGAACCCAGGGGAGCGTTATGTTGCTATGCACTTAAATCAAGACCTACCCTGATGTCAGCACTGAAGTTTGGGTGGTAATGGGAAGCTAGGGAAATGCAGGAACTTCCCTGCCCTGGATGATGTTTAAGACATTTAATTTTTTGAGCATGTAGTTTTGAATGAGTCTGCCCAACGCTGGGGAATCTGCAAAAGTTTAAACAACGTGAAGATCTGACTCAGGAATGCTAGCATGCTTTGGTTAAGCTTCTTTTCATGCTAAAAATACACAGTGTCCCCTCTCAGCTTGGTGCAAGCAAACTGAGCAGAATCTTTCCTTTTTTTTTTTTTCTGAGTTGAGACTGGACTTCCGTGTGTGACTCTCCCGGCCTTCCATGCTAACCAGAGACAACAGATTAGCATCAAGAAAGACACAGGTGACACTGATGATCGTTCACAGAAAAATCATGCAGCAAAATAACCACCACAATGATGGTCTGAGGTTGAATATACACAACCTCTTTCCATAGTCAAGATCTTTGTTATAATAATATTGAAAATCTGTTAGCATTAGAAACCCTAGCATTGATTATATTGCCTGTTTGTACCAGTGTCCAGAACACTACGGAAACTCATTTGTCCATTTATCCAATATATTGGCCCCAAATATATTCCAGGCACAGTACTAGTCTCTGGAGATACAGCTATAAATGAGATACTGGTCCCTATCCTTAGGGACCTTGTCTTGATTTATTTCCTTTATACAATAAATAGTACATGCTACGTGCCTGTCACTAGTCTAAGTGCCTTACGTTTATTAACTCACTTAATCATCAAAACAACCATATGTGAGAGTTAAATTATTATCCCCATTTACAAATGAGGAAACTGAGGCACAGACAAATTAAATCAGCATGCGCACCGTCACACGCCTGGTATATCAGGATACCCAGAATTTAAACCCAGGCAAATCTACTTCCAGAGACCCTACTATTCATCACTGCTTATGAGCTAATTGAAGAAATAAACCTGTAACTCTTCTCAACATAATGACTAGTGACAGCAAAGACCCTAGAAGCTCCAGAAACCCTTGGCTTCTACAATATTTAGATCAATGATTGGGCAAAACTTTGTAAAAGAGGGGCACCTGCCTGGCTCAGTCAGTAGAGCACACGACTCTTGATCTTGGGGTGGTGAGCTCGAGCCCCACGTTGGGCGTAGAGCTTACTTAAAAAAACAAAACGACAACAACAACAGCACACAACTTTGTAAAAAACCTGCTAGTCAATTTGTAAAGGAACCAAAGATGAGAAAGACAGACTCTATAAGCTACCAAAAAGCCAAATCAAAATGCAATTTAATGGGGATAAACATGAGACGATCTTAAATGCAATAAATCCCCTGTACAAGCCCTAGATGGCTGAGATCTGACTCCACGGATCGGACTCCTCCCTGACTCAGGGCTCTGTTGAAAGCCCGTCACATGACGTGGTGGACAGTGCTGGTCATGAGACTTCAAAGTATTTTATTTGTTGCTGGACGTTTCTTAAGAGAATCTGGCACACCAAGGCCAACCGAAGAAAACAAAACCTCTGAGTCCCGGTCGTATGTGGAACTGGAGAATTTTGCCAATAAAACAAAACTGGTGGCTTTGAGGTGGTGAGGAGGGCAAAAGTTATCTTCCAGTGTTTGAAAATCTGTCGCATGGTAGAGGGATGAGGTTGAGTTGTGCTGCTTCTGAGGACAGAATCCAACCCAACAGAAAGGCTCCAGAGAGAGATTTTTGCTCCCATAGAAGGAACAAAAATTTCTAAAAAACAAAGCTTCCCGGGGCACCTGGGTGGCTCAGTCGTTAAGCGTCTGCCTTCGGCTCAGGGAGTGATCCTAGGGTTCTGGGATCGAGCCCCACGTCGGGCTCCCTGCTCCGCTGCGAGCCTGCTTCTTCCTCTCCCACTCCCCTTGCTCGTGTTCCCTCTCTCACTGGCTGTCTCGCTCTCTGTAAAATAAATAAATAAAATCTTTAAAAAAAAAAAAGCTCCCAACAGTGGTAGCCTTGGGGAGAGTGAGCCCTGCCCCTCCCACGTCTTTAGGTGGCTGACCCCGTCTGGCAGCCTTCACCCAGACCTTCACATTTTCATGCTACCTGCCTTAAATGTACAACTCTTACAAATTGCTGAATCCACGTCAGCCTGGCGGTCTGCCTATCTCCAGACCTCTGGCATCGGTGAGAAGTTGGACCAGTGTTCGCCAAGCTTCCTTCAGAGGAAAAGACTCAAGACTTCTCGATTCCATTATGGAGCCTTGAATTCTGCCACATTTTTAAAACCAGTTACCCCTGTTTTACAGATGAAGAAATATCAGAGGACCAAGTAACTAATGGAATCAGGGGCAGATAAAATCTCCCCTTTCCTCCCTAGATTCCTGCTCACACTTAATCACTATTTCTACACAACCAACCTCAGCATTGTTCCAGAGCCACTTAGTCCTAACCTTATTCTAGAAAATTGGTCTGGTCCCCAGTGGCCACTAGATCATTTAGCTGAGAGCTTACTATCATTTCTAAGTTAATTTGTGAGTTAATTGTAAATGTCAGGAAGCTCTGACACTGCAGAAAATGATAAATTATTGAGATAAACCAGGGTCAGAAAAATCCCTGTTGATTGTTGGTCAGTTTTTATCAGAAAAATGTGTTGACATGGGAGGGGACTGGAAATGCCACCAAAGAGAAGTTGTCTCAGAAGACAGCCTCCATGAAGCGGACACTGGATTCTCGAGTTAGAAAAATGCTTTGAACATTAAGATTCCCATAATACTCCACAATCGCCACCTCCATCCTGTTTTCTCCTAAATGACCATCCAACCTAGAGAACTTGACAAAGAGCTCAGTCCCTGCCTATGGATGTTTCCAATGCGATGGTCTAAATGTGGTGTTAGAATGGTCAGATTATAAATCTCTGAACACATGCGCATTATGCCTACTGGTAAAATAATGGCTTGTCTTTTCCACACCGCTGTGTTTGGCAGGCCTGTGCCTCCTGTTTCTCCTCCTTGCTGTTTGACCTTTGTGGTTCCTTTCCCCCGGCAAGGTCAAGCCCTTCACATCAGGATTATGTTAAAGGAAAGAGGAAAACTTTCAAAGAAACTTCTGGAATTATCAGGGTTACGCCAAGTGGGGACTGGTCCTCCTTTGTAAAGGGAGGAACTTTAATCTCAAGCCCAAATGATTCAAATCCCTACCAGCCTCTGATTTTGGACCAAATGGTGCCTCCTTTTTTTTTTTTTTTTTCTCTTTCTTTTTTTTTTTTTTTTTTTTTGCCCACAATGGCTTTACTGGCCGCCATCTACCTCTGACCAATGCTCAGCAGCGCAATGCTCCCGGCATAACTTCACGATCTACCAAATGTTACTGATTAATCCACGGTATTCTGGAAAATGGAGCTGAACTGGAGTGCTATGGTTAACTAACCAAAAGATGTCAAGGAGCCTTTATTTTTTAACTTCTTTCGCAAAAATGGTGTTGGAGGGGTAGCAGACTGAAACACTGTATCCGGACGTATCATACACAGGCAGACCCTTCCCTGAGCGATAAAAGAATCCATTGCTTTCACTGCAGGAATGTAAGACTGAATGCCTTACCTGGAAGACAACACTCGGTTTCCCATCTGCTGAAGCTTAGGGCAAACAGCAACAAGGCTTTTCTATCTGCTCTTCTCTCCACTCAGACACCTAGGTCAAAAGAGAAGTCAAGTTAGGCTGAAATTTGTGTAATTTGTGATCTCTAGCCTGTGGGCCAGAGCCAAAGGGCTCTCGGCTACAAAGTGTAAACAGAGCATTGTTGCCTCTTAATCTGGGTAATTGGTCCCAAATGCTGTTGCCACTGTTCAGATCAGATGCTTTACATACTTTTTAAAGAACCTGGAACTTTTCTCCTTTGGCAGGGGAAAGTTTGGAGTGTAGCTGTCTTTTCATCAGCACTAAGACTCCTATAAACAGCCAGGTGATTTCATTTGGGGGCCTGTAAACACAGGAGGCTTGGGGCCTGCTCCGGGAGATCCGTTCTGTTTTCGAATGTTCATCTATCTATCATTTGTTCCCACACCCGAGCCGACATCCGGGTGTTTACCTAACAGGCTCAGCTTCTGCAAGAGCTGAGCAGACAGGGCCACCTCTTAGAGGATGCCAGCCAGATTTCAGAAGCTGGGCTATGTCTCATTCTGGCATAATGTGTTCTTATTGGTACGTTCCTTGAGGGTAATGCACCGTAATGAATTTGGCCGAAAACCAGTTGTTTTATGACGTCATCTTCTGGGCGAAGTCCTAGGGATGCTGTGCGAGAGAAGCCCGTGTGGTGTTCTGGGAGGCCTTAGTCCAGGCTTGGGAACACTCGGGGTGGGGGGGGGGGGTACACTACAGGCTGTGTGACCCAAGACAGGCAACATCACCTCCCTGAGCCTCAATTTCCATATCTATAAAGTGCAGATGGTAATAGATACCTTGCAACTCATCGTGAGGATTAAATGAGAACATGAATATAAAGATTATGGGGCATTCCACGTTATTATGATTATAGCTTATAAATATAACATATGTATATACATTATATATTTTATAAAGCAGTTTTTAAACCATATTTTTTTCAGCCTGTCTTTAAGTCAACCTATACAAGGCAGGGAACAAAATGTGTCTTTCCTGTGAAATCTCTTCAGGATTCCAGGACAATGTAGCTTTCATTATGGACCTGGCAAGTTATTGACAAAAAATCCGAGTTCCCTTAATTTGCTTTTCTCTTAGACTTTCCTTTTTACCTATTTGCTATCTCCTTCATGACATTTTTAGGCCTTAATTTCTCCTCTAAATATTTCTGGAATCCTGTTGAGTTTTACGTTAACTAATGCTTCTCCAAGTTTTACTTATTTCATTTTTGTTTTTTGTTTTTTTTTTAATCTTTCCTCCACAATCTCTCACTGGGTCATTCTTGTACTTTTTTTCCTTTAAATTCCACTCTAGGGGTGCCTGGGTGGCTCAGCCGGTTAAGTGTCAGACTCTTGATTTTGGCTCAGGTAGTGAGCTCAGGGTCATGGGGTCAAGCCCTGGGTTGGGCTCCGCACTCAGCACAGATTCTAAGATTCTCTCTCTTGGGGTACCTGGGTGGCTCAGTCGTTAAGCCTCTGCCTTCAGCTCAGGGCGTGATCCCAGTGGGATTGAGCCCCACATCAGGCTCCTCTGCTGTGAGTCTGCTTCTTTCTCTCCCACTCCCCCTGCTTGTCTTCTCTCTCTCGCTGGCTGTCTCTCTCTGTGTCAAATAAATAAATAAAATCTTAAAAAAAAAAAAAAAGATTCTCTCTCTTTCCCTCTCCCTCTGCCTATCTGCCCCCCCTCCACACACACTCTCTCTCTAAAATAAATAAATAAATCTTCAAAAAAAATTCTACCCCATTTATCTCTATCTCCTCAGCCCTAGGGTATCCTACTTACGTCACATTCCAAATGGAAACTCTGCAAAGACTTATGGGAGATTTGTGATGTCAGTTCCCCTCCCACTTCTGGGATAAGGTTAGACTAGAATTGAGCTTTCTCTACTTGAGCTTTTCCCATTAAACTTACTACTGTTCTCAGTAGTTTAAAAAATAGGAAAATATTTCTCCCATTCTTCTGTTTCTTCTCCAAACAACATGGTAATTGCATTTCCGATGCAGGGTCAGCATGGTGTTGTGCTGGAGTGCGGAGATTCCAGAACCAGACATTCTGGGGTTCAGATCCCCTTCAGAGCGGTGTAACCTTGGGCAGAGCAAGTTATGTAACTTCCCTGCACCTACTCTTTCTTATCAGTAAAATAGAGATAATAGTGTTTGTCTGGTACTATTATGGTAAACCAAGTTGAATCGCCACATGTGTAGTGCTTAAAACAGTGCGGGGTTACAGTTAGCACTCAAGAAATGTTGGTTAACAGGATTTTGCCGGGATTCTCCTTTTTTAAAAATCCTATGTATATTTCACGGTCAATTTCCCCCTCTGTGTCTATTATGCAGTCATCTTTCCACATACATCATTGAAAATTTGCTTCATACACTGTTCTTCCCTACTTCTGAACTTTATAGAAAATGTGGGGGGAAAAAAAACACACAAACAGCAATTCCAAAAACATCTTCTGGTTCTCTTCCCCAGCCCATCATCTATTCATCGTTAGCTAAAGTGGGATGAAAGTTTCATTATGAAGTCACAACACAACTGTAGTTTACCTAAAAGTTAGTGAGTCTGGGTCAGGTTGAGGAAAACCTGGTTTGAATTTTCAGTGCACCTCCTTTCTACTCTCAAATGCCAGAAGAGGATTTATAGTTTCAGGTGGATAGCAAATGAAATTTGGTAAGTTCATCTGGGTTTTACTTTGGGTTTGTCATTTGAATGAACTCAAATTTCATGCAGCCCTAATCCTTATATTTATGGGTTTTCTGCCATATTCACCTCAGTTGATAAAAAAATTTTTTAAATAAAAATTGAGACATGCTGTTCACTATTTGAGCAAATAACAATATTACACAATGTATGCATTTCTTTGTCTTAATAATAAAAAAATATGAGGAAACTGTATTTTGGACAACATGCTTTAAGGAGTCAAGCTACTTTTGCAAATATTTCTCTTTCTTTCATACTGTGTTTATTAACCACAAAATTCCAAACTGACCAGATGATAATTAAGAAAATTATCTATTTCTGTCGACATTTCAAGATCTGCACTGCATCATCTTTTATCACTGGCTCAGTTAAACTGTGACTTTAAAATCAAATTTGTATAATTTAAGCTTTCTCCATTTTTATATTTCATCCCCCAGAAGTCAGAAACCCAGACTTTAAACTAGCACATTTCCTCAAATTATATGCTAGAGGGTTCAGGAGATTTAAGGATGGATCTTTTATGTCAAAATGATAGGTTCACAGTTCGTGATTGATAATCTTGTACATATAAACGATATATACCCATTAGATAAAGGGGCCTTCTGGGATGAGAAAATTAGGCAAAAGTGAGCCTAGAGAAATTTCTAAATCCTACATTTGCAGAGATAGGGGCAACATGCTTCCAGTTTCTCTTTTATTCAAAGACGAAATAAACTTAAATAACCTGCATATAGAGATATTAATATATCAATGCACCCTAAAAAGATTATTGGCCTAAAAGTGCATTTTTCTAACAGTTAACTGGAAGCTTTCAAGTTACATTACTTCGAACTTCTACTTCTTAATTTAACTAAACAAAGTTATTCTGGGATGAATTTTTTTTTTCCTTAAGAAATGTGCACTAGATAAAATTCCCCCAAATACTAGTAATACCTTTTCATAAATTGACCACATTTTATGTTATTTTAAAATTTAAAATCTAAAAACAGAAAATGTCATGTTTTTTTTTTTTCCTTCTTTTTCTTCTAATCTGTAGTCCCCAAATGACTGCTCATAAAAATAAACTTTACAACATCTTTGAGAATCCCAAAGAAGCCCGGTCAAGATTTTTTTGGCTAGAAAAGAAAGCAGTTTTGATATTCAAAAACTTGGCCTCCCTTAGTCAATCCCCAAAAGGGAAAAAAATCAGCTAATCTTAGAAAGATGGTAAATTTAAGTGATTCTCTAATCCCAGTTAGTCCTCAATCATGTTTTGAAATATGATCAAACAATAAAGACTGGGAAAAGTCATAGAGAGTTTCAAAAATAACTCAAAATACGAAAATTGAGCATTTCTTTAAGAGGCTTTTCTGTTTCGAAATTAGACAATGAATAGCATCTTACTGGAAAATAGCAAAGTTTGTGCGGGCATATCCACTTCATGGCAACACACACACACACAAAAAGATCCGCTAACGTAGTCTATTACTGCATCCTTTAAAACAGTATTTAACATCAGATTTTTGCTGGTCAAGTACTCCAGGTGTCATACGAGGCAGCAAACCCAGCTAAACACGGACACATCTATACACAGGCTCTACCACTCATACAATAAACAACTCGGCAGGCACGCACACTCGCACACGCATGCGCACACACATACATACATACACGAAACCTGACCGGGCTTTGCTCTGAGTCCCTGATAACTCTGGCCCTGGAAAGAATTTTAATCTACATGGTTTGAAAATAGGGGCCTTTTAAATATGCTGCAAACAATTTGTGATGGTCATCTCTAAAATGCTGCTCCATTATCCTTTTCCATTTGGAATGAATGAGGCTAATTAATTTCAGGCCATACTTGATGAGGTCAGCACCATACGAGGGGTGCGTGCTAGACATTGCTAATCTCTTTCAGCTGAGAGTGATGAATTAAAGATGAAGCATGCCTTTGCAGGCCTAATTTAGAATGTATATCAAAAAACCTACAGCAAATAATACTATACCCTACAACAAAGGAAAACTTGTTCTCTGAGGCTCCCTGAGTTGTGTTGATTTTAAAGACATTTTCAGTCTTCTTTGGAATTCCAGCTGTGGATGGCTGAACCATATCAAGAAAATCAAGCCATCTCTCACACATGGCCATGTGGACAAAAAGTGGGATTAAAGGAGAGAAAGAAGGAAAACAAAAACAAAATACAACAATAAGGGGTTGATCCCCTGTGTATTAAAATCCCACCTACACATTACGCTTTTTTTTTTTTTTTTCAGAGCTACCAGACTGACAAAGATCCCAAATTAGCAATACCTGTATTCAAGCAGTGACCACCCAGCTCTGCTGGGACATTTCAAAGCAACATGCTAAATGAGGCAGCCTGTTGTTTTTAAAGCAGATATCCTAATGAGGCTTATTAGGGTTTTCCATGTCTCTATTTTGAAAGCCAATAGAGATTGACCAGGTAGATAATGTGATACCTTTTATGAAGCCAAGAAAGAAATTGTAATACAGATGCCTCCAGGCCAAAATGTTCTTATGAAAGTTAATGCTAAGCCAACTTCCCAGTCGTGAAAAAGGGAGGTACTCACTGATCTAAACTCTAAAGAGAAGGAATTAGTCATGATTTCTCAAAGATAACAACCACGAGTCCCTAAGGGTAACGAAGAAGGTGGCACAGCCTAGAGACTAGAGCAGACACCTTGCAAAAAATACTCCAGCAAACCTAGCAAGAGAAATCCTGACAATTATCCTAATGATTTCGGAATTTCCAACTGGTGGCCACAACAGCTCCCTGACTCTATCCCAGTAGCCCTCATTAGAACAAAGCTGCTTCGAATTAGGTCCAATCTACATGCTGAATCAATCTTTCATCCCTTTGATTGCTTCTGAAAATATTTATATTTCTTAATAATGCACATTTTGTCTTGCAACTTCTGATGAAACCCAGACAGGGGGTCCCAAAGCAGGCAAATGTATGTGAAAGGGTGATTTGGGACAGGAAAAGGAAGATAAAAAACACAGGTTTTTCCCATTGGGGAACCATTAGGGAATATAAATCTAGCAAGTTTGGTTATGTAAGCATCAGAGGAGGGTTGTAATAAATACAGATTGGAATATTATGGTGACCTAATGGAGATTGTGGCATAGTCTTATTACCGTGTGATTCTTCTTTGCTGTTTCGACTGTTTGGCTGGCTAACTTAAGAGATTTTGTGAAAAGTTATTGTGGGATCGATCCAGGAAGATATCATAGTGCAACCAATAATAACCCATGCGACCCATCGTATCAAAAATAGAGTAAAAGTTATAGTGGAGATGTGACCAGATGATCTAAAGTATGTTTTCATTGAATAAGGAGCATAGCATTAGGAAGATTTTGGGGGGGGGGGGCATGGGAGTGGATTGCTGGTTTAGGGGGCTGAGAGAAAAGGAGCCCACTTTCTCCCTGTCACCAATCAGCTGGGTGACCTTACATAAGTCCCCTAAACTGCTCCACACCTCGGGTTTTTCTTCTTCAATCTGGGACAGTTTTTCTTGTAAGTTTTCAATTGTATGGTTTTCTAAAGAATGATCATTGTCTTAAGTATTCACTGCCCTCTGGAAGCAGAGAAGAAGAAAGCAGAGACCTCGTCTGATGCTAAGTGTCTCCAGTCTGAGGGATGGAAGCCACACCTTCTCAAAGTGCCCTACACGTCCCCCGTCCCCACTCACCTCTTCAGACATGGCTGCCATTTCCGTTCCTCACTCATTTCATTCCCCCAAGGCACCATGACAGAAGAAAACATCCAAAACCAATGCCCACAGTTTCATTGACTCCGCCCCATTTGAGAGATGAGGAACATAAAAACCAAAGACGTTGAGGTCACACAGTAACTGGTAAAGCTAGAACTTAAACTCAGGTCTCCTTGTTTCCAAACCAGGGTCTATTCCACTATGTCAAACTGCCTCAGAGTCTGAGGGATTTTTAGATCCCAAAAATAAGTGGGATTTCTTGTGACCACTCCATGCTACTGAAGACTCCTTACAGTTAGGAACAGGAGCATAGGTGAGGGCAGGGGCTTTGAATGTAGACTTCTTGGACTTGAATAACTTGTCCCCAGTGTAGTAGCAATGTGAGTTTCAGGTGAGTCCCTAAACTCTGTAAGACTCTGGGGCTTTTTTCACTTGGATAATGGAAATAACTGTGTCTACTTCAGAGAGCTGGATAGAGATCAAAATGAATATTTTTTAAATGAATGTATTGAGATTAAATGAAGGGGAATATCTGTTTCCCATAGTTGTGGTCTACAGCAAATGCTACCTGCTATTCATTCCATCATCTTCTTCTTCTTCTTCTTCTTCATGCACATAATGACTAGCAGTAAAGAGGCCCCGAAAGGAACCTAGGAAACATAGTTATGAATTCTGGCTGAGGTCCTGTTGGCTCCATGCCTTGGCTAACTCTCAGAGTCTCACCTTACTCATCAGCAAAATGGGAATTCAAAATATCTGCCTGGGAAGAATTGCAGTAAAAACCAAGTGGGTTATGCACACAAGATAATTTTTAAACAGGTAGAACCAGATAAAACCTCATGGGTTCATGGTTTTATTAAAACATTATTCTTCCTAGGTTGGAAACCCTCCGGGTGCCTGGAGTTGGTTAACAGATAATAAAAGAGATAATGCCACTGTCTTGTTTCTCAAATAAGCCACCTTAGACATAAGACACTGTTAAATCATAAAAGAATAAATTCATTTCCTCAATTATCACTATTATCCACTTAATCCTATTCTACTGTTCTCTACCTAAACTTGTGGTTCTCTCATAATTTTATCTTACCAAAGGATTAGATAACAAATAGCTCACAGGGACGGGGTTTAGAACAGGAAAACAGCAAACCCACTCTCCTCTTTGCCTTCCAAGTAAGGGAGAGAAATATCTCAAAGCAAAGAAAATGCGTTTTATGAAATATTAAATGCAGGCTTCCAAGAAGCCTTCATACCCTCGTTAAAATACTATCAGACTTTGCTATTGGCTAGCTAGCGGTCTGTTGCATGTGAACTTAAAAATATATTCATTATTAAGATATGATTTTGTTCAAGCTAAAGAAGCATCATGGGCTCGGGAATTGTTTTCTGAGTGGGATTATTAAAGGGTTTGGGGCCTAAAGGTGTATGTCTATTTTAAAAAGAAATTTTCTGATTGCAGATAACTTCTCAATTTGATTTAGTGTCGAACGATAGTGATGGGGTTGATAAGTGAGCGTTCATCGGTAATTCATCTTGTGCTGGTAGAAATTTACAGCAAAGCAGTGCTTTCCCAACAGTGACAAGCCCTATTAATCTTCTTCAGACACATTTCAATAGGTGTCCCCATCTGTGGCCAACATCTAAACACTCTGGCATCACCGGCAACTTGAAGACACCTTCATTTCAAGTTACACTACTGAAAATGTGATACTAGATTGTACTCTATTTTTTAACCTAATTCTCTCTCTTCATTCAATTAGCCTTTCTTGCCTGGATTTTCTGCTCATGTGTAACATCATTTCCCAGGGAGAGCTCTCAAAGATTTGGTTTCTTAGAGATGCGCAATCTCCTCCAAGGTTAACAACCAACAACTTTTTTACAAATTAAAATCGCATAGATTCCAGTTCTGACAGTCACTGGCCTCTGATTGCATATGTCCTTAGAAAGTAGAACCTTCTCAAAGAAAGCCCGCCTGTGCATCTGAGAGGGCTTAGCAAAAGGGGAAGGCTAGAAAATCCATTTGTGTTCATATTCGGAATGCAATTTATTATCCTGAACTATGATGTTTAATTTCAGTGCAGGAGAATGCTGAGAAAAAGAGAGGCAATTAAGAAAAGAGGGTGATGAAAATGCAGCCCCGCGTTCAAATAGCCACATTTACTCAGCACATTCAGTCCATCGGAGAAACCCCCTCTCCTGTTCCTTTGCATCTGCTGGGGGACCTCCCGTTCGGGAAAGAAATGCAATAATCACTTTAGGGATAGATTATTTCTCCTAAATTGCCTTTATTCTACAAGCAACATGCTCTATCTGGCTGCAAGGTTAGTCCAGGCAAAAAATGTGGAAGGAGCGTTTGATTTTGGATTGCACCTAAGTGCTTTTTTTTTTGTGCCATTTTCAACCTCATAATGGGTTTGGTCTTGCAAAGAAATAAGATTTGAACAGCATTTTTCTTGTGCACTTTAGAAACCTTTCAAATGGGAAAACTCCCTGACACATTCTTACTTGAGAAAGGTTAGATATACCTGCATAATGAATGGAATTATTCTTAACTTCATTGATCTTTTTTGTCTATGTGATCTGAAATACATATGTGTTACTCATGAGTGTGTATGTGTGTATGACAAAGATATGCATTCTCAAAAAAAGTCTCCCTGCCTCCCTCAAATTATTCTTCCCAATGATCATTTGAGTTTCTTATAGATCTCAATAACCCTATTGTAGGTGGCAAGTTTAAATGTGCCATATTAATAACCTGTTATCCAAGACAAATTAAGTCCTTATGTGTCAAAAGCACTCGGCACTGGATTATCTACAAGTATTTATTGAATAAATGTTCAGTCCAATTTCATTTTAATGTGACTGACTGTATGTTTCAGCCTCTTAGGCAGAGATAAAAACACTCAGACCTATAACTGCGTTGCAACATTACACCTAACTTGTCTATTTCTATTATTGTCTCCTAACTTAGAATATGGAAAGAAGGCTTTTTCTTTTTTTTTTCTTTTTTTTTTTTTTTTTTTTTTTGGTTGTTGTTGTTCTGAAGAGCAGGGAGAGAGATAGAAAAACGGCTGGCATTCAGCCTAAAGAGAAATCATTGAAACAAATTAATCCTATGCCGTTTAAATTGACATGGTAATCCATCATCAGAGAAGGCAAACTCTGAAAGCAATCTAGAATCTGCCCTGCTCTTTCACTGGCCCTGGAGGCACAAAGACAGATAGTAAAGGGGGGTGGGGGGGGGGGAAGGATCATAAAAGTTAGGAATGACTTAGAAAATAATAAAATTGATTATATCAGCTCCCACTGTCCAGCCTCTGAAAACCTCCTTTGGAAAGGGAAGGTTAACTTTCAACAGTTGCTTTCAAAGTTTGCTTCTAAGTGGTAGGTCAACTGCAGTGGAGCTCCGACAGTTTGCCTCCTTCTCAAGGCTGCCAGGCTGCTGACTAGTTTAACCGCTGCCTGCCGTGTTTAAAAAGTAGACCAACTAGGAGCTCTGGCAGGACCCACACTTACACAGAAACTTTCCCCACAGTGGTAAGGGGCTTCTTAAGTGGGGTTTAGGATTGGGGTTTGTGTTTTGTTGTTGTTGTTTGGTGGGGAGGAGTGGGAGGGAATTTTTTTCTTCTTCTTCTTCTTTTCTCTCCTATAATCATCCTGTTTTGCACTCAATGAAAATGCATGTTATTGTAATTTTTAAAGTATAAGTTTCATAACATCTTTAAAAATGGAGGCAAGCCACTATGTCCTGTCTCTTACTTGTGCCTTTTATTTTGGAGGCTGATTTTTCAAATCTTCCTTCACTTCAAAAAGCCTGTGATGATATGTTGTTAAAACTTGTTCAAAATTTATAAATTATATATAAAACTGAAGTGTCACATCCTGGTTGATAGTTAAGATGAAAAAAATCCTTACTAAGAGCTCCATTGTAAAAAACAGTGTGCCTGTATTTTCAACACAGAGAATCCTAAGTTGTTGGGGTTTTTTTTCTCTTTAGGGTATTTATGTAATGTTTTTATTTTTGTTTCTGTTTTTGGGGGGCAAGGGGGTTGCAGAACCTCACATCCTCATTATTGCCTAGACATATAAACTTGGACACAGAAATGAATACTATTTTTAATAATGCATTAAGGTATAAAAGCAAGACAATTTGAAATTTCTTTTTTTAATCTCAAAATCTACTCTGTTAACAATAGACAGTGTGTGAAGACAAAAACCCAGATACCTTAGTGCCAAAGGCAAGAAGGCAGAAGGACACGAATATAAACCATACCCCACAGCTGCCCTATTTAAATTTATCTAGGATAGAGTTTCTTCTAGTTTATTAAGAAAACTTTATATGTTCCTGAAACTTCAAAGTAAACAGCACACCTCTTTTCTATGATCAGAATTTTTATTCACTGGTTTTTAAAAGAGGGTGAATAATTCTTGCATATTGACTAATGCTTTTTAAAGCACGTAAGCACAAAAGATAAATTAAATGCATTTCCAGGGTAAATAGGAAAAGAGTTAAAGGCTCTTATGTAAAATATTCATCCACAGCCATGGCAGTAACAATGTTAAGAGTTATTAGCTAAGAAGAGGAGGTTTAGATGTTTGTATGTTTGTTTTAAATAGAACCTAGGAAATTTAAATAGTAGCTCTTCAATAACTGAACATTGAATTGCACTTTCTGAAAAAAATCTGATTCTTTTTATTTTGTTTTCCATTTAAAAACAATGTAGGCTTTAGCAAAATAGAGTATGATTTCAAAAGCCATTAAATCAACCAATATCATATGAAAAGAATCAATGAGTAAATAAGTATTAAGTCTTGGAGACTGAAAAAAAACTACTTTTTAGCCCCCCCTCTCCCCCCCATGCCCCTTGCATCTGACCATGCTCTAACTTCCTTCTAATTGTAAGGTAATATGTCAACAAAGTATATGCAAAATGAAAACCTGCATCATAACTTTTGGAGTTAGTAAATAAGCTATCAACATACATTCTGCAAAGAACTAGGGTTGCCTAATTTTTTAACTTCCCCCGACATATGATATGATGTGGTCCTATTGAGAAATACCCAATGTGACATTTTTCACTGAAGCCAATATTCCTTTCCTTTTATGTTTTCACTTTTGCTTTAAACTGTTTTAAGTGATATCATCTAAATCAATTTACCTCAGTCAAGCACTTCGTAATCTCTTCGATAAGGCTGATTAATTTATTACAAATTGTAATGGACAGATGGGAAAAGTACCTTTCTCTAGCCTATATTCAAAATAAAAGGACCCGTGTACATTTTATTTAAATGTTATACTTTGTAAACTCTCAAGATGAAACTTCCTATGCTCAAGGAGCTAAATACCATGTTAAACACCCTCCTCTTAATTTTGAACAGAAGTCCTTTATTTTTAATGTGTACCTTCAGCATTTCAAGAAATCAGCCTTTTAAGAGGAGAAATGCAGTTGGTAAATTAATTAATTAATTAATTATGTTTCCTAAATTCACACATAATGTTTTTCTATTATGGCTGTGTGTCTGCCTTTGTTCACCTACTTCTTTAATTATATGCTTTATGTTGAAACTTTTCTTTCAGCTTTCTAAAAAACCAGTAGAATGAAAATTAATCCTTAAATTACTTTCCTCCTTCCAAAATTCACCTTGAGTTTGCGGCTAGAGGAAATTAAATCAGATAACCCCCTTTGTTGTTCTGTTTGTATTTTATTTAAGTACACTGACGTAGCTAATCAACAATATTAATTTATCTGGATATCTGCCTTACTAACACTTTCACATTTAAGTGACTGGCACTTGCTATCATTTGATTAATGTTTTTTTTTTTTGACATACCAAAAATGAACTGTCATTTTAAAGATTTCATTACCAGGCTCTTGCGAAAAAGGGGGGAAAATATAGCATTACATGATCTTTCCTCACTCTGTCCACTTCTAAATCAGAGCTGATGTCCACATGGCTTTAGATGTCTTTAGAACTTTCTCATCGGGAATGGCCTTGCACCATAATATTAAAAGCATGTAGAGCCCACATGAGACCTGGTTACATGGGCAACAAGCCTATCTGTATCTAGAACCTACTCTTTTAGTGCTTCGATTCATTGAAAAGTAAGATAGAGGATCATGTTGTTGAATTTTTAAATATATATTAGGCAAAAGACGTTCACCTTTTGTTTGAATGCCCTGCCAAAGCTGCCAAACTGAAAACTGACGTTTTTACTTTGAAGTGTCTTTTTATGATTCTGCAAGGCACAATAGCTTTACCATTACTAACTTGCTCCAGCTTGTATCTCAACAATAGTGATTCCAAGGAGCTCATTCAAAACTCTTTTTTGCACTGCTTTCTGCCAGACCCCGGCATGTACACATGAGTGACAGCCTCTATCTAGTGCTTGAGTATATGAACCTTTAATCCATCATGGAGCTTCTAACACCATAAGAATATATATACACACCCATGCGCATACACCTTCGTGCACATAACTATTATATAACTACCCATTAAAATGCCACCAGGTTTAAAGCCAGCAGAATGAATATTTTCCTAATCTCATCCAGATTTTATGGCTATAATTTGGCTACTGGCAAGATTCTAAATTAGCTTTTACTTAAATGAAAGCAGGTAAAATATGTAGTAGATTTTGGGGTTTTGAAACCCCCTCCCACGATAATCTACTGTTGTAGACATGTTAGAAACATTGTTTAAAGTGAGCTGGGTGGTCAGTTACATGGAAGAAAATATTTCACTACATTATGTGTTCCTATTTCCTAAAGCCCACCTCCATGGAGTGAGCTTCCTTGATGGATGAGACTCTTGTCTCCCTGAATGGAAACCTGCTTTCCTAGGAAGGATGGGGGTGGGGGAGAGCAGTGAAGGGCAGGGAGCTCTAAATCCCTGCAACTAGGGTGAATTTTCCCTCCTCTTCTCCTCCCTCCTGTCCTTCTTCCCTGTTTTCTTACCTTCCTCTCTTCTTCCCTTCCTTCCCCTTTCTTTCTTCCTCCTTTGCTCCAGCCCCTTTGGTATATTAGTGTAGTTAACCTTCGCTCTGACCAAGACCAAAAAGGGCTAATGGAGGAGACCCGGTTCCTAACAGCCTCAGGTCAGCCATACTCTAGAGCTCCCATCCCTGGAATTAGAGGATTACCAAGGAAGGCATTCCAGGCACCAATAGCCTCACACCTGAACACATCGCTCCAATCCATTAGGATTCATATTAAAAATAATAATAGTAATAATAAAAATTAACCCTTCTGGAAAACGGTTAATTGGATCTTAAGTTATATTTCCTGTTGCATTGAGGGGCCAAGCAGGGCAACCTGAATTCCTCAAGCTGCCAAGAAAATCGAGCAANNTCTTGGGGGCGGGGTAGGGGTGGGGGTGGGGAGAGGAGGGATAAATAAATAAATAAATCCATCAGCTTCTTCAGAAAGAGCAGATTTTTAAGATAAGGTCAGGTGCTGGAAAAGGAAGAAGAAACGAAAGAGATTCTCCCCTTTCCTCACCTTCCGCCCCTCCTTTCCCCCCCAAAATTAGTGTCCTCTTGATTATTTGCAGCTGTGTCGAACCTCGAGGTTTGTTCACAGTAGCCAGCGAGACTCCCGCTTCTAGAAGTGAAAAGCCATTTTCACGCCAGGACTTTGCTGCCTGAGTTTGGGGAGAAGGTTTCCTCTCCCTCCCAGCAAACTCCCCCCAAAGCCTTGCTAACTTCAGCGAGCCCTGAAAGCCTTCGCTCCTCTGCCACTTGAGGCTCTTGGACCCAGCCTTGGGGCCACAGACCGATTTCCACCGCTGGAGCGTGGCTTGATACCCCCCAAAGCTAATTTCCCGCCCTGGAAAGAACGAAGACGCGCTGGGGGCTTCGCTGGTGTTTGTCACCCTGCCCCTGCCTTCCTCGTCGGCCTCAGACTTCCTCCCACCTGCCCAGGAGCCCCGAACCTGCCATCCACTAGCCCTGTGGCCCGCAGCGGGTTCCGCCACCCGGCGGCCGCCCTAGACACTGGGTGGGTGGGAGGGACAGGCAGCCAGCGGGGCTGGGCCGCTGCGTCCTCTTTGGGAACATCAAAGGAGAAAAGGGGCAGAGATAAATCAAGGAGAAAGTTCGGGGATGCTGCGGGTCGCGGCTGGGGCGGAAAAATGCAACCCGTTTGGGTCACACCTTTACTCCAGGAGGCTGCCTGGAGAGACCGCGCTGTGGGGGAACCTGCCAGTGTCAGCGCGCCGGGCCTGCGTTGCACTCCCGTGGCCACCTGACCACTGTCACTCGCAGCGTGGAGCCCGTGGCTCCCAAGCCCTTGGCCCCGTGGCGGCCCGCGCAACCCTTCCCCGGCGGCGGCCCGGAGAAGCCGGGCCGCGGCGGACTCCCTG
Source organism: Ursus maritimus (assembly GCF_017311325.1). NCBI lineage: Eukaryota > Metazoa > Chordata > Mammalia > Carnivora > Ursidae > Ursus > Ursus maritimus. The sequence goes on along the minus strand of NW_024425230.1, from coordinate 12,338,935 downwards.
CGGATTGCCGCGCCCTTGCGTCTCCCGTCGAGTAGGGAGGGACGGAGGCCTGCGCCCGGGAGCTCCCTGGCGGTGGTCCGGCCGCCCCCCTCGAGGGCTGCTCCCCCTTCTCAGCCTCGCCAAATCCCTGAAAGCCTGGGCCCCCTTCGTCACCCCGGGGGCTTCTAATCACTCCGTATCGATTTCCCTAACTCTTTTCATCCCGTTGAAGACACATCTTAAAACACTCCAGCCCGGAGTGTGCTCTGGGCTTTATCCACACTAATAAAATGATTTACCCTTCTCTCTGCGCTCTCCTCACAGAGGAAAATCGTTCGAGCCCCGGCTACTTGTGTGTGATCAGTAAATATTTAGTGCGGTGACATCCTCAGCTAGGCTTCGGATCGATTCGGGGACCACCGGGAGGTGCGCACGGTCCGGGCGGGGCCGCGCCGAGCCCGCCGAGGGGGCTCCTCCCGCCCTCGCCGCCGGCCGCTGATTTACGGCCTCGGCAACCAGCAAAAGAGGGCGAAAGCGCGCCGGGAAAATTGGCTTTTCAACCTTTTTACTTTTGACATTCAGCCACCTCCCCAGGGTCTAATTCTCGCCTCTTCTCTTTCCTACCCCCCCTTCCCCCGACCAAGGGCGCCCTGTGCGCCCCGCGCGCCCTTCCTGCGGCAGCGCGCTGCGTTCGCGCCCCCGCGGCCCGGGGACCACCTATCACAGCCCTGCGCCGGGACGCGGGGAGGCCCAGACCCCTGCTCTGGGGGTCGTCGCCTTTTGGGCGAGGTGCACTCTGCCCGCCCACACCTCAGAGGGCGGAGAGAGGGTGGTGAGGCCCGCATCTCCATTCGCCGAACAAGGAGCCGCTCTCGCTACCTTTTCTCCGACCCTCGGTCATTCCCCTATTTCTGCGACTGGTCCTCGACGCCCCTCAGGCCGGATGGCTTTGGGTGGGAACTTCACTTTCCTCGCAGGGAAGCTCCCGTTTCCTTAGAAGCGGAAAAAGCGTTGGGCTTGGATGTGTTGGAAGGGGGCCTCCTACCCTGATCTTGGGTGCCAGAGGGCTGCGGCCGCCGCAGTGGCAGTGGCAAGTGTCCGCGTCCCCCTGGCCCTCCCAGCCTCCCCTGGGCTCACACTCTTCACTGCAAGGTCGCGCCCTGGACCTGGACCCCAGGCAATGGGCCCGACCCCGACTCGCCTCTCCTGCGGGACCGCCACCTCGGATGACTACATTGTCCCCGAGTAGGGAGATGTGAGAGCTACTGAGCCCCTGGGTTCCACCGCTCTTCAGCCGGGGTGCTGGGGCCTGAAACACTGCAACACTGTTGCCCACCTGTTAGCAGGCCTGCTCTCCTCTCACCTGGGGCCCGGGCCTCTGCAATTCCCTCGGGCCCAGGGAGGAAGGTGAGCGACCTTGCTGGGTCTGTGCACCCCTCCCCAAAGCTAGCGCCCTCTCCTTTGTCCTACTCCTGATTTTCTAAACTGCCTTATCTGCAGACTATATCTTTATACTAATGCATACTTAATTGGTCCGTCTTGACTGTCCATATAAAACAATTTAATTAGGGTGCTTTCTTGCTTTGGAGAGCAAAGAAAAAAACTCTGCCCAGTGCTTATTGTATTTAGCACCAATACAGGCAGAAAATGTAGCACAAGTTTTTGGTTGAAAGAGCACCTCTGTGCCCATTGAAGGGCGTTGATCCGAAAAGACAGAAAGGACAAGTAAAATCGATTTGAAGCGACCCTCTCTGTCCCTTTCACACCATTCAGAAACTCCATTCCTTCTAAGACAAAGACCAGCGCCTTGGGAATTCTCAGGGAAAAAGAGGACTCCAGTCCCACAAGCCTAGGGCACTTTTTAAAAATCCTCAATATTGCACTTAAAACCGGCTCTCGGTTCTGTGCCCCCCGCGTGTGGGTTTCACAGACACCCCCTCCAAAGCGTCAGGCAGTATGGCTGACAACACCCCCACCTCTCTGCACGTTCCGCCTTCTGGCCAGGCCAGGCAAGCCTTTTAGGGTTAGTGCAGCCCTCACCTTTGACCCCCAAGATCGGAGTGACTGCCACGGTACAGAGTGCAGAGTTACAACTCAGGCCAAAGTTAAAACAAAAAAACACTTCTCCCAACCCAGGGAAACCGGTTCTGGTCTCGCCGCCTAAGCCACCTTACCCAATAACCCCCTCCACCTCAACTTTTTTTTTTCTTTCTTTTCTTCTTCTTCTCTTGCAATGAACTGACCTAGCCACCTCTGAAGGAAGGAACTTAAGTTGTCAGGGCAGCGTCGCGGGGTTGCGGTGAGTTGTCCTCCATAAGGAACCCGAATGCCAGGTTATCCGACAGGAGCCCAGGCTGGGGAAGGCGGTCATCGATCAGACCTGGCAGGGAAGGGAGGAGGGAGAAGAGGAGAGAGGAGGGGAGGGGAGGGGAGAGGCTGGGCAGTGATCACCTTCACCTGCCCTGAGCCCAGCCCCCCTGTTGAACTATCCTTCGACCTTCTGCGGGGGTTAAAGGGGGCGGGGGCGGAAGGGAGGGGGCACCCCCCCCAGTTACACAAGTGGCCTCCTTCTATAAGAGAATGAGTTCACCACCTCCCCAGAGAAGCCTCACCATCCATCCACTCGATATAACTGATGAGACAAACCACAAGGAAAAACTTCTGTAGCCCATATTTATGGTATTAATGAATAGTTAAAAAAAGATTTACACTTCTTATGATCAATATTCTGAGTTATTTCCCTCAAAGTATATAATTACAGTGTCTTCAGAGTTTTCATCATTGTTTGAGGTGGCAAAACCATTTGTAATTTTCATTAGCCAGTAAACATGTAATTAACATTCAGCACTGTGTTTAACTTAATTCCTGTTTAAGACAAGGACAAGAAGCAGCCGAAGAGCGTTAGTTCCATTTGTCAAGTCTGACATACATCTTACCATAACAGTTTCCTAAAATAAAAGATCCGTGTTTCCCCATTATTCTTCTCTTAAAACAAAACAAAAAAATCCATTAGTTAAAACTGTATTAAAACTGCAAGAGGCAACATAGTTTATTCCCAATTTTCTCTAGTTACTGTATTCCTGCTTCCTTTTTTTCATTTGGGAGGGTGGGTGAAGGGAGGGGGTTAATTAAGCATTCATTATTTGAAGACTTGAAATTGGGAACCCCTCCCCCCAAAAAGAAATAGGTTTCCTCCTCAGGAAAGTTCTAGAATGGGGACTGGAAAAGGGGGGCACGGATCTGCAGGGGAGAGGGAAAAATCACTTGGGGGGACATGAGTTAAAAGTAGAAAAATGAGGATTCCAACGGATTCCTAGGAAAAATGTTGCCCTCCTGTTTCAAGTTCTATCTTTGATCCAGGGTGAGGGGAGCCTGTCTGCCAGTCTGCTAGGCTGCTGCTTTTTCCCCCTCCTCTCCCACCTCTGTTTTTTTCCAACTTGCTTTAGGATTAGCCTCCATCCCTCTCGACCCCAAACAGTGGAATTTGGCTGTGCCTTGGGTCGTCCTGCTTTGCAATATCGCCTATAGTTGTTGGCGGTTTTCTGCTGAGGCTGAGCCGTTTGCTCCAGCCTCCGACTAAACTCATTAAGTTGGGAGATTTTTTTCAATTGGACGGGTGTTTTTAAAGTCTCGTCTTTCCAGCCCCAAACAAGGTGTAACAACGCACTCTTCCTTCTAAGGAATGAGATGAGAGACAAGGATCACTCCAGACATCTCCTACCTACGGTTTGGGGTTTTTTTTCTTCAAGGCGAGGCTTGCATTCCTCAGCAGCTATGTACAAAGCTCCCTGAAACCTCGTCTCTCTAAAGTTAGTGTGCAGGGTTTCCCAGGGCTGAGAACGCCTAATACATGGGGAAGCACTTCCTCGAGGTGGAAGATCTCTCCCTTCACCTTTTCTCTTTTTCCCTGCAGGCTAGTGCCTACTTTTTATCAGTTTGCACAATCGCTTAGATAAACACCGAGGAGGAGATTCTCTTTAATTATCAAAGACCCATCTTTTCAGGGGGCCAACAAAGCGTTTATTTCACCCGCCAAACTAAAGGAGAGTTATTCCTGCTTAGAAGGAAGATGCAAGCGGTTTGGGACCTTGAACAAGGCAAATATGGTTTTGGTATGTTTACTTACAGTATTTTTTCTCTCTCTCTCTCCTTTCTCACTTTTCTCCTTGTGCCGTGTGGGGCTGGGGATGACTTGGGGCTTTTCAAAATATCGGTTTGCTAACGTGTATGAAATGCCTAGGACTGTGGTTTCAGAGGTTTGGGGAGGGGGGCAGTCAATTCAATGCATTGCCATATTTTATTACATGTGTGTGATAGGAGAGGTGGTGGAGGGGGGATGAGGGGAAAAATACAATTGCAAAGCTGCCAAAATATGATTAAACCGAAGCGTAAAGACTGCGGTGCCTCCCCATCTCCTCGTCCTGTCTCCTCAAACTCATTTCCTTCGATAGAGCAAACTAAAAGCCAGTCCTATAAGCGTGTTTTTCCAAGCAACAGACGACTCGGTTTGCTAGCAAAGGAGCTGCGAGGCTCGCACTAAGTATCAGAATTTACTGTTCGATTTGCCTCTGCGCTTCATTTTGCAACCTTGTGCAACTGACAGCCAGCCAGGCAGGGAGGGAGGAAAGCTCTGCCCGGCGCCCTCGGCCGCGGCTCGGGGAGGCGAGCGCTCGGTTAAAGCTAGGAGGAGAATCGCAACGAGAAGGGTACTCACCATCGGGCGGGGTGGTGGAGCTGGCGTGCGGATTTCAGGCAAACGTTTACCTTTTTGCTGTCTATTGCAACCGCGTCGGGCTGACTTAAGAAGCAATTCTGTGCTCTGTCCAGAACGTTCAAGGAACGGTTCCTCATTTTTAAAAAGCCAGCGAGAGAGACGACAGAGACAGAGAAAGAAAAAGAGAGGAGGGGGTGAGGGGGACGCACATAAACCCAGTTCAGGGGGAAAAAAAAAATCATCACCTCTCCGCCAGTGACTCGGGAAACGCAGAGGTGGCGAGATCCCAGTCCGGTCCAACCAAGCCAGAGCCAATTAATTTTAAATCCTGAAGAATTATTCAGATTAAAATGTACAGAAGTTTCATTCTCCTATGCCTACGTGAGCTCAAAGTCGTTTCCCTTTAAGAGCTCCTTTTCTTTTAAAGTTGAATTTTAGGCAGCGAGGACTCTTACACTAGGGGGCAGACAGATACTGTACTTGCTCCAATCTTAAGCAATTTTTTCCCTCCCAGCATATGCTCTGATTTAGCACTGTAAATTTTTCAGAGGACCCAACTCTGACAGCCCCTGGTGATTTTCAAAGTACCACAAGCCAGTGGTTAAAAATTGCATTGACTTGGAAGTTCAGAGGGACACAATGGAAGCCCCTTTCCCTATTCATGGAGCTCCAGTGTGGTGGAAGAGAAAAACACACACGGACTAGATTGAGGGAGAGGAGGAATTCAATGAATCCTGGTGGACAGAACTGGTTTCTACTGAGTTCAGAGTTAAACTCGGCATTTGCTGGGGTCTGTATTCATATTGTGATTTAATTTGTGGAGAATTACAGCCGTCAGGCCACTTTCTACAAGAAAATCATATTCCTGGGTGGGTTTACTTTTCTTTTTTTTTTTTTTTTTCACCAGAGTAAAACAAATGTTTTTCCAACTTTCACTGGCCAAATTAAAGCTTGCCATTCCTCTCATTAAAATAAATTTACATGTACAATAAAAGACTGGGCTGGATTTTTTTTTGAACAGTAACGACATATTGATATTTATCTGTAAGTCTTAGAGCTGTTTATTCAAGGGAAGTGAGCATCTCTGAAGAAGACATTTTAAAATATTTTCCCCTCTTTTTGTTTTTTTCTCAGTCTGCAGTCCTTTCTCTTCTTGTATGCGGTAAAATTAACTATAATTGATATGGCCATTTATTTATATTTTTGGATTTTTAATAGCATCCCCATAACTGAATGAATCCTAAAATGCAGAGTGAAACACCTCTGACTTCATGGCAGCCCTGTAGTCGTGTGCTTTAGCAGGTTTCAGTTCTGTAAGAGATTGGGAAATTCTTCATTTTAAATCTGAGGCCATCAGAGCGCACTTCAAATACCAAAAATCTCTAAGTGTACTGTGGTAGCTCTTCCTCCTCGAAAATTTCCCCCTTCATGTCTGTAAAAAGGTGATCTTGCTATGGAAGTGTCTGCACTCAAGAGGAGAGATTAAGATTTCCCTACAATCAATTATTCCCATTTTCTATTAAACTGAGATGGGTATGCCCATTAGATTTCCTATTTCAACACAGCCCCACCACATCTCTGCTGAGTTTGCCCCTAATCTACTGACATTTGTAGCATTAGGCAATCCCTTGAATCATAGGGGTTGAAAGGGAAGAAAGAAAGAAAAAAAAAAACCTCCTCTGAAATGATTTCTTTTCCATCCTTCTGTCCTCTTTAAGAGAAAGTTATATTGTGTCTCTAATCAACCTGAAATTCTGAGCCTGTCTTCTCTCTGTGGCAGTCTCATCACACACCAGGTTTATGATAGTTCAGTGTCCACTATAGTTGGGGTTGTTTTTTGTTTTTTGTTTTACAACTTTCAGATAATCCCAGCACCTGCAGCTTTAGTGAAATACGTGATTTCAGTGGAGAAGGGGTGAGGGCTAAGAAGGTTTCAGGGATGAAGTGTAAGGGGGGTTTCTCCTTCCCTAAAAACTAGCCCCTGTCTGCCTGCATCTTCACTTAGAACCTACCTTGTATTCTGCCTGTGTGTAAAGGGTATTGAATGCAAAGTGCACACCAGCACAGGTCAATTATACGTCTGGTTTATGGTTTTTTTAAATCTTTCATCTCGTCGATTTTTTTGAACTATCAAGGATGCTTTCCTGTGGTCATTAATTTACCCTTTATATGTGTTCATGTTTCCTGAAGCTCAGCGTGTTTTATGTCAAATATTTTAATTGTTCATAAACCTGGTTGGCTTACCAGTTTACGGTTTTTCTCTGTGCGAAAACGTGTATGATGGTGTCAAAATTTTGTTCCATAAATGTTGAATAATCACAATTCACTAACTTCTCATAATCAAACCGAAAGGGTACTGCGTTGAAATATAGTGTATTCTGTGGGGGCAATTCTAGATGTTTGATGTTTAAAATCAAACGCCCTGGAATTCAGAGACACATGCATGTTGATGATTTTAGCACATTGAGCAGAATGGCACAGGCTATGAAGTTGTTCTTATTACAGTCAATCTCTTGAGATAGACTATGGCTTGTGTGTGGTTTTTGTGAGTTGGACTTGGTATTATTCCCAATTTGGAGAAGAATCTCTGGTTGTGTTTTAATGACTATATAGATGCTTAAAAGGAACTTGAGGAACAATGAAGTTCGTACTCAACTGTTCCATGACCTAGAAACACAGTCGCTGAAGTCTTTGTCTGTGTACATTGACAAATGTGCATCTGATACATGTGCGCTTACATGTGTGTACAGAGGGTATGCACAGGGGAGGCTGGGAGGCTGCTTCCGCTTGTCCATCAGCGGGCACAACGGTCTATTCACCTCTCTCCACGATTGGGTGTGTGGCAGGACGTTGGCTTGTGAGTTAGCTATAACTAATGAGAGAGGATAAAGTTGAGGAAAATTGATTTTAATTGCGTCATGACAATGAGATGAAGTCTACTTGTGCTTCTCAGCATCCGAGATGCTTTATTTGAGCAATTAAAATGTCAGGCCACATACCTGTGAAATGTTAACCCTACAAGGAAAAGATAGACGCTAAACGGCTTTTTTTCCTCGAAAAGGGAAAAAAAGAAATAAGCCACAAAAACAAACAAGTGATCAGAGTTGATTAAAAGAAGAGTCTACCATCACCCGGATTTGACCAAATGTTTCGTTTGGTAAATGCCTCCAAGCTCGGTTCGCGGCACCTTCCTGCCCCCCACCCACTATCCCTCTGCAAAGAAACCGGGGAACTTTTCTCTTTCTCTGGCATTGTGGGCACAAAGATGCGCCGGGAGTCCCGGGTGGTGCGCGAGCGACGGATTTCGTGGCATAGCCAAGTTGCGGGAGGCGAAGTCCTCTATTCCATCCAAAGCCTCTCGCGGAGCCTTTAAGAGGCGTTGTGTGTGCGCGCCGCGCTCCTCTCCCCGCTGGGGCGGAAACCTCCGGTGCGGGGTGCGGAGAGCTCGGGGGCCGCGTGCCCGGGGCCGGCCCGGGCCCATCCCCCGCCTGGCGGTGGTGGCGGCGCGGCCGCCCCCTCCCCGCCCCTCTTGGCCCCCCGCGCTCCCCGCGCCGCGGCCGCGACGCCGCTCGCGCTAGGACCGGGCTGAGCCCGCGGCCGCCATGGCGGGGCCGCCGCGCTCCGGCCAATGACGACGAGGGGGCGGCGCGCGCGCGCCTGGCCAGGCCAACCCCGGCTGCTGCCTTATAAGGCGCGCCGTCACCATGGCAACGTGCGCTAAGTTGCAGCAGTCGTGTCAAAGTTCACTATATAGAGAGCTCAGTGAGCTGATCGCGGAGAAGCCACTTCTGCCAGCCCCGGCGCCTATAAATCGCATTCCCTCCCGCGCCCCCCTTTTTAGCATATTTGATCACTTTGATTCTCTGTTCTTTTCTCTCCGCGGTGTGTGTGTGCGTGCGCGCGTGTGTGTTTTCTTCTCCTCCTCCTCCTCTCCCCGAGTTGCCTCCTTTCTCCGGGTGCCGTGCTGCCTTTTTTCCCTTCTTTCATTCTTTCTCTCCGTCTTTTTCTCCCCCCTCTGCGCACGAAGGATGTGCTTCTAGGTGGTGATCTGCCCTCCTCTCTCTCTTTTATCATTTCTCCCCCGCCGCCGGCGAGTTGACTCTTTCCCTATGTGTGTGAGGCGGCGGCGGCAGCAGCAGCAGCGGCTCCGGCGGCGGCAGCAGCGGCAGCAGCGGCTTCAGCGGCGGCGGCGGCGCTAGACGCGGCGGCTCCGGGCCCGACCCGGCGGCTTCGGCAGCGGCGGCTCCGGCGGCGGCGGCGGCCCGGGCGGCCCGCAGGGAGCGGCGAGCGGCCTCCATCCGGCGAAAGCGGGCGGCGGCGGCCAGAGCGAGCGAGGCGCGCGCCGGGCGCCCGTGGCAGGCGGCGGCGGCGGCCCAGCGCCAGGACGACGCCGAGCAGCGCCCGACGCGGACCACTTTCATGCTGATTCCCCCGGACCCGGGCAGCGCTCCGGCCACTCCGCGGGCCGCCGGCCTCCGCCCCGGCCTGCCCGGCTCTCTGGGCGCGCCCGCGACCGGCGCCTCCGCTCTCCCAGTCCTCCTGATTTCGATGGCTTTCCTGAATGGCTGACTGTGGGCTGCCCTGGACTTGGCCCCCGGACAGTCGCCTCTCCTCCTCCTCCTCCTCCTCTTCCTCCTCCTCTTCCTCCTCCTACTCCAACTCCTCGGCACACCAGCTCTGAGAGCAAGAGAGTGAACGAGAGAGGGAGGGAGAGAGTGAGAGCGAGCGAGATCTTTGGAGAGATTTTTTTTTTTTTTTTTTGCCTCCTACTTCTGTCTTGAAGCCAGACAATCGACTTGCAGCTCTCCCTCCCCTCCCTCTCTCTCCACGTTCTGCTCCCACTCTCTCTCCCCTGGCCCCTTCCCCTCCCCTCCGGGCGGAAAGCCCCCCGAAACCAACAAAGCTGAGCCGAGGGAAACAAACAAAACAAACACACCGGGCCAGACAAGCAATCGACAAAACTTTGCAAAAGCAGAAACAAAAAAGGAAAAACTAATCAACCTCAACCAACCAGCCCCCGAGCCACCCGGGGCGCCCTCCCGCGCCCTCTCGCACCCTCGCACACACAAAAGGCGGCGCGCCGGAGCCCGAGACCCGGGAGCCGCCGCCGCCCGCAGCCAGGGGAGCAGGAAGTCCGGACGCGGCCCCCATAGATATGGCAATGGTAGTCAGCACGTGGCGCGACCCCCAGGACGAGGTGCCCGGCTCGCAGGGCAGCCAGGCCTCGCAGGCGCCGCCTGTGCCCGGCCCGCCGCCCGGAGCCCCGCACACGCCACAGACGCCGGGCCAAGGGGGCCCGGCCAGCACGCCGGCCCAGACGGCGGCCGGTGGCCAGGGAGGCCCCGGCGGCCCGGGCGGCGACAAGCAGCAGCAGCAGCAGCACATCGAGTGCGTGGTGTGCGGGGACAAGTCGAGCGGCAAGCACTACGGCCAGTTCACGTGCGAGGGCTGCAAGAGCTTCTTCAAGCGCAGCGTGCGGAGGAACCTGAGCTACACGTGCCGCGCCAACCGGAACTGTCCCATCGACCAGCACCACCGCAACCAGTGCCAGTACTGCCGCCTCAAAAAGTGCCTCAAAGTGGGCATGAGACGGGAAGGTATCGGCCTCTCATTTCTCCTCTCCCGCCTGGGGTCCCGGGGCCCTGGGTGCGTTTGGCTAGCCTGCTCTGGGTAAGGACGCAGAAGCCCCAAGCTCCTCTCTTCGTATTGCAGCTGAAAGGGGTTTTATACTAGAAGCAAGTTCTGCGCTGGAACCCAGACCCCCAAATCCGCATGCTTTGGCCGACTGATTTCCTCCTCTACTTTCTCTTCGGGCTGTTTCATTTTCTTTGCATTGATTGCGAGTTCATTCGAGTTCGCCTTTCTGCGAGGGATGGGGTGTTGTCTGTTGTTGTTTTAAAAGCCTGGTTTACTTCTCTGCCTTTCCTCTCGATTTCTCTCTCTCTCTCTCCCCTTGTTTTTCCTGCATGTTCAACATATGTCCCTCCTCCCCACCCCTCTCCCCAGCCCCCACCCCCTCAAAAAAAAAAAAAAAAAAAAAA
>NW_024425230.1:12306826-12328191 GCF_017311325.1 Ursus maritimus | reverse complement strand
AAAAAAAAAAAAAAAACAACAACCTGAGATTGTACTTTTGTACAGGAGGTTCAAATTACAAATGGCAATTTTATGCACTTCGCCGTATTAACGCTGCTGCCCGGGCAGCGCTCATGTGACCCTCCGTGGATTAACATTCTGCTAAAAAAAAAAAAAAGGATACCTCTGTTTTCTTTTTTCCTTTCACTTTTGAAAGGAGGAGAGCGCGATAGGGAGCAGGGAAGGGTGGGCGAGGGGCCCTCGGCGGCTGCTTTCGCTCTGCGCGAGTTGGGTCTTTGTGATATAAAATTCGCCGAGCGCCGCGAGCAGTGCTCGGCCAATGGCGCGCTCGGCGCCGGGCGCGGGCTCCGGACTAGGGCGACCGAACGCCGGGCTTTCTTTGTGTTTCTGCGAGAGCGACTCTCCCGGTCCGGCGTCAGATAACAGCCCGAGCCCGAGCCTCGCCAGCTTTCCCCGGCCCTCTCGGGCCCTACCCGGGCTGCGCCGGCGCCGGCCGCCTGCTCCCCGCCTCTCCCCGGCTTCCTCTCGCCTCGGCCGGCCTCTCTCTCCGCCCTCTCCCTCCGTCTCTCTTTCTTCGAGCACACTGATTAGGCTGCCGCCAGACCTCGGCTTTCCGCTCGTCTCTCACCGGGGGTTCCCCGCCGGGCTGGGGTTGGGGCTGCCGGGTTTGGGGGAGAGTTGTTCTGGGGTGGCCGCAGGCCATCTGGGGTGAACCCTTGTGTCTTTTTGCAAAAGCGTCTCACCCTCCCCCCCAGACTCGCCCCTCCCGCTCCCTCTCCTCCAATCAATAAGAAATATCAGCTGTTTAGCAGTAAAGAAGAAAGATGCCCCCAGAATGCTACATCCCGCCCACAGTGCCGGGGACCCCGAGGCAAAGTGGTCAATTCTGGGTCCTCGGCGGCCCAGCCCCGAGCGGGCCTCGGAGGCAAGTGTGCCGCTCTGGCAGCCAGAGCCTGCCTGGGTGGTGGTTTGAGAGGAGTGCTGCCGGGCTCCTGGCGACTTCCAGGTCTGTGGCCCTGGCGCGCTGGCGAGAGGGGCAGGCCTGCCTGTTCTGGCGCGGTGCGGGGTCTGGGTTAGGTGGGGGTCGGGCTGGGGCAGACCCCGCCGGGGTAGCTGGGGACAGAGGCTGGTCATTAACTGCGGGGTGTCTCCTTTCCTCCCCGCAGCGGTGCAGAGGGGCAGGATGCCGCCCACCCAGCCAACCCACGGGCAATTTGCTCTGACCAACGGGGACCCTCTCAACTGCCACTCGTACCTGTCCGGATATATTTCTCTGCTGCTGCGCGCGGAGCCCTATCCCACGTCGCGCTTCGGCAGCCAGTGCATGCAGCCCAACAACATCATGGGCATCGAGAACATTTGCGAACTGGCCGCGCGGATGCTCTTCAGCGCCGTCGAGTGGGCCCGGAACATCCCCTTCTTCCCCGACCTGCAGATCACCGACCAGGTGGCCCTGCTTCGCCTCACCTGGAGCGAGCTGTTCGTGCTGAATGCGGCACAGTGCTCCATGCCCCTCCACGTCGCCCCGCTCCTGGCCGCCGCCGGCCTACACGCCTCACCCATGTCCGCCGACCGAGTGGTCGCCTTTATGGACCACATACGGATCTTCCAAGAGCAAGTGGAGAAGCTGAAAGCGCTGCACGTCGACTCCGCCGAATACAGCTGTCTCAAGGCCATAGTCCTGTTCACCTCAGGTAGGAAGGAGCCCTGCCCTCTCATGCCCAAGGACTCCTAGCTCAGAGTTAGGGCCCAGAGAACTTGGGAGTCCCCAGAGGGAGCCCAGCCTCCCCCCTTGGAAGGCCAAACTGTTGAGTGCAAACTTGGAGTGGGAACTTTGTATAGGTGCTCGGCCTCACCAGGCCTGTCCAGGGGACAGGAGAGGAAGGCTGGACTTGAGGAAGGTGGCTTCAGACACAGGCTTGCAGGATGGGCCATGGGAAAGCCTCTCCGGCCTGCCAGACTGGGGATGCATGTTCCTTAGCCCAGGCCTTCAGGGCCAGCTGAGCCTGTGCAATCTCCCCTACCCCATGGCTCGCTCTCTGTCACCCTGGCTGAGCCTTGAGGAGATGCCTCTGGGCACTGGAGCTGTCCTGGCATCATCTCTGCAGGGGAAAGTTTGCCCCTGCAGGGGAAAAGTTTGTCTGCTAACTCAGTAGGAGTTGGGGCTCCAGGCAAATCCAACCTGAGGGCAGCAATTTTCAAAATCATATTCTTATTAAAACAATGCAGACTGCCAGGAGAGGAGGAAGAGCTGTCAGGAAGGGGCAAGAGGAAGAAAGGGGCCATCATAACTGTCCAGAGTGTCTGCGAGGGGTGCAAGATTCTGGCCTCCTGCTTCCTCTCCCCAGGCAGACACTTAAGGCAGTTCTCAAACAACCCAAAGTGTATGCCAGCTTGGGCTGGATATGAATGTTGCCAGAGATATAAAACCATCATTGACTGCATTATGAAATCTAATTAGTTTGTATGTAGTTTAACCTGTGTGAGTAATAGATCTAATATTAATTAACTCTTGAGGCCAAATGATTTTTGAAGGTGTCTGGCTTTCCACTTTGGGCCACACCTGAGCCTTTTGGCTGCCTCCAGGCTGAGTTGAGCCTATCCCAGGTGGGTGGAAATCACCCCCTCCACATTCTTGGTCTAAGTTGTCAGCTGATCCCTTTGTCATGGCTGAGAGGGGAGAGGGGTTCCCAATTCAGAATAACAAACATTTGGGTGTTGGTAGGGCTTGGAACCTAGAAACTGCAGTTTTTACAGCTTGTAGTCAGGACGCTAGGAGAGCTGAGTAGTTCTGTGGCAGACAAAAAGATTCACAGTCTCTTCCTTATTGTTTGAAAGAAATCTGGGGACCCAAGTCATTAGCTCAATCGATTGCAGGTTCTGAGTCCTTAACCCACTGTCTGTTATACATTGCTGTTTTTCACACATAATCTCCCCCCCCCAACAGCCACCCCAAATTCTGCGTTTGAAAGTCCTTAAGTAATCAATTAAAGGGCAGTGTCTGGGCAAGGAAGAGCTGTATGGAGAGAGGCTTGGATCTGGAGTATTTTTCTCAGGGGAACTGTCATAACTAGAACATTTGCCTGATGCAAATAGACAGGCAGGATATTCCCCTACCCCACAGCCACCTTCACCCCCATGCCACAACCCTGCTACACCCAGCCCATGATCCCAGACGATGGGGGTGTTGCTAATTTCTCGATATCATTGTTCGCTCTTCGCCTTACCCTTGGTCTTTCAAGGAAAGAAATGCCTGATACTGTCGTAACAGTTTAATTTATTACTATTTGCAAAATGTGGAGGCCTGTGTGGAGAATGCAAATCTCCTCACAAAGAGATAAAGGTCCCTCTTATCTGATTCATAGGGAGACATACAGTGTACCAATGCAGAGGGAGGGAGTCCTATGCAAACAGATCTTTTAATTCCTGACCACAGACACCTATGCATTCTCTCTACATGAGGAATCTTAGATACACACATGAGGAAATTGCATGTGTGTTCTGGTTCTTGGGGTGGAGGAAGTGGCGGCTGTTTTCAAATATCTGATTTAAGGATTCACAATATGCATGTGTTAGCCCCAGTCTTGTCTGGGGAGCCCAAAAAGGTCAGGTCACAACCTGCACTGCCTTCACTGAGAAGCCTCTCATTTCAAAGGCACTTATTGTATTTTCACATATCCAAAAGAGAAAAGTGTTTTCCTGAAGATAACAGGGAGGGGTTTCTTCTTGGAGGGACCTGAGTCTAAAAAAATAAATAAATAAATAAAGGGGGGTAGGAGAAAAAGGGAGCAAGAAGAAAAGGGGGAAAAGAAACAGCTCAAATGAACAGAGAGATCACAGTTTGCATGGCTGCCCTTCAATAGGGCTATACTGACAAGATCAGTTTTAAAGGGCCACTTAAATCAGTTTCAAAGACTGGAGAAAAATGAGTCGCCCTCTTTGGGGAGAATCTGAGGCTGGGTCGTGGACGCCATTACTAGAGGCTGGGCCAGGTTGTTGCCCCCCCCCCACTATATAATTATAAGCCAAACTATTATTTACAGAGGAGGAGGGGGAGGAGCCCTGGCAGTTTTCAGTTCATCTGTTTGTCTGTCTGTTTACTGACTTGAGCCAGATTTCACCCAATGCACTTTGCTTGGGCCTCCCAGTGACCAAGCCTGAGGACTGGGACAGTGAAAGCCTGCAGTGCACTGAGCTGTGTTTGACTTTAAAGCAACTACCCCAGGATCATCTCGTGCTCTCCTCCCCCCACCCAGCTCCCCTCCGCCCAAGTTTTCAGTACAGAGGCATTTGCTCCAGCTCCGGTTGGGGCAGTTTGACAGAGCCCTGTACACAGACCTCATGTGACCCATTTCAAACCTCTTAATCTGATGACTGAATTCTTCTTCTTCTCCTTCTCCTTTTTTTTTTTTTTTTTTTTTATTTAAACTTTCTTCCAGATGCCTGTGGTCTCTCTGATGTAGCCCATGTGGAAAGCTTGCAGGAAAAGTCCCAGTGTGCTTTGGAAGAATACGTTAGGAGCCAGTACCCCAACCAACCAACGCGATTCGGAAAGCTTTTGCTTCGCCTCCCTTCCCTCCGCACGGTCTCCTCCTCAGTCATAGAGCAATTGTTTTTCGTCCGTTTGGTAGGTAAAACCCCCATCGAAACCCTCATCCGGGATATGTTACTGTCCGGCAGCAGTTTTAACTGGCCGTATATGGCAATTCAATAAATAATAAATCAAAATAAGAAGGGGGAGTGAAACAGAGAGAAAGAAAAGGCAAAAGACTGGTTTGTTTGCTTAAATTCCTTCTGTTAAGAAAGGATATAAAAGGATGTTACAAGTTTGCTAAAAGAAGAGAGGGGAAGAATTTCATGGACTGTGAATTTCAAAAAAAAAAAGACTGTCAAATGAACTTTTACAGAATGCATTAAAAAAAAAAAACTCCTGTGTCGGTCAGAACAACTTGCTACTTATCATTTTTGTATAAAAAGGAAATTAGTCTTTTTCTTTTTTGGTAAATTTTTGAAAAATATTGCTAAAAGTGCATTTAAGGAGATTGGGAGAAAATTAGCAGAATGGAGAAAGTAAGTCTTTTTTTTTTTTTCCAAATTATTAATTGTCCTGTGTCTATGTACCTCTAGCTGTTCTTTTTTGTACTTTTCTGGTTCCAAACCAGTTTATTCTGTGGTTCTATAATAAGTTTTGATATAATCTTGGCTTCTTAAAAACTGTGTATCCTTAAAATATATGTTCTGCAAGAATTAAAACTGAGTCCATGAAAATATCATAGGAAGACATAAAACTTTAAAAGGCAACTCAAAGATGATGGAAACGCACTTACAAGTGGTGACCAAAAATTTTAGGTGAAGTTGAGCACTCTTAATTTGAGAACCGGAGGAACCACATACAACATTTAACTTCCCCTACCCTGCCCCCCCCCAAAAAAAGACACCACGACAAACCTAGCTTTTTAAAAATATTTTAAGAAAGAGAATGAACTGTGGAATCTATTGGCAGCCAAGGAATGTGTCCAAGACACATGCTGAGGTTTTGAATAAAAAGTGAACTTTTGTAATTTGAATTGGGTCCCGCTTAGTTCTTGAATTGTTACGAAAATCCTATATCTGTTTGTATATTTGCAAACCCTTTGTATTATAATTGTTGATATTTTCCCTTTTTAAAAAATACCATTGAAATCAGCATGACAAAATAACACTGTTGGCACTTATAGGTAACGTGATTGATTCAGTATCTTAGAGTTTACAGTTTGTGTTTTAAAAAAAACTGAAGGTTTTTTTTTTAAGTGCAACATTTCTGTATACTGTAAAAGTTATAATAACTGAACTGTTTGGTCGAGTCTTTGTGTGTTATATTCCAAGGAAAATTGAAAGTATTCAGAAATTAAAATATTATTTGATATCTGAAATCTGTTTGGCTGTCCCCACTCACTGTCTTTCTCATCGAGTAGAGCCCCTGTGAGCTCTCGCTGAGCCGGGCCGGGGGTCCATTTGTTTACTCCCCTCAGTCAGTTTGTTCAAAGGTGGACTAGTGTATTTGCCTGTTTAATTTGGGTGTGTGTGTGGGGGGGGAGAAGCTGAAGTTAATGGTTTATCTATGGTTTAGGAAGTGCCATACTGATATAGTAAACCACCCCCATTCACCTAATCCTCCTTTTAATTAAAAATGGATTTTCCAGGAAAAAAAAAGGCCCTTATATTTGTCACACTTAAGTGCCTGCTTAGGGAAGGTATTGTGGAAAGTATTAGAAATCTTGAAATCAGTATCTATTTTATGATCAGAAAAAAATACTGTTTTGTACATTTCTGACAGTTAAGCAAAAGACCGTTCTAGCAAGCTAATCACAGCATTGTAAATAGAGGGCAGTTGTTTGCAGTGAGTTTTTCCTTAAGTAGGTGTGATTTTTAAAAATACTCTGTGGTTCTCATCTAGCTTGGTTGTTGAGAGGATTTCAAATTCAGTGATAGAGCTTAGAGCGCTAAAGGGTCTGTTTTTAGTGTATATATGATAACTTGCGGTTGGCCTGCCTTTCCCCTCCCCCCTTTACGTTCATTCTGTGAGAGCATGACCACAGGTCAAGGGAGTCTTTTCCACTGGAGTTATGTACATAAAAACACATCGACATTTTGACATTTAGGATTGTGTAGATACAATCTGTACTGCTCTTGGGATCCTTTGTCCTTAGAAGCCAAATTAAGAAAAAGAAGAGAAAGAAAGAAGGAAGGAAACTTTACAGGGTGTGCTGATTTGGAAGTAGTAACTATTTTGTTTTAGAGGTGTTTTTTTTTTTTTTTCCTCTTTCTCTTTTCCTGGTTTGAAGGAAGCTCAGTGTGTGGGAGCTTGCAATTTTGTTCTTGTTGAGGTTTTCCAGCACCCCCCCCCCACCATCCTTCACTATGCTGTGGTTTAGCGGGTGGGTAGAGGAGGTGGGAGAAAAGGGATCATTTTGTAAAGTGTATTAAACTTTGATACTCAGTTCCAGTCAATACATGTAGACCAGAAAAATCTGTCTGATTTGTGAATTTGAGCAGAGTCCTCCCATCTGACCCCCAGCTTCTTTCTGTAGATATATACATACATAAATACAAGTATGTTCTTAGGGCAGAATATCGCTGACCTTTAGCTCGAGGTTTGTCGGTTGTTGTTTATTTTCTCCTCTTGCAAGTGCTATCCATGTGAGTGTGTGAAGTTTCTCTAATAAGTAAAACACAGGCCCTTTTCCTTGTTTGTTTTGTGTTAGTTTATTGTAAACAGCCATTTGTTGTAAATTATTATTGGCATTAAATTATAATTTATGATTTTCAAAGCAAAAGACAGTCCCTGTTTTATTATGCTTTAAGCATGTGTTCTAGTCATTGGAAATCTCTCTCACTCTCTCTGAGTTTCAGCAATGAGCTTGGGGTCTGCAAGGCAGAAAAACAGGACCCAAAATTTTTCAAACGGTTAAAACAAAACCTCTTGTATATGTTTAGAGTGGCCGGAGGAGGATCTGTTTAGAGTCTTGAGTTTGGTTTAAGTTTATTGCATTTAAAGAAAGTTTTTCTTTTCACGCTGAGTTAGAACAAAAGATCTTTGCTGCAACTGAACTGGACAAAAGACGAGGGCTGGGACCCAGCGAGTGCGTTCTGTGTGAAATTGACGAGATCTTTAAAAAAGCTGCTAAACATGGCGACTCTTTCCCTTTAAGTGTCTCTTTTTCCTTGCTGGGTTTTTTTTTTTTTTTTTCCATCTGATCTGAGCTCGCTTTATTTCTTTTCCCAACCCGCTCCCCCTCCCTCCTCTTGGCGCTCGGGGGTGTGAGAGAACCCAGTTAGACGCGAAATGCAACAATAGTCCGAGGAGAGAGAGAGGGGCGATCGCTGCTTCTCGCCACTTTCAAACAAACCTGGGGGAAGACTGAGCTGGGGGTGTGTGTGTGTGTGTGGAGCGGGGAGGGGGGAATGTAGCCCGCTCGCTCGGCTCCCGGTCGCCCTGCCTCGGCCCTTCTGCATTAGTTCTCTCTGGGCCGCGAGGGGCTGGGGCTCAAAGTTAGCGGGCGACGTCCGGGGCTGGTCCCGCGGAGACGGCTGCGTTCGCATCCGGCCGGCTTGCAGGGACGGGGGCCTGGAGTTGGCAGCAGCTGCGGAAAAGTGCCTGCCCCCCAGCCCCCGCCCCCCACTTACGTGCGGCGGAATTCCGCCAGCGCCCCCGGAAAGTCCGGGGTGCCGGGCGCGCGGAGCTGCACTCCCTGGATGTGCACGGAGCGGCGACAGGCGGGGGGCGGGGGCGGGGGGAGGTCAGGAGGAGCTCGAGCGTGTGAAACTCTGCCTCGAAGCTCGCTTTTGACTTGGTCCTATGAGCTGAGCCAACATGGCGTCTCCCATTGCACCGCGAGCGCCGGGCTGCCAGGCACGGCAGGGCCGGGTAATAGAAAACACATTGGTTACCAAAAAGAAAAAGGGGGGGGGCGGCTAAAGGCCATTCCATCTGCAGGCAGAAAACCCTCTTTTAAACTCTTGCTGGTGAGTGAGTGCGGTCCTCGATTATTCTGTAATTAAAGCAGCAGAATTCGTAGGGAAAATACTGGTAACGCTGTATCCCCTTCTCTCTTGCCCCCCCCCCATAATTAGGAGAGTTTATTTCATGTCTCCCCTCCCTATAGGAGCCAAATTAGAAAAAGCAAAAGTCTGTCTCCTCAAAGCATCTTAAATGTTTGAATGGTATAGGGGGAGGGGGAGAGGCCAGTATTTACAGACCTGGTCAGTGCTCGCGCTCATTAATGCAGGGGCTGCGCCGGGGTTTGTGCGGGCCGGGTCCAGCTGGGGGGTGGAGGCTGGGCTGTGAACCCCGCCGGGCGTGGGCAGAACTTGCTGCTTGCCTGTCAAAGTTACAGTAAAGGTGGCTTTCCGGGCGGAGGGCTGACTGGGGGCGCGCAGCGGCGGAGGGCGGGTTCCGGGCGGGTGGTCGCAGGCCCTAGAAATGTGTGAGCCTGCGTGGACGGCGCCCCTGGCAGGAGCGCGCCCGCAGCGGAGGATCCCCTTTCTTTAATAGGTTTGAGTGGGCGAGGCCGGCGGTGGGACAGACTTGGCCTCCCAGAGAGGGTCTTCAGAGGGCCTTTGGAGAGACAGTGGATTGGCCCGGGCCGAGCTCTTAGCGGATGAGGGACTCGCCCCTTATGTCCAATTCCAGCCCCTGCCCGGGCCTGGAGACCCCTACCCTCAGCCGCCTGGGAGGGAAGCGAGGTAGTCTCTGAATTCCGGGCCTCGTCAAGATTTATTGAAGTTGGGTTTTAAAAACGTGCTTCAGATGATTTTTCCCATTTTCTCAGATTTCAAAGGCTCCCTGCAGTGCGGCTGCCTAATTAATGGTGAAATTCAACTAAATCTAATTATGCAGTAATTTTAAAGCAGTTAGTGCTGGGCGTTGGTTTGTAATAGGACCCCAGTTTTTTAAAGTTTGCTTACTGTGTTGGTTTAGGGGAAAGCCATCTTTTGTATGGCAAAGAAAGACTGGGAAATAGTTTTGCTGCATGAACCGGAGGGCTGAGAACCGTCCCCACCCCGTCACCTTCAACCCCCATCCCTGTCTCCTGTCCGCTCGCTCTCTCTTTTGCCCTCTCTCAAGCTCAAAAGCTGAGCGAGGTGCTCACCCAGCAAAGAGACCCGTTTTCATAGCCAAAGGGGAAAGAGAGAATTTTTCATAAGGAGACACAAAGGGGCTTAATATCTGCTCTCCTGGACCCATCTGTAAGGGCCCGAAAACAGGGAAGGGACTCTCATCTTCTCTAATAGAGAACAGATTTCCTCCCCTTAACATCCATTGTCATTAAGGCGAAAAGCTGACTCTCGGAGTTATAAATCTTATCGTCCTTCTGATAACACACTTGTAATAAGTTAGCGTCCTATTCAAAGTGAACTGTAAAACTGCCTCATTTAATATGGCATCTGTGTCATTAAAACTTTTATTATTTTTTCCCCCTCGCGTCTTGCAGGCCTGGCATTCCGTCGAGCTCTGAGGTGCCTATTGGGCCTCTGGGGTAGGGCCAAGGGGGAGAAGGTGTGAGAGATGGGCTGCCTGGTTTCAGCCTCTGGATCTTAGTCTGGGGTGAGAGACCCCTGAGGCAGAGAGGGCCTGGGGGGATGCCGTGTCCCCCTTTCCCATCCCCCGGAGCGGCCCCCTCGAAATGACGTTCCTTGAAAGAAACATGCTTGTGATTAGCTAAGCAAACACATCTGCTTTCGGAGTTGGGCCTTCGTTAATTAGCTGAACAAAGGGCCGTTTTGCTTTTTACCTTTTGCTGGGGGAGAGTGTGTTATTTCAGGAGTGTCGCGGGCCCTCCTCTTTTCAATTGCAGCCACGACGTTAATTTTATTGGGATTACTGATGGGAAATGAGGTGGCGCAGGCTTCCGAGAGGAAAAGCTTGATCATTACCCCCTTTGGAACTATATTTTTCCACCAACCTCCTGCTCGCGAGGAGGGGGTGGGGGGGCCAAACTGCTCAGCAAGTTCGGAGCAATTGGAATCAAGCTCGCGGTGCGCTGATCTCGGGTGACAGAGCGTGTGTTGGAGCTGAACTCTATAATTTGCGCTTCTGTTCCTTTATTAGCCCTGGACAACGAACTAATGAGCTTTGGCCAGCACAGTGTCACTTGTATTTATTTTCTTATGGCAACTTTGAGATAGCGGAAGTGTTCCTTACCAAGAGCCAGGGAGGGCCCGGAGTCCTGACCGCTGCTTTCCTGGCCCAGGTCGGTGGCTGTGTCCCAGGGGAGCGAGGGCGCGCGCAGAACTGACGAGCTTGGTGACTGGGCCTTTAGATGAGGCCTTGGGGGCGCTCAGGAAGGCGTTGGGCCCTTTGGAGGCCCAGGCCTTCCTGCAGGCCCAGGTTCTGAGATTGAGGTCGAGGGACGCAGGGCAAGTCTGGGGCAGGTCCCCAGGCACGAGATGGTCGAGGTGCAAAGGTGGCCTGGAGCCCTCCTGGTAGGGGAAGGAGGAGGGATCCACGGGCATGACTAAGTCAGGCCAAGGAACCCTTGGAGCAGCGGGGCTATCGTGCCCTGTAGCCATCGGGACTGCTTTGTGCTGAAGGAAGCCTGGCTCAGCTGTCTGGCTAACTGTTTCGGGGCGATGAGAGGATGCTTTAAAGGAACTCTGGGGGTTCTGAAGTGCGGAGGCTCCTCTCCCCCTAGTTTGGCTGCTCCAAGCAGTCTCAGTTGGAGAGGCCTGGAATAAAGTAAAGGAGGTGTGAGGGGGAGTGGGGACAGAAGGGGGTCGACGGAGGCAGTGCAAATGTCCCTTGTGCCCTGGTAGAGAGAAAAGGAGCCCCCCATGCTGCCAAGTGCGTGGGGGAGGGGGGCGCCAGGGAAGGGGAAGCCCAGGGAACTGCCAAGCGAGTGGGGACTTCTCCGCTCCGCCGCCTGCGACTTCCTGCGGCTCTTGCCTTGCTCCCTGCCAGGCAGCCTTTGCTAATAACGCCCAGGCTCCGTGCCCCTGCCCGCCCCATCTCTCCTCGCCTCTCCTCGATTTATCCCTCTGCCTTACTACCCCCTCCCCACCTCTTCCTTCCTTCCTGCAAATGGGTGTTAACGTGGGTCTTTATGTTCTGTCTATAACTAGGATGTAATCACGCGCCCCATGCCTCTCTCTAAAAGCATTTAATAAATGTCTATTAAAGCGCTACAAATGTAAGATGAATTTAGTGGCGTGGCTGCCTCCCTGAATCCGAACGGTAATGATGGATTTATCAACGGGGATTCGTCTTCAGCCCAGCGAGGGAGGTTTACTCAGCAAATACGTCGGCGAGCACCCACCCAAATACAATCATTTGACCCCCCGCAGGCGCTAGCCGCCTCACCCTTTCTGCCGGGCCAGTGCCGAGCAGGGAAGACCAGAGGGGCATCGCCCCTCTCCTGGCTTCTCGCCCCCTCCTCTGTCTCCTCTCGGCCTGCAGGTCTCCTGGCAGGCATGGCAAACCTAGCATGGGGGTTTGGAGGTGGGGAGCTGGTGGTGACCGGGTTAGATCACACGATGGAGTGTGGGCTGTCTTGGATTTGCCGGGAGACGTCAGTGGGCGCTCTCCTGACCCTCTTGGTTTTGAAGGGGTGGCAGCTGATTCAGTCTGCGAGTGGGCTCTTGAGTACCCTGACTTTGACCAAATCTTAGGTGGTGGGATCCTTGCTGGACCCGCAGCCCAGCCCTGGGCAGGATTCTAGAGGAGGCAGCTCCAAGACAGAGACCTCGGGCCCCAGGCCCTCTGAGAGGCCCCAGCGTGCCCAGAGCGGGTGCCTGGCACACCCACCTTCCCTGGGCTCCCCGAAACCCGCCAACCCAAAGCAGAGGCGGCTGTAATCCAAGGTGATGGGTGTAGGCTCCAAGGCAGGGCAAAACTCCCAAGTCTTTCCCCCTAAACAGATCTGGCTTCTCTCCCACCTGCCCCAGCAAAGCCCACCTGGCCATTTTCAAGTTTTTGTGGCTGTGGATTTTTAGAATTTGGTTTGGACTGTGATCGTTAACGTACACGGCCCCGGTGACCACCACCTCTTTCTTTCTTTTATCTTTCTTTTCGAGGGGGAGGAAAGTGCTAGCCTGTTCCATCAAGCCCAGTTCGCATTCGCTTTGGCCTCTGATTTCTCTTTCTTCTTTGGAAATTTCATTGAGATGTCTCTGTACTTCGCTTGTCAGTTATCTTTGTTCCTTTTAAATAAAGGGCTTTTAAATGGACTTATTGCTCCCAGCGTGGGTTCCTCTCTCTAAATGTTAGAAAATTGTGCCATCTACCCGCTATGCTGAGTACTGTCACACTCGGAGACCTCGGGGACCTCCGGGCCGGCTTCAATGCTGCCGTGTCAGGGGCCGCCGGCAGCGGGAGGAGGGGGCGGCTCACGTGGATTTTTTACAGATCTCCGCCTGCAGCCGGCCCGCGTGGCCACTCCGGGGCACGGCCCGCAAGCAGCCGCCAGCTTGATGGCGGCTTCGAACTTGGCGGCAGTGGCTGATCTCGGACCGAAGCGCAGGCGTGCCTGGGACCCTTCTCTTCCCGGAGATGCCCCGGGCCCGGGAGGGGGGGGGCGCGGGGGCTGGTTTAGACGGAACAGCCGCTGGGGGTCGGGGAGATCGGAGGACAATGGGGGGGGGGAGCTGCCGGGGAGGGGCAGGGGGCGATTTCGTGGCGCAGCTTTGGGGAGCTCCTGCCCGTCTCCAGCTCTCCCTCTCCCTCGGGAGAAGCCGGGCTGAGGCCGGTGGAGAGCGACGGCCGCCGCCGCCTGGCTTCCCAGTCTCGGGGAGAGAGAGAGAGGAGAGCTCGGGCCAGGCAGTTTGGCTCCAACTTTCAGCTCTGCTTCCCAGGCTAGAGAGATTTCTGATGTCTTTTGGAAGGCCAGAACTTCCTTTCCTTTAGGGCAGCGTGGTTTAGATGGATCGCGTTTGAACAAGTCAGATGGCTGATGTGGGGTCTCCTCACCCCGACCCCCTCCTCTGCAAAAACATCCCTCCCGCAACTGAAGGTTCTTTTTTGAATGAGTTAAAATGGATTAACAGTTTAGATTTTATTATGTGGCTACCTCTCTCAGCTGGCTTTTTTTTTTTTTTTTTAACCCAATAGGGGTATTAGCTAAGATTTCCAAGTGTCAGTTGGGTATTTTATGCTCGTGGGGGAAAAAATTCTCCGATACGGTTTATGACTTTTATTACATGTTTCACACTGTTCGAGAAATGGAGTTTTAAGCAACATACAATTAAATCTATATTGGTCTTTGGAGAAGGGCCAAGGAACTCGACAATCAATTAGTTTAGATCTTTTGATACTTGTTGCTAAAATCAAAGTGTAAAACTACAACCTCAAGGTATAGCTGCTCCCTCATTTTCCCTGAGGTCATGGAAATGGCAGTTGCTTTTTCTTCCTCCCCAAGTTGTTTTTCCTAATCATTCTGCACAGATTAGTCTTTAAAGAATCAGGCTGTTTTCTATGTTTTCCTTCTTTTTTCTCCCTCTTCCTGCAGTCTCTCATCTCCTGCCTTTCCATCCAGGTTTCGTTTTTAAAAATACGTTCATTTTAAATTTGTATTATTTGACAAATGAATTTTCCATTCACCCTCTCTCTCATCTCCCCCACCCCCCCGACCGACACTAAGAAGGGAAACTGTGTTTAATAACCACAATAATACAGTGGTTTCTAGACAAAGGCAAAATTATATTCTTTATAACCACAACAGGATGGGGGTAAGGGGATTCTCTCTCTCTCTCTCTCTTTCTTATCTCTGTCTCTTTAAATAAGAAGCTTAGGGAATATAATCTCTGCCATTGAACAGAAACTGCTTCCTTCTTGAAAATACCACCATTCCCTCTTCCCTGGCTCTCTCTGGGCAAATCCCCTCCACTGTCTGGCAGGCATCTGCTTGCCCTTGGTCCTGAGCAGCGGTGGGGGTGGGCCTATGGAGATCCCAGGGCTCAGGAGAAAGCTTTAGGACCCTGCCCACCTGTACCAGGCAGTTGAGGCAGGGCTGCTTCCAGGTTCCAGAAAGGGGCTTGCTAATTTATTAAATAATTCTCACTTCCCCTTACCTTCTCCCTACAGCCACCTAGGTTCCTAAAAGGATGGGGGAGGGGTCTTGAACTACACATCTATCCCCCCCATTTCCTTTTCCTCTTTCCAGCCCACCCCTCACCCCCACCCCTTCACCAGCCTCATCACTAATTTAAAAACCCTGTGGCTTTGGGACTGAGCAGGCCAGTCATTGAGCTGTCAATCTCCACCAGGACAGAATGTCTAGAATATCCTCTCTTCTCCAAAAACAGGTTCTAAACCAAGTGAAGCAATTGGGCAGAGTGCCATTAAGCTCCCTCCAGAAGCCTTCCTTTTCCTCCCAGGGAATGAGGACCCCCGGGGACTGCAGGGATCTTTGCCTCCTCCCAATGCTGTGGGTCCGTGAGGTCGCCTTCGACCTCACCGTTTGCCCATCCATATGCCACTGCCCTAATTGTAAAGAAGGTCTGGGAAACATTTTCTCTGTGCTAATTTTATATTTCCCCTTTCCCCCTTGCAACATTAAACATAATTTTGCGCTGTCACTGTCACTAAGACTGTGGTTTGTTGATGTCTCTACTTGGAAACAGGACCCCTTTGCCTCCGACAGGGAGTCCTCCCCACCCAGCCTCTGGGAGGCTCCGGCTCCATCGGTGACTTTCGGGTTTCTGTGAAAAGGCTGGGGGGGGGGGCGGCGGGGAGAGACCACAGCCATAAAGGCCGGAAGGAGCCCTACCAGAACCCCACGATCATTTCAAACCCTCTTTCCCTATGCCAGCAGGAGCAAATGTGTTTTTGATGTGCGTTTGGTTGTTGGCTTGTTTGTTTAATAAAATCCCTGTGTATGCATGTGTGTTTTAATGTCTCCATGTCTGTGACGTATAACCACAGCCACTCCACTTTTCAAATTTCCCTTTGAAATTCTTTTTTGTTTGTTTGTTTTGGGGGCTGTCCTCTTCAACTTCTCTCTCTGTTCTTTAGCCCTCCTCCCCACCATCCCCACCCCACCCCCATATATTTTCTCTGGCAAAGCAATAATCCTCGGGCCCAGTGGCCACGTTCCTGGAGATAAAATCCATTTATCCCTTGTGTGGCCTCACCAAGGCCCAGTTTTCCGGGGCCCTTGGTGATAGACTGGAGCAAGGGAGATGAAGATATTTCTCATTTCCCAGGCTCTGCTCCTCCTGCCTCTTAATGTGCCAGCCTGGGGGGCTCCACAGTTGCACAAATGCACCCAATGTCTCTAGGTTTGCTCTCTGTGCCTGGTTGCGGTTCTGCCTGCTTTCATTTGTTTTCTTTTTCTTTGGAGGAGCTGCTAGTTACTCTCCACAACAGGGTTTCAGAGCTCGTTTGCACCAAGACTGGTGGGTTTCAGAGCGATTATCTCATTTCGCTGGTGCAGAGCGAAGCCGCTTGCAGCCCCTGGGTCAGGCATTCAATGGAAGGCCCATGTCACAGACCCAACCCGAAGGTTAATTTTCCCTCATTAGCATCTCCATAGTTCTCTCCTAGCACAGGATCTCAGGTCCTTGCCTGCTGTCTTCTCCCTGCTCCCTCCTTAAAGTCTCTGGCATATTCTCTCTCTCTCCTGGTCCCCTCTACACAATCATATATTCTGCAGGGTCCTATTGGATCCATAGACTCTAATCATTGAAAACCCATCTCATCAATTTCCAGTTTGCCTACTTTTATCCTAGAGCCACTTTCCTCCATCCACATCTCCCTCTCTCTCTCTTCCCCCTCTCTCCCTCTCTCTCCCCTCCACCTCATTTACAAACGTATTCTGCTTTATTTGAATTAGTTCTCTTCTCCCCTTTTACTTTATCCCTCCCCCCCCCCTTATTCTTTCATTCACTGCTAGTAAAAGCAAAAGATACAAAATGGCAAAGTTCAGCTGCGTGTGCATGGGGGGGAAGCCAACCATCCCAGCCACCTAGAAAGAGGCTGGAGATTTGTAATGACAGAAGAAACAACAAAGAGAAGAGAATTGCATTTGCGGCTTAAGTGGGCAAGTGTGTTTGTGTGTCTATATCTGTGTGTGTTTTTAAGATTTCTTTGAACTGCTTTTGTGCTGACGCCACAGAGGCATTTGCCGAAGCCAGTCACGGTATAGGGACTTTGAGTTAACCTCTTATATCAAATGAATCTTTTCATTTAGAGACCAATAAATCTCAATCTCTAGCTACCTTTTGTAGCCTGAGCTCAGTGAGACAAGACTGAGGCTTATAATAAAGACCCGATAAAGTTTGCCAAAGTTATTCCCCCCCATCCTATTTTAACCAATCTAGAAAATTCCCCCATCCAACAAATAAAAGTTCAGGGAAGCAGCAGCTTTTCCTCAGTGAGGAGAAGGGTGGAAATTTCTTTACCTTTTCACAGCAAGCCTGTTGACCGAAGTGGCTTTCCAAGCTCAGACATTGAAATGATTTATAGTTTTTCAACAAGTCATTATTTTGGTGTGTTGTTTAGGTGGGGCTGAGACAATCTAATCATCAGTGTAAGACTGGAGAAGGGGATTGTCTGTGACCAAGAGGAGAGTTAACACCAGAAACATGAAAGCCAGTCCGGTCTCCAGGGATGGAATTTGGAAAGAGCCTGCACACGTCTGCTCCTGAGCTATAAAGAAATACATTGTTAACAACAACAAAACAGACAATGCCCTGAGCTCTGCCTTGAGTCAGAGCTGAGCTACTTTCAAGATTTTTTAGCGGCACTGTTCATTTTGATGGGGTTTCTGGGCCATTTGAAATTCAACCTTTAGCCAGCTTGCTCATGGGGTATGGTTACTACCCTTATGATTTACTACCCCTCCTCCTATATTTTCTTTATTTCCTGATGGCCCCCCAGGGGGCTAATCTTTTTTTTCCCTTTCTTTTATATTTTCCAGTTTTGTTCTCCCCACTAACGACTCAGTGTTTTTCCTGTTTCTACTGATCACTCATTTGCTTCCTTTCTCTCTTTCCTTCCTTAAGAGACAGGGGAAAATAAAAAGAATGGGAGGGGGATTTCCAAATGGTTCCTCTCTAAATGTTATTAATTACTGCTACAAGGCAGGCGATTCTTAACTAATAACAAAGTTGTAAATTACCACTGACTTTCAAATATTTCTCATTTGTCAGCTCTGATTGATTTGATTAATATTCTGCTCTTTGAAATAATTTTAGCCACACTTACGATCAGCTTTATCCATGAAGCAAAGAGCAGACCGTCACCCCTGCGCGGGACCCTGTCCCTCTGGTTTTACTCTTTATGTGAAGTTTTCGTTTCCATCCTGAGGCCTGATTTGGTCTGGAAAGCAGTGCTGGAAAGGTTCACAGGCAGTTAAAACTGCAGGGATGGAGCAGACTGGCATATATACCTGCAGATGTTCAGTGACTTACATGTAATTTCGGAAACACTGTCGAGGAAATTAATCCTATTGAAAGGACCAAACAATATCATTTCCTAGGTCTCCTAAACATATTTTTTCCACCCTCCAGATTCAAGGATGAAGGAATGGACCTTTAAAGGATTCCTAAATTCAGGAAACCCACCCAAGCCAAGCCCCATCTCTCTTTATCGTCCTCCTTAACATTTTTAGGAAAGAGCCAGCGTATTCACAGCTCACCTATCAAAGACGGGGATTGAGGGCGGAAGGTGTGTGTGTGGGGGGGGAGGCAGGGTCAAAGGGGCTCCCAGGACAGGAGCAAAGGGAAGACCTCACATTCTGGGGAGGGGGTTTTATTTTCCAAAGGTCCCTTTCCCTTCCACCATCATATCCAGAATGCAATTTTTGAAGCTATCAATACCCGCTGACTCCAATACTTCTCGAGTTTTAATCTTAATTATATTATTAAGTGAAGTACTGTGCTGTCAGGGAATTGAACATGATTTATGACGTCTGCCTATTAGAGGATCGATTGTGAATATCGCTACTATCATCTATCAATATTCTTAGGCCGGGGGTATTTCTCGCTCCACGATTGTTATTTGTAATACCGAAATGATAGACTGCAGGAAAAGACTATTTCTTCTTCGCAGGACTAGCTTTCCAGGTGCAGCAGGGAGTCCGTGTGGGGAGGCAGGAGGCTCTGCGTGTTCTAACCACATCTCACGCCCAGAGAGATTCTAAAGATTTTTTTTTTTTTTAATCTTAAAACCAGTGAAGTCTCCCTTAGGTCTCCTAGAGGAAGGAAAGCCAGAGTCGTTTTTAGGGAAAGAAGTAACCTCCGTAGGTAGATATTGGGGGCGAGCGTATTCTAGCTGCCAGGTGATTTGCAAGGAGACTAGAAAGAAAAAAACTAGCAACGAGGGGCCCCCTTTATATAAGAATATCTGGATGGGGGCTGGCAGGGAGTCCTGGGGGACTTTTTGGAGCAGATGCCCGGGCCCTGGCTCTGCCCTTGGACTCGAAGGTGTCCAATTTCTGGGATCAATCAAGGCTCTCTACGCCAAGCCACCCCTGCAACCACACTTCCACCTGCTCCCGCCTCCTCTACATAGGTGGAGGCGGGTGCGAAACGCGCCGCGGTAAGCCTGGAGGAGCCTGAACGCGGAGGCCTTTTGTCTCCAGACAGAGCGCAGCGCCTGCTTTTTTCCACCCTCTCGGGGCACGGTACGGGGTCACCGGCGAGTCTCGGCCCCTGCTTTAGGGGGATGGGAGGGAGAGGCGGTGAATGCAGCAAAACTCCTGCTCTCGGGAGCGGCCTTGGACCGCAAGCTGGAGAAACCCCGCGGGGTGTGGTGGAGCCGGGAGCGGCGGGAGTGCTCCCAGGGCCGCCCGGCCTGCGCCCTGCTGCAGCCCAGGGCGCGCACGAGGCCTCGGAGGCCGGAGACTCCCTTCTCGGCTGCCGAGGCCCCGGAGTCGGTCAAGCGCCCCCTGGCACCGCGAGGGAGGCGCACCTCGCCTGGAGCAGTGCGGCCCCGACCTGGGCGGGAGGAGGCGCAGGACGCGGGCCCCGGGGCCAGGATGTGAGCCTGGCCTCCGCGCGCCGAGCGCTTGCCATCCGCCCGGGCCTGGCCTTCGCGGCCCTCACTGCCCAGCCTACTCTCCTCCGGCGTTCCAGTGCGAAGAAGTGGGAATGTCACTGGAACCTGTTTGGCCTTCCCTCTGCCCGGCCACAGACGAACGCAGGCGGGGAGGGAGGACGCCTTGGCCCCGCTTCTGGCGGCCAGCAGCGCCCCGCCTCTCCTGGCCCGGAGAATACGTTTCGGGGTAGAAACCTCTACCCCGGCCACCAAATCGCACCTACCTAGCTACCTGCCTGCCCCATCCCGACCTCCCTGCTCTGAGGCCTACCCTTGGCCCCTATGGTTTGTCCGCAGATTTGGAGGCTTCCAGGGGTATGGACGCAATGGCTGGTACATAGTAAGCACTCAATAAATGTTAGCTGTGGTAATCATGAGGCACATCAGGTCTCCTTCGTGGTCATCTCAGTCTCTCACACTCGTCTATCACAGACCAATCACTACCTAGCTAGGGTTCCCAAGACCCCTACTCGTGCCCAGGGATTGGTCAGCTACCCCTGCCCTCTCTGAGCCCTGGAGCCACAGCCCTCCGCCCTAAAATGCCTGTAAAACACCCGAGACTTCTGCGGTTCTCCCCCTAGGGTGTGTGTCCAGGCCTGGGCCACCGGGAGCAGAAGAGACTGAAGCGTGAAGCAAATGTTAGCAGGTCCTTATTGCAGTCTGCCCAGGTCAGCGCCAGCGCAGGGGAATTTCGGTTAAATAAGAACATCCTGGGACAGGGGATGGTGGTTCGTCGTTTAAAAACAAACCATAAAAAAGGGACTCTTTTTCATGGGACAGAGAGAGAGAGATAGAGAGGGACAGAGAGAGAGAGGGAGTGTGTGTGTGTGTGTGTGTGTGTGCTTGGAAGGAGGCGTGGGGATCAGGGGCAGGCCGAGGCAGGAGGAGCAACAGTAGATGAGTCAGAAGCAGCTGAATGACACCTTTTTCTTCCAGAAACAATTCTTTGGGTAAGCTTTTAATTGCCAGGCCAAAAGGAATGAGTTGTCGGAGACACCGCCCCTCAGTATACGTACAACGCCGTGTAGCCGGGTTTTGTTTTATGACCTTAAATAAATACAACGCCGTCTTCCTCATTTTTATTATCAGTCACACTAAAAGTAGTGTTGTTATTTTGCAAACAACACTTCAGTTCTAGATGGCCCCTGGAGCAGGGCCGGAGCCACGCCCAGGACCGCGATCACCTGCTGCGCTGCGGCTGGGACTTCGTCCCCTCATCTCCGCTTCCCTCCCCCACCCCCCAGGCTGATGGATATTCTTGGATGCGGACCCCTTTAAAAACGACACATGTCTTGTCAATACAGACCATCCATCCTCTCCTGCTTTCTCATCATTTGTCGGCGCGAGGAGGGACCCAGGCGCAGGCCCAGCGGCGCGTGTCACTCGGCCTGCATTGTACCGTAATCGCCAAAACCTTGGCCTAATTTGCAACTAATATATCTCGAGCGAAGGAGTCGGCGAGAAATCAGTGGCCCAAAGAGCTAGATTTAAGCTTTGGAGGGATCGGAAATTAAGGGACTGGAAGGAGGATGTGATTCATATTATTCTCCCCTCTCCCCCTCCCACACACGACCGTAAGTCTACCCGCTCGGCCTTCGGGGACGCGGCCCTTATCTCTCCGCGGCCAGTGTCCCTGTCGCTTGCTTTTGTCGCTCCGGACCACTGTGTCTGGGGCGCCCTACGCCTGGCTTCTCCTAGCCCCCGGGAGGAGGCGCTGGTGCCCGGGTCGGCCCCTGGTCCCTCCCAGCCGGCGTCCTGGAGCCCCCATTCACAAAGCCCGGCTTGGAGGAGGCGATACACACACACACACACACACACACACACACACACACACACACACACACACACAGAG
>NW_024425230.1:12246069-12306816 GCF_017311325.1 Ursus maritimus | reverse complement strand
CACACACACACACACACACACACACACACACACACACACACACACACAGAGCGAAGAGGGGAGTTTGATCTTGTCTCATTGGCGTCTCGGGCCTGAAAGGAAAATCGTTTGGGTAAACAGCCAAGCTTCCAGGCTTAACGCCCGGCTCCCGCCCCCGCCCCTCCGCCCCCTCCCGCCTCCCGCACTCCCCTTCAACCCCACCCGCCACCCACACTCCGCTCCGCAGCCGGGCCCCGAGCGAGCTCCGCGCGCCCGGGCGGGAGCGGAGGGCTCCCCGGGTTCAAAGGGCCGCAGCCCCGAGGGAATGCCCTTCTCGCTGTGCCCCGGGGGGCAGAAGCGGACTGCAGGGCGGTGGGACCGGCCTGGGCCACGGTAGGAACCGCGAAACCTCCCGCTTCCCTAAGTAGAGCTCGTCCCGGGGGAGGGCGCCGGGGAGATCGGAGCCCGGAGGGGCCTTTTCGCCAAGACCAAGCAGAGGCCGAGCCCGAGTCCGGGCCGCAGGCTGCGCCTCGGCGTTCCGCCACGGCCCCGGCGGGGCACCCTGGGCCCACCAGGCTGTCACAGGCATGTGTACATGTGTGGCACGACCACGGGCGGGGGCCGTGAGCCTCTGCAGGCCTCGCTGCGCTCCGCACCCGCTTGGGTGATTACCGGGTCCCCACCTCCTTCCGAGCGGCCTCGGCTCCAGGAAAGGCCTTTAATCAGATATTAAGCTTTTTCCGAAGTTTGATTCTTTCCAAAGGACAGTTCTCAGCTAACTGGCTGTAAACATAATTAATAGTTATTAACATGCAAAAAAAAAAAAAAAAGAAAGAAAGAAAGGAAGAAAGAAAGAAAGACCTCTGTGGTGCTTAAAAGGATATTGGTCTCTGTCTAGCTCACTCTCAAGCTTGGAGAGAACACTGAAATCTGAAAATATCCTGATCAGATTATTAGACCTGATTCTATGGTGTTCCCCCTCCCCCCTTTCTCTAATGAAATTCCTCTCTCTTCTCCCTTCCTCTGTTTCTCTTGTTCTCACTCTTTCTCCTTCTCCCAGTCTCAATCTCGCTCTAATCCAGGAGTCATTAGCAACACCCTCTGGCTACATGTTTTGCATCAGTGAAACATTGTGACATAGTTGTAATACAAACTCGGCCGCCTTGCACTGCATCTTGCGGTAGGAAGTGTAATAGCAATAAAAATCATTTTTCATCTCCAGGCATTATTCCGTGGGAAAAAAAAAAAAAACAACCCAGAAAATCTGAATGTGAGAAGAGGAGGGGGTGGGAGAGAGAGAAATGAAGGGAGGTAAAGAAGGAGGGAGGGAAGGGGAGAGAGAGAGAGGGAGAAGGAGAGAGGCAAATCTTTCTAATTTAGAGACTCCCCTTCTCAAAACTGTAGGCAGGTAGATTCAAGCATTTCATTTTCTAATGCTCTACTCTCTTCTGTTTTGGTCCCTGTTCCTCACTGTTGTCCCTCAATGGATTCCAGGACCCTTCCAGCAGTTGCCTCTTAGCTCCCAAGATCTCTCAACAGCTTCCTTCTCCCCAGGGTAGCATCCCTCCAAGGCAAGAAAACCCCAAGACTCCCAGACACCAGGCCACCCCTCCTCGGCTGGCCAGGGTGAGGGATCCTCATTCAAGTCCTGCTAAGAAATTGGGGCCTCTTTTCTGTATGGTCTGTCAAGAATCTTTCCTAGCCTGATAGAGAAGGGACAAATAACCAGAAAACCAACTTGGCTTTTTTTCCTGTCCCAGCCCTGTAGTTTTTGAGCAAGGGTGGGGGCTCTCTGAGAGTCTTCTAATCTGCAATGGGGAGTGTTGGTTACAGGGCCAAGGAGCGTTCCCTCCATTGCCACCCCGTGAACTTAGGGAGGGCTAAGATTCAAGAAAGGGTCTCTACGTTGGGTTTCCTCAGGCAGGAAAATGCAGGGGCTTAGACACACTCCCCCGCCCCCATGGTCCCCAGTTGAGTCATCATTCTATCTGGAATCCCCTGAGCTCCTTAAAACAGAACCAAAAGCAAACTTGTAGTTAAAACTACATTAGGAAAATGACTGTGCCCCCCTCAAAACAAAGAAACTACACAAATTCTCTCAGGACCACAAGATAGACTCTCTGCTTTTAACACCATGTTTGGCATCTTCACAGAAAAATATCTTGTTTCATGAAATTTGTTTTTACATATAACGTCTATTTCTGGGATGGTGCACTTTGAAAACAAATTGAAGCAAAGACTCACCGTATAAGTGAATTATTTCTTCTGGAAATTTTTTAGTCATGAGGGCTTAAGAATGGGGCAAACCTCTTAAGTTGCCAACTGGGTAAGATAAGGTCAAATGCAGTGTAATTTGAACCTCTCGCCGTTGCTGCTTTCACCTGTGGACAGGTGTCTATGTTTAAGGGCTGCATTTTGTGGTGATTTTGTCAGCAGAGTCGAAAGCTGTGGGGGTAGGAGGTTTGGTAGGCTGGCCACTGGCATGGCCTGGCAGAGCCCCTCTAATGTCCGACCCACCAGAATGAATGAATTTGGGTGTCATTATAATTGGGAAGGGATAACGTCATAGGCCTTCTTCGAAATATTTGCATTGGCCTCAGCTGAGTGGCCCGCATTCGACGGCCCGAACCCATGGCCTCCAAGAAGACATCTCTCATTTATTTTCTTTCCTATCAAAGCAGCGTCACCGCTTAGACTTGGTGAAATTGTACCTATGTATTTTCCTTTTTCTCCTGTTATTTTCTCTTCATCCCAGTGCAGACATTGTGCGATATGTCGGTCACAGATAATGGCTTTTAACCGATTGGAAGAAGGCCTGTGCGTTTCGGCTTCCCTTAAGGTTTTGATGGAGGAGAAAGTCCGGTGACGGTCAAGTTAGGCTGCGGGAGGCTGGGAGCATGGCCATGCAATTCCAGTTTCCGCAGCGAGGTGGCGCTCCAGCGTACGGCAGCGCACCCNCCGCCGGCCGCCGAGCGCGCCGGCCGCGTTCCCGGAGGGAGGCAGTGGCCGCGGAGCCAGGTTACCGC
The DNA here is from genome assembly GCF_017311325.1 of Ursus maritimus. Lineage (NCBI taxonomy): Eukaryota > Metazoa > Chordata > Mammalia > Carnivora > Ursidae > Ursus > Ursus maritimus. The sequence continues at coordinate 12,303,811 of NW_024425230.1, read as the reverse complement.
CCGCTTCCTCTGGCCCCGGCACCAAAAGTCGGAGAGCGCTCAGACCCTCTGGGCCAACCGGTCCGCAGGGTGGGCGAAGGCCTGAGGCCACGACCGGGGGAGGCTGGCGGCGGCAGGGAGTTAAGACCCGGCCGGCCGAGGCCGGTGCACGCTCCGGGCGCTCTTACTCCGGGGAATCTGCAAAGTTCGTGTTCGCGGTGGGACCCGGGCCGGGAGGACGCGAGGGTGCAGGGACCTCAGAGCCTCCAGGACCGGCGCGTGGGGGTTCGGACTCTGCCCAGTTAGGGGGAGGCCGGCCCCCAACACGCCAGGGAGTCGCCCAACTCTTCCACCTGAGGGTCGGGAGACGTCTTCCTTTTTTCTTGTTTTAAGAAAAATTAAAGGAAAGAATCTTACGCACTCGATATTGCTTTGTCCTCCAAACTAGGCAGTTTTCCTGTTGGCTAGGTTTTTCTTTTTCTTTCCTGTAATTTTCCTTTCCTTCCCTTTTCGTTCTTTACTCTCCCCCTTCTTTCCTGTTTTCTTTCTCTTTCTTTCTTTCTCTTTCTTTTTCTTTCTTTCTTTCTTTCTTTCTTTCTTTCTTTCTTTCTCTTTCCTACTTCTAAGAGATGGTTCTGTGTGAGTGGGTGGGAGAAAGAAAGAGAAGGGGGGGTGGCACCAGCCCTGGAGGACCCAGCATTGGCAAAGGGCAGCAAAATTGAAGAAGAAACTATTTCAATTTATTGAACGCATTTCCATCCTTGCGATTTCATTTCCACACTTTTGCCTTCCCTGGGTATCTAACAAACTCTAGGTCAACGATGACCGGCAGGAAGTGCCTTTCACCCGGCCATCCTCAACCTGTGGTCGTGGGGGCCCTTTCGAACTGTTTTTGAAACGATCGAAATAAGAATAGTAATAGTCAAAATGAGTAGCATTTCCATCCTGCATGAATTTCCTCATGGGTTTGCAGCCCGGCTCTGCGAAGCGGGAGCAAAGCGAGCAGCGCGCCGGTTAGACTGGGCCCTCTTTTCAGCAGTTCGTTGCACCGGAACGCCCAGGGAGCCGCCGCCCTCCGCAGTGGCCTTGGGCACCGGGCCTGGGCCCTGGCAGCCGCTGGGAAGCTTTGCTGAGCCTGCACCCTACTGCCTGCTCCCTACCAGCTGCACTTCATTTAGCCGATATTTCTGGCCACCTCACCTTCCTTGAAGTTTTCTACTATAAATGCAGGAATTGTCGGCCCAATTTAGAAGTCTACAGAAACTCAGAGGGTCAGGTCATTAGGAATGTTAACGTAGCGACCAAGAATTATAAACATGATCTAAAAGTCTCTTCCAATTCATTTCTTCAAGTATTTATTTGAGTTAAGTGATGAAAAGTGACAGTTGTGAAATAGACAGCTTTTAAAAGTAATGAAGTCAGATGAGGCTTTAACCTGTCGATTGCTATAAATCAACTTTGAAAAAGACGAATGAAGAATATTATTTGGGCGCCTAACAGCCAACATTTGCTGTGCGGGCTGCGGGTCCTGAAGTCGGCCTGTAAGAGCTGCAGGCGGGGGTACCCCCAGAGGCCCTGAGCTTGGAGTGTGGCCCTGGGTGATCGAGCCAGCCTGAGACCCCCCCACTGTCTGAAGCCCCATTTTGTTGGGGGCGGGTCTTCATTTCTGCTGGGACTTCGACCACGGTTTGGGGCCACCCTCATATGTCTGGGCAGGTAACCCAGCCTTCAATACAGCTGGAAATTCAGGAGACTGAATGCCACGGTATAGACGGGAGCTCAGCCTGGCTCCCCAGCCCACTGAGGGTGTCCACTTCCTTTCTCCAGCCCCGCAGGGAAGGGCCAGGGCCTGAATGACACCCTGATCTTATTAACTCTTTGGAAATGGTGGTGGCAGAGGTGGGGAGGGAGGCAGGTGAGGAAGAGAGCAGGAAATCATATTTCCCTGAGGCTGGGGGGCGGGTGTTGGGTTCTCAGGGACATCAAATGGTCCTAATCTGGGAGGGAACTCCAGCAAGGAGGGGCACTAGGACAGACATTTGGAGGTCTCCTGATGGGGGAGAAGGATCTCAATTCTGCACATGCCGGGGTCAGAGTTCAGATACGGTTTCTGGAGGGTGAACTGGTGGGGTGTTTTAAAATAAATTCTACACACTTCCTTGTAGCTCTCATTTCCCCTCAACTGCATATTTCATCACAGCCAGACTTGGGGCATGGCTCTCTTTCCAGGGACTGCAACCCCATGTCCCTATCCCATCCCAAGTCTGAGCTGGAGAACAGGCCGGGTGTCTGGCCTTCCGGGTCGGCTAGTCTCTCTTTCCTCCAAGGCTTCTCGGAGGTGGGGAGGGTACAGACGCTTCCCCCTCTCCTTTGCCGCCCTCCGTCCTTGCTTGTCAGTTAGCGTTCTCCCCAGACTCCTGCAAGAACCAGCCAGTAACAGGTGCTGGCGCACTTCCTCCCTTGACTCTTCCACCCGTTTCTCTCTCCATCCTCACGTCTGGGTCAACTGGGAGGACAGGGAGCACCCCCGGCCCCCCTCCCGCTTGACCGCGGAGAAAAACCCACGGAGGGCGAAAAGTTGGTGCCCGCGTCTTTGGGCAAGTGCCTGGCTGGGTGGCTCTAGGGACGGTCTGTGGCCCCGCATTCGCCTAACTCAAAATTCCCAGACTCTTGCCTGGAGGCTGCAACGCCGAGGACCCTCTGAGAATGAGACCCCAGGAGAAAGTGAGGGGTGGGGGTCGGGAGAGTGAAGTGGACCACGCCCTTCCTTGGGACAGTCCGTAGCTTCTGGGGGGCTAGCTGGGCTAGTGGCTCCATTCCGCCCCATCCTGGCTTGTGACGCCTCCTCCCGGCCCGAGGGCCTGGTGCGGACCTCAAGCACCATCCCCTCCCCCCCTTCAGGTCCGATTTCCCTTTTTTCGGAGACCCGATCGTGGGTAGGGAGGCTCCCGCCCTATCTGTCCCCAGCTTGCCCTCCAGGTCAGTTGGGGCTGGAACCTGCGCGCCCGAGACTCCGCAGTAGACTGCGCGGCCACCGCCCCCGCCCCCGCCCGCCCCGCTGGCGCCAGGGTGCCCGGAGTCCCAGGCTGGGGCGCCGAGGGTGCTGGGGCCTCCAGGACCCGCCTGGGTGGAGGGTGGGGAGGAGGGACTGCAACTTCCAGCTTCCGGCGGGGCGGGGGAAAACTCCTCGGAGGAGGCCGGTGGAAACTCCTCCTCCACTCCGCCCCGAGGCGGCCAGGACTCGGCTAGCAGCGCGTCTCCGCCCGCCCGAGCGTTTCCATAAATCAGGCCGCTGGCAGGCTGCTAATTAGCTCAGGCCGAAAAGAATAGGAAGAGGGAGAGTCCAGTAGTGCTGGGTGGGGTGGGGGTGGGAGCGCAGTAGGTGGGAGATCAGAATTTCCCCAGGACCTGCGGGCGACTGCCTGGGGCACCTCAGCAGCCCCCCGGCGGAAGCCACTGCAGATCACTTTCCCCCAGCCGGGGCCTACGAGCTGCGGCCTCCAGATCACACGCCTCCCGCGCTGCGCGCACGCGGGTGTTGGACCTGGCCCGCCCACCCACGCTGAGGCCCCCTCTCCCACTTGCTGAGCAAGCCCTGCGTTAATTAACTCTCCCCTCGCCCTCTGCAATATCGGAAGACTTTCAAAACTCAGCCCCAAGTGTTTCCTCCTTAAACCCGAAGCCTGCTCTTGGAACAACTGCCAGGAAAAGAGGGAGCTGGGTCTGGAAGGAGGGTCAGTCACCTCAAGGCTTTGGGGTAACAGGGCTCCCCACCGAGGATTGCGGGTTGTGGGATGGGACGCTATAACCCTCCTCCTCCTCCCCCAGTGAAAAGGCAACACGGGTCAATCAAGATCAGAAATAACACTAAAGTTGGATTATTGATTTCCAAGTAAATCCGGAGCAGAGGACGCGGCGAGTGAGAGTGATTTCTGTTTATTTTCTTTCTGTTCCTCCCCCACCCTTCTCCCAGACCGCGGTGTTTCTGCGCCCCTCCCAGTCCTCTCCGCCCTCCACCGGGAAGGGACTCTGCGATGACATCACCGCGGAGACCCGCGGCCTCCCCGCCCCCGGCCCCGGGACCCCGGAGCGGAGATTGACAGGTGTCGCTCGCAAGGACAATGCCTTCCAGGTGTCACCGTCACAGTCTCATCCCTCCTAACCCGCCCTCTCTGCCCCCTTCCCTTCCAACTCTCCTACGCACCCCATCCCCCTCCTTTTCTCCTCTGAGGGAAGCGCTCTCTCCTCCCCCAGCTCCGCGCAACTGGGCACCCGGTCCCGGGTACAGAGATGCGGGCCGTGGGCCGGCACCGAAGGGCAGGGGTGGCGGAGATTCCGCCTGCTGGCTGTCGCAGGGCGGCTGGGAGCTCCCAGAGCTCTGGGAAGGGTCCAAGCCCGACAGTGGGCAGAGAGGCAACGTGCGTGTATTTTAAAGGAACCAGCGCGGTCTCTGGACTTCCTGCCTTCGCTCTCTACCCGCACCCCCCCCCCCCATAATATAACAGACGCTAAGATAATCCTGCCATCTGGCAAATCCCAAATTTGGCCACCAAGCTCCGAAGGCAACGGCGAAGTGTCATCCCGGGAGTAGGTGGCTGGTCCTGCCCGGCTCTCCGGAGTGGGGCCAAGGGCTCGGAGCTCTGCCCGCACCTGCCCCCACCTCGGCCGGAAACCACCCCCCATCCTTGCCCTGACCCTGCCGACCCTGTAGAGCTATCCTCCCTCCCGATCTAGGCAGCGGCTCTGAGGGGTCAGGAATGGGGGTGCAGGAGTTAGGAGGCCTCCGCTCTAGTTTCCACCAATACTGCTCAATGAGCTAAAACCCAAATTCAGCTTCATTATGTAACACCGAATGTAATTTATAGCCGGGCGGCCTGTCGGCGGCGATTTAGATCATTTGGTGCTAAGGATCACACTTATCAGATTTCTTCAAAGCCGATGGGGGTTTTCTTTTACTTTGTTTCTTTTTTTTTTCTTTTTTCTTCCTTTCTTTCTCCTTCTCCTTCTTCTTCTTCTTCTTTTTTTTTTTTAAGGAGGGCATTTGTGCTAAATTGCCCAGTGCTGGTGATAACTGTCAAAAGTTTGACATCAAAGGAGCTAATATTATTCAGTTACCAGAGAAGCTGTCTGTCTAAATAAGAATATCTTAATTACTGCATCACAAAGGTAGGAAAGGGGTTGGATCTGAAAAGGGGAGAGGCATTCAGCCCCTCCTTTTGATGCGCTATCTATATATTAGACCGACGAGACGCTCCTAATCAGGCCTCGTCCGATTTCCTTTCCTCTCCCCGTCGGTCCTCTGAACTTTATAACTATATGTAAACACGTTGTCAGTGGGGACCTAATCTTCTCGGGTTCTTATTAGAAGAAATTTCCATCCTCTCTCGTTCTAGATTAGGCAGTGGAGTCCGCTCCGTCAATGAAGGGACTAAGGTTTCGTGGACAATAATGTGGCAATTGTTGATGGTTTGTGACCCATAAAATGTGGAGGTGACTGTTCTGGCTTTGGTATGTAATTATGCAAAACACTTTCCATAAAGACTTGCCATTCGATCTAATGGCAGTCCCTGCGGTCTATTTCAAAAAGGGAGGGTCTATGTACAGAGAGAGAAAAGTAACATTTGTTTTAACACAGGTTTTATGGGGGGGATGGATAAATACAAACACATCGCAACGCCGCCCAAAGTATTTTTTGGAGTCAAATTAAAATAATTATGAAGGGGTTTAATAAGTTAATCATAGCAACATGGCCCATCCAAACACAGAGGGGGGGTGGTTCAGGCTATAGCCCACCACCTCCAGACCTGGAACTGTACTTGAGGGTGGCGATTCAACTCCTGCTTGTGGGGGTGGGGTGCGACTCTGTCTCAACTCAGTCCACCTGGGTGCCTGGCTGGGATCTGAAGCCCCAGCCCCGGGGCTGAGATTGGGGGAGGGGTGGGCAGTGTCATCGACCCCAAAATCTTGTCTGTGGAATTATTTGGTAGAGGGCATTTTAACAAAGCAGCCCTCTCCCAAGAAGCTCCCTCCTTTCCCTCTAGTGTCCTTAGTGCTCCAGGATTTAGGGATTCCCCGGAAAGGCAGGTAAGAGGGAATGCCTGACTGATTTGGGTGAGAAGTCTAAACGCTGAGCCCCCGCTCAGAGACGTAAGCACTGGGGCAGACTTCCAGCAGCTAAAGCACCTTTGCAAGGCACCTGCAGTTTTGTTTTGTGTGTGTGGTTTAAAAATAATAATAATAATGTAAGGAATTTAAAAGGGCCTGAGTTGGAAAGGTGGGATGAGGAGGGTCACCACTGATCCCGACCCAGCTCTAGCCGCTAGTTAAAAGCAAGCGTTTCTCTGTCATCTCAAGGGCCCCCATCCCGCCTGGATCGGCGCCCCCCACACCCGGAACCGCTCTGCATCCGGCTCTGCGGCCTCGCCGCCCGCCACACAGTGACACAGCAGTATGAGTCCCGCAGACGCCAGCGACAGGGGATTTTTCAAGGGGGAAATGATGATTAAAAGAGAGAATCATCTAAATATCAAAGTGACACATGGGAGACCTGGAAAAAAATATTTAAGCTAATGAAAAGCAAATAAAGAAGGAGGCACTTAGGCTGGGAAATTAAATATTATGTTTAAGATGGTGCTTTTGTGCGGGCTTGAAGATTTCCGATTCATGTACACATAATAAACACTCAGGTTTGTCATCTGGAGGTGCAAATCTGAAAGATATTCCAAGAAATGAAGTGCCGGCAGAGAGAGGAATAAAGAGATCGGCGCCTGTCAGGGGTCAGGCAGCCTGAGATTGCTTCTAGAGATCTTTTGAAAATTTCACACGATTGAAGGCTTAGGGGCTTCACTGCGCTCGCATTTCAAACTCAGATCAGTGGGATCACAATCAAAAATAGAGGTCTGGAAAATTTTGATGCAAAGATGGCCACGGGCTGCAGGGCTTCTCACTAGCTCTCTCTCTCTCTCCCTCTCTTTTCTTTCCAAGACAGATACTCTGACATGGCTGTGATCCTTTAGATGACAGAGTTGTCAGAAAAGAAAGAGAAAATTGCATCTTGTCTCGTAACTTCCTTTTAGTCAAAGGGAATTTAGGGTCTTATTTCCCATAAAAGAGGGGGAAAATTATTCTTTTCTGGCTAGTATAGGACCATAGCTCGAGAGTTTGGGATTTCATAATTAATGATCAACTCCCGCACATTTAGGTTTGGCCCTCCTCTTCCTTGGTCTGGCTTATTAAGATGATTTCTCATTTAGTGTGTGTTCCTGCATTACACTGAAATTTATTACCACCGCCAGTTGTATGCAAGATCAGGTGTATAATCCTGAGTATATACTTACATATATGGATGCACACACAACTTTAATCTCTAAACCGGGAGATTGGCCTGGCTACCTCTTATTTCATGGGAGTTAATGCTCACTCATATTTTGCCCACCCCCCAAAGATGTCAGCACTATCTGGTTCAAACAGGACACAGAAAAATCAATTGTCTCTGTGATTGATCCACCAGGGGAAAGAAAATAAAAGGAACTGGGGGGGGGGTGTTCTATGAGAACAGATCAAACTAAGGAACTCTGAAATGGGACCAGGCTCAGTAGAAGCAAAAAAAAAAAAAAAAAAAAAAAAAAAAAAAAAAAAAAAAAAAAAAAAAAAAGCTGATTAGACAGCTAGGGCTGGAGAACACTTTTCCAACAACCAGAAGCAATTCTGCGTATGCCAAAATAAGAATCATCTCAAATTAGTTTCTACTGGTTTAGCAAACTTTAGGAAGAGTAAAATGAGGGCTAATTTATCATCACTTTGACAATTTTAAGTTTAAGCGGGCTATCTTAGACAAACAAGAAAGTATTTGGGAGAAATAATCTGAGTCATAGTTGGATTTCATTAACTCTGAGACCAGTGAGCAAAAGTAAGATTCTTAAGAACTTCCCTGAAGTGCATATATTAGATCTCTCCTGGGGAAGGGACCCTGCAGTAGAGAAGAGACCAATAGAAAGGAGGTCTCCTGTTTCCTGCCTTATCAAATCAAACCGTTAATAACCTGTGTTCTTTAACAGGTGGGCAGAAACGGGAAAGTTGCACTAACTGGCTTTACAAGTTCAAATCCTTGGCTCCTCCAGCGTGTGTCGTTTGGGGCCACGCAACTGGGAGCACCCCAGATTTGAGACACGGGGGGAGGACCCCGCAGGTCGCCAGGCAGTGGGACAGGCCCCAGCTCCTGCAGCTCTGATGTGCCGGTCGGAGAGGGAGAACTCCGCTGCGGGCGCCCTGGGTTTGGTGATTCTGGAACGAAGGTGGAGAAAAGTGGAGTGTGCGTGCCCCTCAAGTCCCGTATTTAGAGCTTTCGCAGACACCCAAATGGCCAATTCCAGACACAAAGCTGCCTGCCCTGGGGGCTTTGGAAAGGGTGGCTCTATGTGTGCAGGGCGGCCTCTACCCTCAAAATATGCTTCTCCACCCCGCCCCCTCCCCCAGAATCACAGTACAGGAATAGAGAGCAGGTTCCGAGTATAACTTTTTTTTTTTAAAGATTTTATTTATTTATTTGACAGAGAGAGACACAGCCAGCTAGAGAAGGAACACGAGCAGGGGGAGTGGGAGAGGAAGAAGCAGGCTCCCGGCAGAGGAGCCCGATGTGGGGCTCGATCTCAGAACGCCGGTATCACGCTCTGAGCCGAAGGCAGACGCTTAACGACTGAGCCCCCCAGGAGCCCCCCAAGTATAACTTTTAAAAACTCGACCAGAGATGCAAACGAAGGGGTGCTTTCTCTTTACAAAAGGGCCGCCCACAGGGCCCTCAATCTCGCTCGCTCTCTGTCTCCCATCAAGGACCAAGCCCCCCAGCTGGGCTTTAAAAGAGAGGTTTAGTACAGTGAATATACTACGGGGCCTTTCCTGGCACCCCGAGAAGCGCTTGGAGTGGAAAGGGGCCAGCAGGATAAGCAGAAGAATCGAGGAGAGTCTGGGAAGGACCCTAGGCCGAAGAGGGGAACTCTGTCTCCTCCGGGCAGGAGCCGCGCCCGGACCCAGCGGGGAGGCGGCGCATGCGGGCGAGGGTTCCGCGGACACCGACGCCACCGCAGGCGAGCTGAGTGTCCGGGATTTCCCCTCACCCGGGCCCGAGAGGGATTCCAGTCTCCTTGGGTGGAATGTGGGAGGTCTTGGGGGTAATCCTTCCCGCAGAATGCGGAGCTGGCGGGAGCCTCCGTAAACACACACACACACACACACACACACACACACACACACACACACCCCAATAGCGAAACGGTCTTGAGGGCTGCCCGCTTTGCCGGCAATAGTGGGATTTTCTCGGACCAAGAGGGGAGGTGAAACCTATGAAACTTGGACCGCACAAGGGACCCGCGCTGAATGTCCTTTCTGCAATCACTTCACCAGGAACTCCAGGGGCGGGGACAAGGGTGACAACTCCAAATCACAGGCCGCCGGTGACCTCTGGTTATATTGATGGGTCCTCGTTTCCTACCATCGCCAGCCCCGGGAGTTGAGGACATGCGAGTAACCTTCCTGTCGCTGTCCCATTCTCGCCTTACAAAAAAAAAAAAAAAAAAAAAAGTCAGGGCCCAGCGGAGAATTGTAGACTGGAGGTCAGAGGCTTCACGGAGCTGGAGAGCAACTCGCGTCTCTAGGTTTTAAAGCAAACAAAGCCGAAAACAACCCAAGCGCCTCTGGCTGCCCCTGGGCCAGAGCTCAGTGCGTCCAGCGCAGTGCGGGCGCCAAGCACTCTGGTCCAGGATCGTCTCGGGCCAAACCCTGAGCTGGGCCCCGCGCGCCTCTGCCTGGCTGGCCTCGAGTTAGTAGACCCAGTGTGCACCCCTCTTTGCAGCTGCCGAACCTCTCCGGCCAGTCTGGCTCTGAGGGCGCCGCCCAGGTCAGGGCAGGTGCGGGGCTCAGGGGGAGAACTCAGGGCAGCTGGCTGCTGGGCGACCACAGCCGGAACCCCGTCCCAACGTCTATCTCGCGCGCTCTGCTGTCTCCAGGAGTAAAGCACTAAAACATCCCCCGGTCTAGCGAGTGCTGGATAGGGAGAAACGGAGCCACCGGAGGCATCTTCCCGCTGCGTTGCCACTGGCGCGGAAAACTGAGCATTTCCAGCGTTGGAAACCTCCCGTGGCTGCTGGGGAAGGCCCGCCCCGCAGGGTCGGCGAGAAAGTACTCGAATTCCCACGTTGCCGTCTTGGCTTTTTGTAAAATGACGTTTTTAAACAACGTCATGAAACTAGAAACACCAAGCGAGTCAACGCGTTTCTTTCCGTTTTAATACTACATAAATAAAATGCGCTTTTAAGGCATCTTACTCTCTAACTTCAAGGGAGCCAATGTTAATTTTACCTTTATTTAAATGATCGCCGAGGCTGACTCGTGAGGGGTTCTCCCCCTCCTCCATCCCTCCCTCCAGATTTTAACATACGGAGTATAGCAATGCTTTTACCCCTATCCTGGAAAGCAAGCCGCTCTTTCCGGCCTCGTCCTCCCCCCAACACCTTGCCACTTTTTTGTGGATATTGTTAATTTCATGGACCGCTATTTAAAGTCTAGCATGAAATGCACGTGCCATAACACGAATGGCCAGTGTATCTGTTATCTTCCATGAACTCCAAGTGCGGCGCGCTAGAAACGGACCCGACCTTTCCTTGGGTGCCTGCAGACGAGGCCGCAAGAGACTTAGTGGGCACCATCTCCTGGTAGCAGGCTCCCTGACCTAAGCCCGGCCATGTGCCCATGCACGCCCAGGTGGTCACATCGCCAGGCGGGCTTTGCCACCGGAGACTAAAACTCTGTTCCTTGGAGGCAACCGCTAGAGCGGTGGAAGCAAACGCGAGGAACTTCGGGCGATCTTTTTGACGCCACGTCCAGTTTTTAGGATCTCGTGCCAATTTCTCAGTGTGTTTCTGTCCAGATAGACTAAGCTCTTTGGAGTTAATTAACCTGAGGTCCAGCTACAATTAATAGAGAGCGAAGAAAATCCGGAAAGAGGGGGACTTTGTAGGTGGAGCGGGGAATTAAAAAAAAAAAAAAAGTAACGTGCGTTCAGCCGCATTCCTTTGCACCGGTCGGTAACAGTTAGTTACCGACTTTCCAGCTGCGAGGACGATGTGCGCCATTTACTGTAATTGAATTGCTGTTATAACACCTTTCAGGGGGACAGCAAAGCGTTTCAAAAAAGTTGTGTTCGCGGCCTGCGACTGCCTGTCCTCTTCCTGCCATCGCCAGCCGCCCACCAGGCAGAGCTGCCACGCCGGGATTGGGGGCATAGGGCTCGACGCGTCCCCGGGCGGAGCTGGACGAACCTGGCCCCCGGCGAATCCATCCCGGTCAGCGGACGTCCCTAACCCGGCGGGGCACCCCGAGTGGGCTGGAACTCGAAGCCAAGACCGAATAAGAGATGAGGTTAGGACCTGGAATTGCAGAAACTGGGAAAGTCAATATGCGGCTGGGAGTGAACTCTGAGCTACCAAGGCCTTTGCCCTCTCTGTTCCATTGGATGTGGATTCTCAGCGCTTCCTGCCGCAGCTCGAGGTGGTTCGGCAGCGCCACCTCCCCCTCCTCCTTCCCTGGGCTGTGGCCTGGCCTCTCTGGGTACCAAATCGTCCCGAGGAGATAGGAAAGTTTCCTGCCCCAGGGCTAGGAGCCAAAGGTTGGGGCCCGATGCTGAGACGCCCCCTCGCACACTCCCCCCACCCCCACTCAGACTCTGATCAAGCTCCCTAGCCTCGGATTTCTGCCCTGCGGCTCGGGGCCCGACGTTGGAGCCAGCAAGATCCATCTCCGTCTCTGCCGCAGCCTCTGACCTTTCTTGGGCCTCTGGAACCTTCCTTCACCCCTCTCACCCTTGAGCGCATCTCCCTTATCCTGCAGCAGTGTCCTCGCTGTGACCGCAAGGCCAACACTCTTCCCTGGAACCACTCGCTCCGCACTGGCCCGGCGCAAAGAGCAAAATTTAGAATCATAGGACACCCCCTACACCGCCTCCCAGCCAGGATAGGTCGGCCTTCAGCGCAAGCTCTGCAAGGTCGTTAGAAGAATGGCAGGTTGAAAGAAATGGGGGAGGAGGGGGCAGGGGAATCTCCCTACCCCAACGCCCTGAATAAGATCCCTATGGCTAGTTTAAAGGCCAGGAAAAGAGAAAGGCCAGTGTTAGAGGCTGGAGTGTGCCTCACAGGCCCTGGGAGGTGACCAGAGTGCGGCTGGGTACCCTGCAGACCTGAGCATTTTGTGTCTAAGACACGTAGGTCAGCCAGAGAAGGCTAAGACATTCACGGCCAGGCTGGGCTCCCCTCTCCGTCCAGTGTGGTGCCGGGCAGAAATCAGTTAGGCTCGAAAGAACTGTCCAGGGGAGGTTGAGGCTGAAACCAGAGGCAGAACAGGGGAGAAGGGGCAAAGCCTTGCGTGGAGGAAAAACCACCGTGATTGGCCTTCTGCAGCCATGTGGGAAAGACTTATGGCCTTTGTTTGGGACTCACCTAACGTGGGCACGCAAGTGTGTGTGTGTGTGTGTGTGTGTGGACTCACTTAACCTGTGTGTGTGCGCGCTCAGGCTCACGGGCAAGGAGGGGGTTGTGGGAGGACATGGAGAAGGGGAACTTGGCATCCACCACACGCATCAATGTTACTCCAACTGAACTTTTCTTTTCCTGAGAGATCTTCAGCGTCCTCCGGAGCTTGCTAGACCTAAGGTATCTTCAGAACCAAAAAATATATTGCTCTTGAAGACAGAAAGGTGAAGGAGCATGCACTCTGTGGTCCTGGGAGCTGGGAGCACATCCCCTCTCCTCCTCCCAACAACCCCACAGCAACATCTACTTTTCTGCAAATCCAAGTTCTTTTCCTTTCCTGCGTACTCAGGGGATGAGGTGTGCAGAATTCCCTGCCCCTGGTCCTCGTGGTCTCCTGCAGAAGCGAGCAGGTGGAGACGGCACTGGGGAGCTCAGGAATATCTGCAAGAATTGGGAAAGTGGCTTCGATGGGGGAGACCTTGGTTCACACTGGGAGTAGATTATTTCAAGGCTCAGCTGAGGACAGAAGAAGGGTAGGACCCGGTCCGTATCTGGACCCAGTTTTCTCTGCTTGGAACCGCGGATTCTTGGTTTTGTATCTCAGCGTCTTCTACACCGAGAGTCCTTCACTTGCCTCGCTCCGTATCTGCATGGAGGTGATCAGGATGAGACACCCGAGGGAGAAAGGGCTTTAGAACGTGTTAAGGAGTCCAGGGCAAGACGTCATTCTTCTTGCCCTGGATCAATAGCAAGACCTAGGTGGGTCTGGTCGACAAAAGCCCCTTCTCACCCAGGACTGCAGACAAACCGGGGCTTGTGATGTATGCCTTGGCTCAGGCCCACTGCTTAGCTCCATCCACACCCCCTGCCCTTGTCTACCGCCCAGTCCTAATGAAATCTACATGCAGTTTTGATCCCCCTCCCATCTCTAAACTTTGCCCGGCAGTGATTTTCACCAGACGTCAACCTTTGGCATTAACCAAAGTCACTCGTCAACAGCTAGAAAGATTCCTTCAGAAATGATACGGAGAAAAATAGAAAGAAGGGGACAGGACTGCATCACTGAGCCCTGTACATGGCCAAGCCCCTTACCTTCAGTTATCGCTTTCCATGCTCACACACCCCTAAGACACAGGTACTACTATTGTCTCCTTTTTTTCTGCTGGGGAAACTGAGCTTCAGGGAAGTTGAGAGCCCTGACCGAGCTTAGCCAGCTAGCAATATGCCAGGCCTGGATGAAACTAGGCAGACCCTACTAGAAACCAGTTTCTGTCCCAGCCTGGACCCAAGAGAGAAATCAGCTCACCTGGAGAGCAAAACAGAGCCTTTCTCTGGGGCACAGCAGTGTCCTTCCCTGGAGATCTGCCCCAGTCTGCAGGGAGCCAGGGAGAGGCTTCAGTGCCTGAACCCCTCAGCTGAGAGTCGAAGGCAGCCAGGTCAGCAAATTCCCTCCATGGCACAGCCTGCTGCTTCTAGGGCTGAGAGCCATGACCTTGTGCTTTCTGTATTTTTGAGAGGAACCAGAGGCGCTTACTGTGTCGTGCGTCCCTGAAAACAGGGTAAGAGATAACCATTCCTTTTTGAGGTCCCATTAAAAGAGCACTTGCATTTGTATGTAAAGCGATGGGGGCGGGTAGAAAGAGGGAAAAAGAAAAGTAAGCACCTAGGATCTGGGGCAACAGTGGGCATATTTATTCTGGGAGATGGCAAATAATGTAATTTGCAACACCAAAACAAGCAGTTACATTTCAGTCACTCCAACACGCTCCCTCTTACATGGGGCGAGATACCGATGTAAACACAAGGAGAACTTCTCCTTTACTCCAAAGTTTCATTTCCTCATGGAACCCCGGAAGAATGTTCTCAGGGTGGAACAGAGAGCTGTCCATTTATATCACCAGAAGGACCTGTCTGCAGGTGTTAGTGGAAGGACAGAGCAAGGAGGGCATCTCCCCACTTTTTCTTTTTAACCCACGTCACAGATTTATGCGGTAGCAAGGATAGAGAGCCATTCATTATCCTACCAGATTGGGATGTGTACTATTTGCCCCAACCATTTTCCTTTACTTTTTAAGGTTTTCCTTCTTCAGGGTTCTCGCGATTGTGGTTTCTTAGCTAAGGAAGTCCATGTTTCGTGAATTTAAGAAACTACTCTCCGAACGGGGATCCCTCCTGCATTGTTGGTGGGAATGCAAGTTGGTACAGCCACTCTGGAAAACAGTGTGGAGGTCCCTTAAAAAGTTAAAAATTGAGCTACCCTATGACCCAGCCATTGCACTACTGGGTATTTACCCCAAAGATACAGACGTAGTGAAGAGAAGGGCCATATGCACCCCAATGTTCATTGCAGCATTGTCCACAATAGCTAAATCGTGGAAGGAGCCGAGCTGCCCTTCAACAGATGACTGGATTAAGAAGTTGTGGTCCATATATACAATGGAATATTACTCAGCTATCAGAAAGAACGAGTTCTCAACATTTGCTGCAACATGGACGGCACTGGAGGAGATAATGCTAAGTGAAATAAGTCAAGCAGAGAAAGACAATTATCATATGATTTCTCTCATCTATGGAACATAAGAACGAGGAAGATCGGTAGGAGAAGAAAGGGATAAAGAAAGGGGGGGTAATCAGAAGGGGGAATGAAGCATGAGAGACTATGGACTATGAGAAACAAACTGAGGGCTTCAGAGCGGAGGGGGGTGGGGGAATGGGATAGACCGGTGATGGGTAGT
Source organism: Ursus maritimus (assembly GCF_017311325.1). Classification (NCBI taxonomy): domain Eukaryota; kingdom Metazoa; phylum Chordata; class Mammalia; order Carnivora; family Ursidae; genus Ursus; species Ursus maritimus. Next base: position 12,288,579 of record NW_024425230.1, on the reverse strand, counting down.
AAGGAGGGCACGTATTGCATGGTGCACTGGGTGTTATACGCAACTAATGAATCATCGAGCCTTACATCGCAAACCGGGGATGTACTGTATGGTGACTAACATAATATAATAAAAAAACATAAAAAAAAAAAGAAACTACTCTCCTTAGAACCCCTCTATTATTCTCTATAATGATATATTTATAGTCTCTATAAATATATATTTATATACTCTTTATGTTGTTATTTGCTTGCTTTAAATACATATGTATTACTTTAAGTAGATACATAAATGTATGTGTTATATATACCGAAATCTATGGTGTTTGCCCCAATCATTACCACGTAGACCTACACACAGCAAGTGGAAGCAAGTAGCCATTATGAGGATAATTCTATCTGTATCCTATACTTCTAATGTTAGACCTGTGGCATCAGTTGTTAACTTTTATCTGAAGAACCCCTCAGCTGTGTGATCCAGGCATATTCCTATTTTATTTATTTATTTATTTATTTATTTATTTATTTATTTATTTATTGTGTAAGTGGTGGGGGAGGGGCAGAGGGAGAGGGAGAATCTTAAGCGGACTCCACACCCAGCATGGAGCCCGGTGCAGGGCTCGCTCGACCTCAAGACCCTGAGATCATGACCTGAGCTAAAATCAGGAGTCCGATGCTTAACTGACTGAGCCACCCAGGTGCCCCTATTTAAGTCCTTTAACTTAACTCTTGCACCAAACATAGGACACCATTAGTTATATTATCCCCATATTATAGGTGTGGCACAGAGAGGTTAAGTAATATGCCCAAGGTCATACACAGCTAGTCAGTGACACAGGGAAGGTCAGAACCAAGACTGTTTCACCACAGAGTTTCTGCTAATGAAGTCGATATCACAAAGGTGTCCATTCGGGCTATATGAGAAATCCTGTCTGGATTTCAGGCTCTCTTCTTTTTGGAGGATGGGTGGATCAAAGGGTGGGGAGTGTGAAGATAACTGTATTCCTCCTTCCCCCACTGTCTCACTATTCCATTTCATGATCGCCCTCAAAATTCTTACTTCCTTAGGAGATCCAGATGTTTTTCCCTGTCTTAGATGCAACGACACATGTGTCGGTCTCTACAAACATTCAGAAGGGTGGCTGGATTGTGGTTTTTTTGTTTTCGTTTTGTTTTTGTTTTTATTTTTATTTTCTGTTCTACTGACTGCCTGGAATCATTTTCTCAGCGGTGAGAAGAATCTTTGCCTGTTTTTCACAGGCGGGCTGTGACTACACATGCAAACCATGCTAGGAAACTGTCCTTGAGGGGCGGGACCCATTTGGATGCTGAAATGCTAAGGAGCCAAAGTCTTGGCCCCAGGGCAACCAGTGCAGGATCCTTCCCAGCAGAGCCCACTGACTCAAACCAGAAGTGCCAACATTGGTTCACAGACATAGGACAGCCCCAACTTTTTCTGCACATGCTTTATGGCAGATCCGTGGGACGCTGGAAGCCGGCTGACAGTACACATTCAGCCAAACAGAAGGGAGAGTCCAGAGCAAAGCTACCTGGTGATTGGGATTGAAATTTGGCAGCCTGGTGTAAGCTCTGAGTTGCATCTCCGCAAGACTGAGGCATTGCCATAAGGCTGAGCATCTAATGAATATTTTTAAGGCCGTTGTAGAATCAGTGTACCCAGTTAGTCATTATTACGATGGTTCAAGAGAGCAGAGTGACAGATAGTATCCAAATCTTCAATTTGCAGGAAGGAACTCTCCCAATGTGTGTTACTCCTCTGGAGGGATGTGGTTAGCTGGGGCAGCCAGTCCTAGGGGAACACTGCTAGGCAAGATTGGCTGTGCCTATCTGACTACACCCCAGGCCTATATACTGCACTTAGAGCTCCCTGGCTTGGCAAGCGGGTCCTGGGAGGAAGTAGAAGTGTGGGTAGGGCCCTGGGTGTAACATGGAGAATACAGAACCTAGTAGAAGGGGGAGGAATGGTTATCTTCCTGCTCTTCGGGGACTCTTTCTCACATAGGCATTTATTTAACACCCACCTACTGAACACGTAAGATGTTTCTAGCCTAGTGCAAGGCACTTGTAGACACAAAGATGAATAAGTCATGGACCCTGGCCTCAAGCCATTTTCAAGCTTGTGGGGGACAGGCAAGAAAATGGGACCTAATCCATTCTGACAACTGATACAAAGAGTTTTGGAAGCTTGAAGGACAGAGCGGTCCCTCCTGCCATGGAAAACTGCCCGGGAAGGACTTCATCGTGGGGGTGATCTGACCTGAGACTCAGCACATGTGGCAGATGAGACAGCAGGACTGGGGACGAGAGAGAGAAATGGGAACGCGGTGGAGGGAAGGGCAGAGTGCAGGTAGAGAGGGCCGGATCAGGGTCTTTCTCTGAGGGATAGTCAAGGTCATTGCTCCCTGGCTTACTGGGGTTTGCGTAGAGAAGCTGCAGGGCTCTCACACGTCTGCCTCCCTGTCCTGTTCATGGCAGGGAGGAGTGGATGAAAATGTTTCCCTGAGGATGGAGTTTCTTTTTAGTCCAACCGACGAGCCACATTTAGACTTCTAGAGTGAATAAATGCAGCTCCTTGTGTCCTGAGGATGTACTGAAGGTTTAAGACAGAGAGAAGGACCCATAAAAGTAGACAAGGTTGTGGAAATATCAGAGGAGATTAGAATATTGAGCGTTGTGGGGGAAAAAGAAATCCTGCCAGAATGTATTCCTAACTTGGCAAGTATGCCAAAAAGTTCTGGTACCATTGACTTCCTCTTGGGTGACTGCGTTTCTATCAGAACAGATGAAACACGCTGTTTTGGTTAGTTTTATGTGTCTCTCTCTCTGCTTTGGGGCTGGAAGCTCCTTGGAGGCTGGGAGTATACTGATTCACTTATGTTCTCGGCCCCTGGCACAGTGCCAGGCACATGATAAGAGCCCAATGCCTTCTGAATGAAGGAGTGATGTGAGTTTAAGAATACTGGGTTTTCTTTGGTGTTAATGATAATTGGAGCAATGACTGTTGTTTTTTTTTAATTTAAAAAATTTTATTTAAGTACTCTACACCCAGGGTGAGGCTTGACCTCAGGACCCTGAGATCAAAAGTCACACACTCTTCTGCCTGAGCCAGCCGGGTGCCCCTATCATTTTGGGTTTTTAATTGTGATTATACAAAGTAATCACAATTAAAACTAGTTCTTATACAACTGGTTTTTGTTTACAGTGGGACTAGCCCGCTGGAGTCAAGGGCAAAAGCACGAGAGATATTATACTGTGTCTTCTGCCTTGACCTTGGACGGTCACCTCCAAGAAACTTGAGAGCCACAGGTTTGAAAACGTCTGTGCTAGAGGCTTCAAATTCGTGTGTAGTTTGTTGCTTTAGTTACTTCTCAGCATGATAGGAAGGCTCGACCATGCTCTCTGTATTGGTCTTTTTATGTAAAATCTCATGTGACCAAAACTTAATTTCATGCATATGTTTTATTGTGGCTGTTATTTGTCATTTTATGTATAGTCCATACATTGGCCAAGATACTTTCTCAGTTGGGCTAAAGCTTGGTTAAGAAGACTTCTTGTTTTTCCTATGGCTTCCATATAACTTTGGGTGACCTAAGGAGCGGCAATAATCTGGATTCTTAAAAGTTAGTACCTAATGGCCACTTGCCCAGGGAAAGGGCAAGATCTATGTAGGAAGACAGATTAATCTAAGATGTTTTGATGCCCTTCTTTGTACCGCTGTTCCGTGTTAACATTCTCTAACATAGTCACCAATTAGATCTTGGAAGCAAGCATGAAGAAAAGCATAAAATGAGATCAAAACATGATCAGCTCCCTTTGAATTCTACCTTATGTTTTAGCCAGTCTATTGGCTCCTTGGCTTGGAGAAATTTCAAATTCCCACTGGCTTAGTGGCAAGACATCTTCTCATTCTTCTTTTCCAAGTACATTCTCCCTTGAAAAGAAATAAAAGTCCTCCCCACCACCTTATTTGTCTTGTGAATTCTCTTTTTAGAATTCAAATTGCAAAAGAATTCACAAGTGAAATAGAACACATTTTGAGCACTGTGTTTACTGTGGTTCATCGCTCCTGGGAGCAGTAGAAATTTTCAGTAAAGATGCTGATAGCTTTTGTTTGTTTTGAGTTGAGGAGGCCATGTGAGCCTTATAATCATCTCAGAGATACTGACCTGTGTCTTGGTACCCAGACAGCTGAGATACTATAGAAATATCACCCAGCCCCCAGCATATACTCAAAGAAAGACAAAACTTCGAGGGCTGTGGGTCTCCAGGGGCAAAGATCAAACTTCCCTATTAGCAATGTTAAAATATGTTCCAGAAAGCCCATGCCAATAGATTCCAATGGGATTGGATGCACACATGCAAAAGATGGGAAATCCATCTTTTGGTCGATAGCCAGCCAATGGCTCTGTGGAGACCACCAAACAGACTTCACCTTGAGACTCTGATAAGAAGCCAATATAATACCTTCTTTTACCTTGGAGAATTACGTTCATGCATACATGCTACACCTAAGAATCTAATTAATTATTACAACAGATGTATTGATCCAATATTCCTAACTCAGGCATTTCTAAGAAATTGTAAGGAAGGGAGAGCTACCACCTCATTATGGAATAATTACAAATATCATTCTTCAGCCCATGATGGTCTTTATTAGGTGCAAAAAAAGTGGGAGGAAAATGAAAAACTCATCCATCGCTGAGTAGTGACTAAATATCTAGATGTTCCGGAGTTTTCCTGTAACTCATGGAAGACATTTCTTCCTTTGCAACCAGAGGCTTGGCTTTGTGCACATCGATCTAATCTGTTTTTTATTCAGGGACAAAACAAAGGGAGAGCTGATACTAAATTCTGTCTTTTCCCGAGAAAAGCAAAGCTGAGAACAAATAGTTAATATTTACGAGTCAGGAAAGCAAGCATTTCGGAGCCATGAGCTATTATCTTGGTGTAAATCTGACTTTGAAAAAAAAATATGAAAGTAAAGTGAGCTATAGAAAGAAGGTTTTCTTGGATTTACCCAGTTTGACGCAGAAGCACTTAAAAAAGATACAGTGGGTAGTAAGGAGGGCACGTATTGCATGGTGCACTGGGTGTTAAACACAACTAATGAATCATCGAGCCTTACATCGGAAACCGGGGATGTACTGTATGGTGACTAACATAATATAATAAAAAATCATTAAAAAAAAAAGACACAGTGTGATGAGCACTGGGTGTTATACGCAACTAATGAATCGTTGAAAGCTACAGCAAAGCTACATGTTGGCTAACTGAACATAATAAAAGAAATAATTAAAAAAAAAAAAAACCCAAACCAAACCAAACCAAAAAGGTACAATGTAGGCCATCTAGAGAAGGATTTTGTGTGAAGGGAGAGTTATCCAAAACCTGAAATTATAAATGTGGAAATGAAAAGCTAGAGACTTTTTTTTTTAAGATTTTTTATTTATTTATTGTACAGAGAGAGACAGCCAGCGAGAGAAGGAACACAAGCAGGGGGAGTGGGAGAGGAAGAGGAAGGCTCCCAGCAGAGGAGCCTGATGTGGGGCTCGATCCCAGGACCCCAGGGCCACGCCCTGTGCCGAAGGCAGATGCCCAACGACTGAGCCACCCAGGTGCCCCTAGAGACTGTTTTAATTTAAAACTTCAGAGCTGCTAATATATTTCCTTTTGTACGAAGTATGGCTACCTGCACTGTCTTTATTTGTACGAAATGGCCTTTAATAATCTTCATGGTAGTCAATGAAAAAATTCTTCCTATGTTGCCAATTTAGTGAGCATAAATTACCGGGAACTTTATATGGAATAAATTATATTCTTAAGCCTTCTCAGATGTGCAGCCAATAGAGATTTTAAAGCAGAAAACGAAATGCAAAACTTCGCTCAAAGGGGTATTGGTTGTATTCGGAACCTTCTCGGGAGTTGCTTTCTCTCTACCCCTGTGAGGGGATTACAGGGGCTGCATTCCAACCTGAGGCTTTCTAAGCCACATGTGGCTCTTCAGAAACCTGCGTGTGGTTTTCTTCTTGGATTTGAATAAAGCGACAAGGAATATTGCAAAGTGAATACGGCAGTGGGCCCAAAGAAAATACGTGAGGAAGTCTGCTTGAGTCACAGACAGGACAAAGAGGGAAGGTGTCATGGACCCCAAATGTGCCATGACCTGACTTTCGTGCTTTTGTCGAGAACCCGGCATGGTCACTTTTTTTTGCAAAACCATTGTTAAGTGCAATTCATGGGCACTCATAAATGCGAGGTAAGTTTAATTGATTTGTGGCTTTCCACATTGCTGACGATGAAGTGGTGCTTTGGCTGTTGAAAGGTGAGGGGAACTTGATTTCACTATGGAGATGAGATGCCGCATCCTCTAAACCGACAGATGGATATGCTGCTTCAGAATTCATTATTTGATGTGAAGGACAATGGTGAAAATCTGAATCTGCTAAACAGTTCAACAGGTCAAAATACAGACCATTAAAAGTTAAATGAATTGGAACGTTGAAAATCATTGGCAAATACATTTATGTGGCAGTTTCTAGCTTCCCTGATGATCTTTTTTGCTAGTCTTTTCGGTGTCATTTTGCGCATTCCCCCATGCTCTTTCAGCTAGCTACTAAGGTGCCCGACTAGAACTTTGGGTCTATGCTGTACCTTGACACTGAATGGAAAATAACATCCTTCAGCTAAAGACACCAAATGTCTTGATGGGGGAATTGATGCTTTCTCGGTCTTCTACGAAGAGGGTGAGAAAGAGAAGGATGCTTACCCCCTGGACCTATGTCTAATTAGTCTCCCTTCCCATCCCAAGCACGTGGCCATATATAGTTTATGGACAGAAAATTACATTATAAAACAGCACAGGGTAATTGTAATTAGTCAAAACGTGGACGAGTACCTAAAGCCAATTTTATCAGTTTCCCCTCCAATCAGCTCCCCTCCATGGTTTTAAAATTATATCCAGGGATTCTCTGATGTTTCTGTCTTTGAGAGGTGGGGCCTGATTTTCAGACGTGACCTAGAATGACTTCGGAGGTTAGACAATAAAAAGCCAATTGTGGCTTTTGGTTTGGATGCATATTCTCTCTTTTTCTTTCTCTTGGATCTCTGGCTCTGGGAAGTCTTACAGAAAGGCCCATGTGGCAAGGAACTGGAGTCTTTGGTAACAGACAGCAAGGAACACCTAGGTGAGTGAGCTTGGACTCAAATTCTTCAGCTTCTGTAAGTCTTAAGATGACCTCTGCTCTAGCCAATAACTTGACCACAGCCTCTCTAGAGACTAAACCAAAAGCACCCCTCTAATCTCTTCTCAGATTCCTGACCCTCAGAAACTGTGAGAGCATAAGTGTTTGTTGCTTTAACTTGCCAAGGGGTTAATTTGTTACACAGCAATAGATAACTAGTACATCCCTGAGAAGTAAGTTGCACAGTGTCTGGGATTGACTAGAAGGCTAATAAATATTTGTGGAGAGTGTGAATTAAAATGAATAAGTGAAAAGTTTAATTTATATCCTTCCACATCTTTCCTTATCTTATAGCCTCTTCTAAAACAGTTTCATGGAAGAGTGTTTCTAAGGGAGGATCTCTTTAATTATTAGAAGTTCAGTCATTCTGCAAATATTTATTGCTGCTACTATTTGAACCACTCTTTAACTGTGAAATACTTGTGAGCCCATTTGGACATCTGCCAGGGTTTTATAAGGAAATATGTATTGAAGCTCTCTCTGCAAATCTCTTTGCTTTTACATAAGTTAAGGCCCAGGTTTTCTGTTAAATAGGTAGACACAACTAACCCAGATGAGTCAAGGGTTAGTGGAAGGACAGAAGTTATCTCTACACTGACACACTCAAGGTATTCGTGGCTGAGAATGAAGCCAATCACCAAACTGAGGGATATGAAGTGTGCAAGGCGTTTAAGAGTTAATGAGAGCAACTTGTAGAGGGATGTGGCCACCCATCTTCTCTGTGGTGCGATATGTGACTGCAGCTGGCCTTCGGGTCAGATAATCTGGCTCAGAACCCCACCTCTTTTATTTACAAACTATGAGAACTTGGAGAGCTTACTTCATCCTTTGGAGCCTCGTTTTCATAATCTATCAATCAAGCCAACGCAGAGTATGATATAGGATTTTTGAAAAGACAAGGTATGAAAAGGTTTAGCTTACCACCTGGCATGCAATAGCTAGTTCAAAAATTGTTAGCTTCTTTTTATGAGTTTTTCTGTTTCCTCCATTTTTAGACCACTTTCCTGCTCATGGGCACCTCTGTCTTTATCCATTAGCAGTATGGTGGGATTGTCTGAACATCTAGAGACAAGAAGTATGACTAAAGCTTGGTTGGACTTCTCTGCTACCCCAGGAGGAGCCTGGTGAGATGGGATACGTTAACAGTGTATAGAACTGGACTCTGGAGAAGATGTTGAACCTTCAGACCACTGTCCTCTCAACTGCACGTGGCCTTCCCTCCAGTTTTGGTTCTGCCTTTTGACTGGTCTCTCTTAATGCATTTGGAGGCTCCTCTTGCACCACTCAAAGTGACCTCCATGGCCGGTCCTCCATATATCTAAGTTGCAATTCTGAGGCTTTAGCTCTATAAGCCATTGCAGGAACATCTCAACCAAAAGATTTCAAAGCTATTTCATGAGGGAGTCAAGTCAAAAAGTGGTTCCCTTGCTTGTCGCTTTGTTGTTTCACCTTGACTTGACCATGCTTGAAATTGTATGAGACTCCCTGCATGTTCTTTTCTCCTTTTTCTTTATCATGTTAACGTTGCTCACTTTGCCAGTTTCTTCTGCTCTCATCCACTCCTGTGATGTCCCTCATTTCCCCTTCCTCTTCCCCTTCTACCTACCTACCGTGCATGGAGAGGCCGGGGAGGAGAAAGCAGGAGTAGATCTGGAACCACTTTCTTTCCTTCCTTGCTTGCCTTCTCCTTACTCATGTTCTGTGCTTCTGTTGTAAAGGCACGTTGGAATTTGCCAAGCAAACGAGTTTTTTAGGATGGATCCAGTTATGTTTTATATTTTAAGTAGAAGTCTAGGGCTTCTATGAATGTCAATAAAAAGCATGTAAGTCTTAGGGTAACATGGACAAAATATCCTTCTTATTTGACTTGCTTCCTTGCTCCAAACAGACTGTTATTCTCATTCTCAACCTTTTTGTATTTTCCTGGAATGGGTGTTCTGACTTTTAGGCAAAACATGAATACATAAAATTTACCATACATCAACCAGTTTGAACAAACTTCTTGGTTTTGAGAGTAAAGATATAATGAGCATAGCCAGGAATATTATGTTACTTATTAGATTTATTAAAATGTTCTTACTATGCAAGTTTCTTGGGCCACATGTGCAAATAGATATGACCAATACATTATGTGTAATATCTGAGTGTGATAAAACTAAGGTGTCTATTTTCTACACATTTACATTAACATATGTCTTCCAAGTTTGATATCCATTTTTCTGATATTTAGTAAGTTAAACACTCCTTTTAATTTTTTTTTTGAAGTCTTGGTGGGAGGAATTGGAAAACAAGATTGAGGAAACCTTTAGAATACCCCCTCCTGAGGGCAGAGAAACTCCATGGCCTCTCCTTATCCGCATCTCTGCTTACAATTATAAAGGAAAACATCCTAGCAGATCTGTGGGGTTCATAGCTTCTTTTTGCTCTAACCCATTATTTCAGCATAGGAAACATATGCATAGCATTTGTAGCAAGTGAGACTGGAGAGAAAAAAAAGAGAAAACTATTTTATTTTATATATATATATATATTTAGATTTTTATTTATTTATTAATTTATTTATTTGACAGACAGTGAGAGAGGGAACACAAGCAAGGGGAGCATGAGAGGGAGAAGCAGGCTTCCCGCCGAGCAGGGAGCCCAATGCCGGACTCGATCCCAGGACCCTGGGATCATGACCTGAGCCGAAGGCAGACACTTAATAGCTGAGACAGCCAGGTGCCCCTAGAAAACGATTTCATTATTCTAGGTTATGCCTGCTGTAACAAATTAGCACTAAAATATTTGTTGCTTTACAAAGCAAAGGTTTAGTTCCTGTTCACTCTTCATACCAGTTACAAGTTGGCAAGGACTCTTCCAAATACCCACCCAAGGGGCCGGGGATGGAGGCGCTACACCTACAATAGACCAGCTTGAATTAGTGGCATCCTCTATGGCCCTAGCAAGGGAAGAGACTACTGGGATGTCCCCTGCCTAGAAGTGGCGTGTATCTCTTCTGCTCATACACTATTGGCAAGAAGAAGTCACCTGGCCAAGCATAACTGCAGTCTGATAAATAGAGTCTTCCAAGTACCTGAAAGTGAGAGGAAAGAGCATCAGTGATGCCATCACATTACATAATTCAATCCCTTCAGGAAACTGAGGTCTAGGGGTACCTGTGACCTAGGTCACAAAATAAGCTAGTGGCAGAGCCAGCTTTTTTGATACCAGGTATTATTTCTGCTGTCATTTTTATAGTAGTTAACTCTTTTCTGTATAGAAGTTGATGGCACAAAAATGTTGCAGAGCTATAGAATAAGTCAGAAAAATCATCAGGGGCGCCTGGGTAGCGCAGTCGTTAAGCGTCTGCCTTCGGCTCAGGGCGTGATCCCGGTGTTCTGGGATCGAGCCCCGCATCGGTCTCCTCCGCTGGGAGCCTGCTTCTTCCTCTCCCACTCCCCTGCCTTGTTCCCTCTCTCGCTGGCTGTCTCTCTGTCACATAAATAAATGAAATCTAAAAAAAAAAAAAAAAGAAAGAAAGAAAAATCATCACTTATGACTAAAGAATGATGACTTTACTGTGTTCTTAACTTCTTCTTCTTCTTCTTCTTCTTCTTCTTCTTCTTCTTCTTCTTCTTCTTCTTCTTCTTCTTTCTCCTTCTTCTTCTTCTTCCTTCTCTTCTTCTTCTTCTTCTTCTTCTTCTTCTTCTTTCTCCTTCTTCTTCTTCTTCTTCTTCTTCTTCTTCTTCTTCTTCTTCTTCTTCTTCTTCTTCTTCTTCTTCTTCTTCTTCTTCTTCTTCTTCTTCTTCTTCTTCTTCTTCTTCTTCTCCCTCTCCTTCTCCTCCTCTTCCTCCTCCTCCTCCTCCTCCTGCTCCTTCTTCTTCTTTTTCTTCTTCTTCTTTTCCTATCCCACCCCAGCCAAGGCTTAGGGGATTTCTAAGCCATATCCTCTAGTATCATGATGAAGGAAATATTCTCTCTTATTGAGGCAAATGCAAATTTTAAAAAAATTTATTATGTTATGTTAGTCACCATACAGTACATCATTAGTTTCTGATGTAGTGTTCCATGATTCACTGTTTGCATATAACACCCAGTGCTCCATGCAATATGTGCCCTCCTTAATATCCATCACTGGGGTAGCCCATCCCCCCACCCCCCTCCCCTCTGAAACCCTCAGTTTGTTTCCCAGAGTCCATAGTCTCTAGTGGTTCATTCCGCTTCTGTTTACCCCCCCTTCATTCTTCCCTTCCTTCTCCTACCAATCTCCCTGCTATTCCTTATGTTCCATAAATGAGTGAAACCATATGATAATTGTCTTTCTCTGCTTGACTTATTTCACTTAGCATAATCTCCTCCAGTCCCGTCCATGTTGCTGCAAATGTTGGGTAATCGTTCTTTCTGATGGCTGAGTAATACTCCACTGTATACGTGGACCACATCTTCTTTATCCATTCGTCTGTTTAAGGGCATCTCAGCTCTGTCCACAGTTTAGCTATTGTGGACATTGCTGCTATGAACATTGGGGTGCATATGGCCCTTCTCTTCACTACATCTGTATCTTTGGGGTAAATACCCAGTAGTGCAATGGCTGGGTCATAGGGTAGCTCTATTTTTAACTTTTTGAGGGACCTCCATGCTGTTTTCCAAAGTGGCTGTACCAACTTGCATTCCCACCAACAGTGGGATCCCCTTTCTCCACAACCTCTCCAACATTTGTTGTTTCTTGTCTTGTCAATTTTTGCCTTTCTAACTGGTGTAAGGTGGTATTTCAATGTGGTTTTGATTTGAATTTCCCTGATGGCTAATGATTTTGAACATTTTTTCATATGTCTGTTGGCCATTTGTATGTCTTCATTGGAAAAGTGTCTGTTCATATCTTCAGGCAAATGCAAATTTTTGACATTGGAAGTAGTCACAATATCTTCCATGTACCAAGAACCTTCAATTTCACAAATCGCTTTTAAATATCTTTTCTTGTTTGCCTTACACATAACATACCAGAGATAAGCAGGTTGAATCACTGACTTGGTTTTACAGACACCCAGGGCAATGGCATGATATGCTCAAGCTCACGCAGCCAATTAATGGGACTACAATCCAAAGCTTTGATCTTTAAGATCAATGCTAGAGCACAAGCTAGTTTTTTTTTTCCCTTCCTATTTCCTGGCATTCAGGATTTCTTGGCTTGAAAGAATGATTAGGTGACTTTCTCCAAATTTCAACAGCTTTTCAGTGACAGAATGAAGAACATAATTTGACTCTTAACTAAAATACTTCTGTAGGTTCTTATGTTGATACAAATACAACACCTGTTAACATCTGGAAGGTGTTACATTGAGGCTAAACTTACATCTCAAGTGCTTGGATGTCTTTTGAAACACTGAAAGAAATTCTTTTTAGTTTCCTTAATTGGTATAATGAGGATAATAATTATACCAAAAACATGGGATTAAAAGAGTGCCTGTCATAGTGCGTGTGCTGTATACATGTTTGCTGTTACTGTCACTCAACACTCAGGAAAGATCAAGAACAGGGAGGGAAAATGAAACAAAAGGAGTAAATCCTTGCTCCACAAATTCTTTTTTGATCTCTTCTTCCTATTTCTGAGAAACTATGAGAGTCCTGGCAGAAAAACATGTAATTCATAGAACTGTTGCACAACTGATAAATCAGGGCTAGTGAGATTGCTTTCAGCTGCAAGTAACAGAACCTCACTAGAAACTGGCTTAATCAAAAAGAGAATGTATTAGGTCACATAATGGAAAAGAATAAGGGAGAGATAAGTGCACCAATAAAGCCCTTAGGAAACTTACATATATATATATCATATATCATATATCACATATATATGATATGACTTACATATATATATGATCTATCTTTACTTATCTATATCTATATATCTATATAGATAAGATCAATCTATCTATCTGTCTTCTATCTATCTATCTTTTGGCTCCACTTTTCTTTGTGTTGGCCTTGTCCTCAAGTAGGTTCTCTTCAATTGGCAGCAACAATGACTACAAGCACCTCAAAGATAATATCTTACAAGATTAGCTTCTTTCCCTGTAGTCACACCAAACATTCCAGGATTAATACCCAGAGTCTTGATTGGGTCCCATGCCCAGCCTTAAAAAAAACAAAAAAACCACAAAAAACCCACCATCACTTTGATTGGTCAGGGTTGGGTCACTGGCCAACCAATGGAAACAATAGACGGAGTGAGCCCCCATGAAATCTTAAGGAGTGAGGACAGAGAAAGAAGGTGGTGTCTTAAAGGAAAATCAAGGTGCTATTACCTGAAGAGGGAATGGATGTTGAACAGAGAAGAACTACAGGTATCTATTCTAGTGCTCAACGATATGCTGAGTACCAGAAAATAAATTATTGTAGTCAAGGATGTTATTTTACATGAAAAGCAACAAGAGTTACGATGCTAAGGACAGGTGGAAAAATCCGATGGATGAAATTGGATCTCAAGTTACCTTCTTCTCTGTAACACTACATTTCCCCAGAAATGTAATAGAAGTGGATAGCGTCTTTTGCATTTTCATTTCACATGGAAAAAGATATCGGGGGGAATATGTAAAGGTTATGAAACAAAATTTTGAAACCATACAAGCGATCGGTCTTCTCCAAGTAAATACATACGGAAATGCTGGTCTAGTCTTTAGGTGAGATCATTTTTTTTTAATTCCCAGGAAATCTCTGTTATTCAAACGGATTTGCCTGTGCTTAATCTGTAAGCAGTGCTGGTCCCAACACAACTGTGTTCAGAAGAGGAACCTTGTCTTTGATGTTCTACTCTTCTGTAGGCGACAGTTACTCTTTCCCCAAGCCTGGAGTGCATGGCCATAGGACAGATACTTCCTTCTTCAAATCACACCCATTTATCTGTGTGGGCAAAGTCCATCATTTGCGTCCATCATCCATTTATCATATTTGGTTTGGGTGGAACTCATTTCTGACTGTCACACATAAAATACTCCCTAAGCACCAACCAATTTCCTACAAATCCATCAACAGACTACACTCATAAATAAACCCTATCAGCTGATATTTGTACAGCACATTCCTGTTTCTTAAGTTCTTGCCTGTAAACCATTTTGCCTAATCATCATGGGAGTTTTGGAAAGCAGGAGGAGTGGATATGATTATTCTCATACCACAAATGATGAAACTGAGATGGAGTGACCTACTCAAACTGATAATTAATGCAAGCCTTCAGATGCCAGACCTCAAGTTTTCCCCACTACATCTCATTATCTGAGATTGGGTGAGGGCCGTAGTGTAGGCTGGAAGCTAAGAAGAAAACTCTGGAATCAAATGACAAATGGTTTGAAGATTGGCTCTGCTGATTGTCAGTTGTGTCTGTGACCTTGGGCAAAGTTCTTCATCGCTTACTCATCTGTATCATTGTAATTATTCCATACCTCATAGGATTCTTGTGATTATTAAATGGCATAATGCATGGACAGTGCTTAGCAAAGGTTCCATATATAGCCCCAGCTTGAATAAGCTAATTATTGTTAGAGCTGTCATCATGTATCTCTAAATGTAGTTTCAGCCTCCAGTCACAATGAGAGAACAAAGAACTGCATCATTCATCTGTAGGGTTCCATGCTTCTGCCTCTATTAACTGCAACTGGCAGGTATGGGTGGAATGGGAGGCTGAATTGCCTGAATCAGTCCCTTACCTTTCTATACTTGCCTTCGTCTTCTTCTTTGTCTTCTCCTTCTTCTTCCTCTTTTTTTCTTCCTCTTCTTCTCCTCCTCCTCTCCTTGGTTGTCCTCCTCCTCCTCTTCCTCTCCCTCCTCTTCCTCCTCCTCCCCCTCCTCCTCTTCCTCTCCCTCCTCTTCCTCCTCCTCCCCCTCCTCCTCTTTCTTCTTCCTCTTCTTCTTCCTCTCCTTCTCCTTCTTCTTCTATTCAAGTAAAGCCATGGGAGTGGAGAAGGAGCAAAGAAACCTGTAACTGCCTGTGATCAATTGTAAACACCACTGAACTCTGACCAGTCTATACTTGTCTTCTAATTGCTCGATTTATTTTTTATTTTCATTCCAATCACCCGCCACAAGGCCAAGTATATGCTATCTGTACTTAAAAGATTATGAGGTTAATATTCTTTGCATATTCTAGCAGATAAATGTGAACTCTGCAATATGATTGAACAGTTAAGTTTAGACTTATGTAAAAACAACAGCCGTTTGAGTCTTTCTTCTTAGACTAACTAAGCCCCAAAGAAAGAATTTCGTGCGTTTGACTTCGTTTTGAACTTTTCCAATTCATACTGCCTTATAGATTTCTCAGAATTTGTTTTGTTTTCTTTTTTTTTAAGATTTTATTATTTTTAAGTAATCTCTATACCCAATGTGGGGCTCGAACTCATGACTCCCAAGATCAAGAGTCCCATGCTCCTCAGACTAAGCCAGCCAGGCACCCTCCCAGTATTAGTTTTATAAAAAATAAACCACTTAGTTCCACACAACCTGGATAGTGGTTCTCCTGTCATGTCAGCTCTGAATATAATGGTCAGAACAACCATTTCATTTGAGCAGTTCCTCATCAACAGGTGGTTTGGCAGCATAAAGGCAAATGAAAACAGAAAGCGCGGTTGTATGAAGGGGCAGTCTCCCTGTTGATCTTGGTTGCTTCTTTTAGCCACTTGGGACGTGGAATGGTGTGTCAGAAATGGAGCCCAGGGGCGTCTGGGTGGTTCAGTCGGTTAAGTGTCTGCCTTCGGCTCTGGTCATGATCCTGGGTCTTGGGATCCAGCCCCCAGTCGGGCTCTCTGCTTCTCCCTCTCCCTCTGCTTCTCTCCCCGCCACCCCACTGCTTGAGCTCTTTCACTCTTGCTCTCTCTCAAATAAATAAATAAATAAATAAAATTGTTAAAAAAAGAAAGGAAAAAAAAAAAAAAAAGAAAAGAAAAAGAAATGGAGCCCAGTGGCGGGGAGGAGTGGTGAGGGCACAAGACCAAATACCGGCCGAGAGGAGCTTGCAGTCTAACGGTCGGTATGGAGAGTGAAGGGATATTGAAAGGTGGTGATGGAAGCATGGGGGCTGTGAGTGCACGTATGAAGAGAACCTCGCTCCGATGTGGGGAGTGATGACATCTGAGCAGAGGGTGATGGATGAGCGTGAGTGAGCCAAATCGGGGTTTGGTGGGGGGAGAGCAGAGGCAATTATTGCAGGTTGAGGGAAGAGCAGATGGAAGGACTGGGGGGAGGGAGAACGCCTAGCTGACGGCAGAGTGCAGAATTCAAGGAGAAATCTGGCAGGAGAGGGGGTTAGAGGACCGGGTGGGAGTGGAGGAGGGGGGGAGTATAACAATGGACACCTCTCTCTCACTCTTACCCCCAAAACCACGAGACAGGAAATGACCTCCACTGTCCCTCTCTCTCCCAGGAGAAACACGACTTCCCTTAAAACCCAGGCTTTCTGGGGATTGAAGGAAAATAGCAATTTCTAGGCACTTATTACATTCCAGGCAGTTTTTTTTTTGTTTTTCCTTTATATTGATTTAAATTTACAACAGTCCTGTGGAGTAGGCCATGTTGTTGTACCTATTTTACAGATGAAGATGTCAAGGTAAGAGGAGGGAAGTGGTTTTCCCAAGGTAACCCAGCTGACACCCAACGCCGTGTCGAGGCAAGTGATAGAAAACTTTTCTGATATTAACACAGAGATATATACTTTCATTTTTTTTAGTCTTTAGTCAAGATGATGTTTTAATAAAACATGCTTATGGAAACAAGGATGTCTTTAAGTTTAGATTATAACTACTATTTCAAATTGTGGTGGTTTATCATGGGAAAACTTCCAGACACCTTTTATCTTTACATTTGCTTTTTTTTTTAACGTAGGCAATAAAAGTGGGCAGGTCCTTGTCCCCTAAAGTAGATAACACTTCCTGGTTCTCAGGAGGTGACAATGATGCCTTTTCAGCACTGCGACACTATTGAAATTCAAAGACTAGGTTTTATGATGACTCACCCAGGATTTTGTTTTGTAATTTTGTAAAGCAAAATTTCCCTTTTTCATAGATGGCGTGTCATTCTTTTGTGCCCAAACAAAAATGCAGGCTCCAACCACACCTGAAATGCCTTTTTTAGTGTCTCTCCAAAGATCATGAGTTAGAATGCCAGAGGTACAATGTTGTTTTTTTAAAAAAGTTTATTATTTTATTTTCATTTTTTAATTTTTTAAGATTTTCTCTATTTTTTTTTAAAGATTTTATTTATTTATTTATTTAACAGAGAGAGAGACAGCCAGCGAGAGAGGGAACACAAGCAGGAGGAGTGGGAGAGAAAGAAGCAGGCTCCCAGCGGAGGAGCCTGATGTGGGGCTCGATCCCAGAACTCTGGGATCACGCCCTGAGCCGAAGGCAGACGCTCAACGACTGAGCCACCCAGGCGCCCCAAGATTTTCTCTGTTTTTGAGAAAGCGAGCGCGTGCACGTGTTCGCGCAAACACACGAGGTGGGGGAGGGGCAGAGGGAGAAGCAGGGAGCTTGACGTAGGACTCCATCCCAGGACCCTGGGATCATGATCTGAACTGAAGGTAGAGGCTTAACCAACTTAACCCAGGCGCCCTAAAAGATTTTATTTTTAAGTAATCTTCACACACAACATGGGACTTGAACTCTCAACACCGAGATCAAGAGTTGCGCACTCTATGCACTGAGCCAGCCAGGAGCCCCTGTTTCTTTCTTCCTCCTTCTCCTTCTCCTCCTCCTCCTCCTCCTCCTCCTCCTCCTCCTCCTCCTCCTCCTCCTCCTTCTTCTTCTTTTTTTAACATACAGTCTTATCTTAGTTTCAGGTGTATCCTATAGTGACTCAACAATTGTGTACCTTATTACTCAGTGCACCTCATGAGAAGTGTGCTCTTTAATCCCCGTGCCCTCTTTCCCCCAATCCCCACCCACCTCCCCCTGGTAACCCTCAGTTTGTTCTCCATAGTCAAGAGTCTGTTTTTTGGTTTTCTCTCTTTTTTCTTTATTCATTTGTTTCTTAAATTCCACATATGGGTGGAATCATGTGGTATTTGTCTTTCTCTGCAATGTTGCTTTGACACATCTGCCATAGTGCCGAGTGATGTCCTAGAGACTACACATCTCCAAGAAAAGTAAGGTAGAGGTGAGATATTGATTACAAAAGAAAAAGATGCTGAATTTACCCTGTGGTGACTTTATCAAAGACGTTTATTACTGACCTTCGTCATGACAATGTCAAAATTCCCATCGTCTTGGTCATATTTTGAGTGCATTCACAACTTTTGACTAAGCTCTACTTTCCACTGGGAAAAAGAAAAATCATGAATGTTAAGTGTTTTCAGGTTTGGTAGATGTATTCCAAGAATACTGGTCAGAGAATCAGATTAAAAAACAAAACCTGTAATATTTATATTACCAGAAGAAAATGCTTTGATGAAAAAACATTTTAGGAATACCTATAATTAGTTCTTGGAATTGATCTTTGTGTTGTTTAATGCTCTGTCCCTGTCAAAAAACATTTGTCATATTGGCTCATGTCATTTGATCTCTATATCCTATCTCCTATTTCCTTCCAGGACATGTGAGCATGGGCAAACACTTTTTAATTATCCTGATCAAGTGCGGGGGACATCTTTTCGCTGACCCCACTTGTAATCAACTGTGATCTCCTAGAAGCAGGCGAATTGATTGCTTCTATCCTTCCCAACTAGCCAGAAGAGTGGCTCATACATTATCCTGCCCCTTTGAAAAAATCCAGCTCCGTGATTGATTTCATGACTGCCTGTGGCAGCAAATTCCTCTGAATGAATTCTACCAGGTGAAGCTGTATTTTCTATAACTTGCTTTAAATTTCCTTAGCATTAGCTATGCTGAGCAGTGCAGTCTCTTTCGGGACAATGTAATAAGTATCTATCAGTTTTACTGGCCAGGACCTACCTTTAATGCCTAAGTCAATCTCTCTTATTTTCCAGCTCAGATTTAGTAATTCTAACTTTTGAAATCTCCTGTCGTGAGTGAATCTATGGTGCACTCGATTTCTTGCCCTGTCTCGCAGCTCTGCCATCCCTACCCTACCTTCCTTCGGGGGAGGAAGTAAAAGGTGAACAAGAACACAGGCAAACCTGTCGTATTTTCCTCTGTGATGTTATTGTACTATGCTCTTTCTTCTTCCTCCTCCTCCTTCTTTTTCCTTTTCTCCTTCTTCTTCTTCTTCTTCTTCTTCTTCTTCTTCTTCTTCTTCTTCTTCTTCTTCTTCTTCTTCTTCTTCTTCTTCTTCTTCTTCTTCTTCTTCTTCTTCCTCCTCCTCCTCCTCCTCCTCCTCTTCTTCTTCTTCTTCTTCTTCTTCTTCTTCTCTTTTTTAAATCTTCTTGATTTCTCTGCACACAAAAAGAGAAATTCAGCCAGAGCAAGGGAAAATTCTTGGAAATATTTTTATCTAATTCATACACTGGGGTGCTTGGATGGCTCAGCTAGTTACGTGTCCGACTCTTGAACTCAGCTCAGGTCTCGATCTCACTGTCGTGAGGGAAAGCCCTGCCCACGCCCTCCAAGCTGCGCATGGAGCCAACTTAAAAAATTATAAAATGAAATAAAATAAAATAAAATAAAATAATAAAATAAAATATCTAATTCATACACTGTGCAGTGGCTCATCTTATAGTCCTCTATGGATTGGGACTTTTTTTTTTAAGATTTTATTTATTTATTTGACAGAGATAGAGACAGCCAGCAAGAGAGGGAACACAAGCAGGGGGTGTGGGAGAGGAAGAAGCAGGCTCATAGCAGAAGAGCCTGACGTGGGGCTCGATCCCATAACGCGGGGACCACGCCCTGAGCGGAAGGCAGACACTTAATCGCTGTGCCACCCAGGCGCCCCTGGATTGGGACTTTTTATCCTACAGGAAATGTCCTAAAGGAGTTCGACACAACTCTGTTCCAGTTTGGATATCTCCTGGGTGCAAGGAAGGCTTCTTTTTACTAAATAAGATAGACGTCACTTTATCAAATAGACGGACACTTCAGAAATTCGTTACTAATGAAATAAAATTATAAGTAAAGCATCTGTCCAAAGACCACATTTTCTCTAGATTTTTTGCCGAGATATGCCTCGTCTTTACTTGACCCCTGAATCATATGATTTCTGGTGACTTCCTTTTACTAGTTTTGCAATGTCATTGTCAAGATGGAATTATTTGATGACTTAAAACTTCTATAAGATTTTCAAACTTAAATGAAGAATTACATTTTAATAAAACATATCTTGTCATTTATTTATCGAGATGTGTGTGGGAAAGACATGCTGTTTCATGCTTGTCGACTAAATTGGCTTTGAAATATATTTGAATTGTGGGGGCCTAGAATGACCAAAAAAATCAAATTGGGGTACACACTGAAGCAGGAATAACTTTAACTTCGTTTTAATTTTGGTATTTCTGGGGGTGCCTGGGTGGCTCCGTTGTTGAGCGTCTGCCTTCAGCTCAGGGCGAGATCCCAGGGTCCTGGGATCGAGCCCCATATCAGGCTCCTCCGCTGGGAGCCTGCTTCTTCTTCTCCCACTCCCCCTGCTTGTGTTCCCTCTCTCCCTGGCTGTCTCTTTCTCTGTCAAAATAAATAAATAAAATCTTTTTTAAAAAATGGCATTTCTGTAAAGAGGAGAAAATAGAGGAGGGAGGAAAACAGAGGAGAGAGGCCCGTGCATGTGTGTCTGTGTGGTGCGGTGGGTCATGACAAATTAGGAATGCCTCCACAGTGACACACTTTTGGCCTTTCTTGTCTCATTCGTCTTCCCTCCCTCCCTTCCTCCCTTCCTCTTTCTGTGTCTTCCTGTGTTCTTTCTCTTTTACTCCCATCAAAGATTACTGAGCACCTATTATGTACAAATATGGCACTAAGCACTGAGGTACAATGGAAAGCCAGGAAGTAGTCCCTGAGCTCCCAGAGCAGGAACCTAGCACTCAGAAAACAGTTGCATAAAGTGCATTAGGAGTCATCTTTCAGGAACCAGAGCAGCATGGATAAAGAGCCAGGTCCTGGTTGATGGGGGGTGTGAAGGTTTCCTGTGGGAAGCCATGTTAAAACAGATATGGGAATGATGGGTGGAAGTTGGCGAGAGGAAGGAGTTAGGGGAAGAAAAAGTCATCCACAAAGCAAACAGCTTTGGCACAGGAGCTCAAGGGAGCCTGGCCGGGCTGGATGGGTGGAGGGCAAGGCTGCAGGGGAAGGTTCTGCTGCTGAGGCCATCAAGGGTTGGAGTGCCAGTGATTTCTTTGAAAACCTTAATGACAGTATTTGGGAAACTATTTGGGGACAAGCGGGGGTTCTTTCCCCAAAGTTGAATAAAGATTAGGTAGAGTTGTAATTATTACAACAGAATCCTTGAAGTTCTAAGAAACAACTTAGAAATTCAAGAATATGTTAGACATCTGCATCCTTGTCTCCCTGTCCCTGTATGGGACCGGAATATGGGGTAAGGGGCAGCCCAGAGAGATAAGCTGGATGCAGCAGAGATTAGTTACTCACCTGTAAACTGGCAAAGAAGCTCACCTGGTGCAGGGAGATCTCTCTAAGAGCGCGCCTCAGTATCAGGTACATACAGCTCAGAGAGACCTAGAGACACTGGTTCATGTACTAATACCTTACTAGTGGCTCTCAAACTATCTTTCTTTCTCTTTCTTTCATTTCTCTTCCTCCCACCCTCTCTCCCTCTCTCCACTTCCCTCCCTCCCTCTCTCCCTACTTCCCTATTTCTTCCAGCTTGTCTCTCTTTAAAAATACTTCCTCTCTTTTCCACTTTTGCCCTCCGTTCTCTCCTCCCTTCCCCACTTTCACCTTCTCTGTCTCCTCTTTCTTTCTTTCTTTCTTTCTTTCTTTCTTCTCTCTCTTTTTCTTTCTTCCATCAAAGATGTAAAAGTCAGAAAAATTAAGCAACTTTTTAACTTTCTCACCCAGGCCAAGGGTCACTTTGTTGACAATGAAACGAAATTAAAGGTCAAAGTCATGTTCCCCTTTCTCATCTTTTTATTGGTACAGAAATATAAGTACAGGGCTCTTAACGCGCCTGGAGATAAAAGCCCCAATCCTCTTGCATGCAACCATCCATCCATGTCCCCATGACCCCCAGGATACCAAGGGACATTCAGCTTCAAGTGGGAAAGAAAATTTGCTGGAAAAGGCCTCCTCAGAGCCCAGCATAGCTCTGCCACTGGAGTCCTGACTCACAGGACATCAAGAATGCAGTGTGGGCCCACATGCTTCTTCCAAATAATTCTTAATGAATTAGCTCAACTTCGCAGTTTAACAGACTGCTTACTTATCCTAATGTGTTTTTCTGTTTGGCCTAATAAAGGCAAGTGGTTTTGCGAGATATCTAAGATACAGATCCTCTTTTGCGAACGTAAGAATAAATTCTGAAGCTTGGTTGGGGGATCAGAATGGGGTCCCACACCATCATTTCATTTCTGGCTTTAATACCCTTTCATGACCAGACAAAAAAAATGAAAATTGAAGCAGAGGTTGTATGCCAAATTGTTAAATAGCCATAATTCAACCATGTCTACACAGTGGCGGACAAACACTTTGGATGCAAACAGACAAACTGTGTACAGGCCCTTGCAGGACTTAAATATTTGAAACCATGTTTTTCTTAAAGGATACCTGGGACACAACTCTTGCCTACATATATTTTATAGCAATTGCCAGAGAATTTTCGAAGGACTTTGAACAGAAATTATTTTATTGAAATACAATATATATATTTTGGGGAGAAGAGGGATCAAGATAATATGTCTGTTATTTCAGATTGAGAGGCCAGTCTTTAATTTTGAGGGACTGTCTCCAACTTCACATGACATCACTTTAATTGGACAGCCATGTTTGCAGAATTCCACTGGTCAGGCCAAGCGGTGGTCAGGCAGGGACAATGGGATGTTCATCCATACCCTGGTTCTCAAAATGCATTTGTTGAACTGAATTAAATGGCTGACAAGGGAGAGGTGGTGGCCTCTGAGGCTACTGAAATACCCAGCCCTAGTGTCCATACCTGAGCCCTGCTACAACGAACCCCTTTCCTGCCTATTTCCTATTCCAGACAGAAAAACATCCATAACTGGGGAGTCAACTCAAAATAGGAACGATGACAACAATAATGCAATAAAAACCTAGACTCAGCACTCACTACGTCAGAGACCGTACCAGGCCCTGTTAGTTTCTGTGATGCTTACAGCAGCTGGAAGGGAGGTAGAATATTGGTCCCATTTCCATTTCACAGCCAAAGAGGGTGAGATTTAGAGAAGAAGGGCTCAAGTCATAGAGCGAGCATGGGATGGACCCAGAACTCAAGTTGGTTTCTATTGTTTGGTCTGGATACTGTGCCATTAATCATGGTCCAGACTCAACAGACTGGACCTTAAACCACAGAGGGTTCTAGAGGCACCTGGTGGCTCAGTCAGGTAAGCTGCCAACTGGATTTCAGCTCAGGTCATGATCTCAGGGTCCTGGGATCAAGCCCCGAGTTAGGCTCTGCACTCAGCAGGGAGTCTGTGTAAGGATTCTCTCTCTCTCTCTCCCTCTGCCCCTTCCCCTGCTCTCACACACGCTCTCTCTGTCAAATAAATAAATCTTAAAAAACACACACACACACACACACACACACAGAAGTTTCTAGAAAAGAAGAGGGATTTCCCTGGATCACAGTGTGTACCCAAAGCAAATTTAGAGTGGGAGATCTCTCCTGAGGACTGGCTCTTTCTTTCTTTCCTCTGTTCTCCCTTTCCTTTTCTCATGACTCCATTAAACTATACTGGAATGGTGAGGCCCTTGAGTCGGGTGGGAGAGAGGAACAAGAGAGACCCTGCTCATTCTGACCCTCTGCCCTCTTCCTGTTCTCCTTCCCACAGGACTGATGGGCTGAACAGTCTTAAAACCTGGCTGTGGCCATCGATCTGGACGACTCCAGCAGACCCACGTGTCCTGCGGTTCAACTTTTCAAACGTACCCTGTTTGTAATTCCTCAGCAGGATTCTGAGCTCTGCTGGGCATATTTTGGTTTTACAGTTAATCAGAAAGATTTTGCTCCAAATTTTCCCTGAGTGTGGGGCTTTATTAATGCGATACGCCTCATAGTAGTGAGTGCCTGCTTTTGAGCCATATGCCCTGAATAAGTTATCAGGTTTCATTGTTTACCCTGGGTTAAAAAAAAAAAAATTCCATACACTCTGACCTCATGACACCTAAACCCTGCCCGTGCAGTTAAAACAGGAAAACTAGTCATCTGATATCATGAAGGCAAATCAGCTGGTAGACGCGCTCAAATGTTTCCGTCTCCACCAGTGTGTGGGCATTGTGGGGAGCCATAGATTATTAATCAGGAATGTGCGGGAGAGGATTTCTGGTTCGTGTGTGTGTGAATTTCCAAAATAAACCCAATACAAAGAGATACAGCCACAGTGCATGTATTTTTCATTGTTAGCACATATCATTATGTCATCATGTAAGAATTGCCCAAAGAAATAGAAAAAAAAAATAACCACATGGATTGCTTAATGCCAACCTCCCCCCGCCCGCCCCAGCCCACCTGTGGAGTTGTCTGAGAAAGGAAAAAACATGAGCATTAGTCAGGCCCTCGGGGTGAGAGGCTTCTTACCATGAGCCAGTGCCAGGTTAGTCTGGGTGTCTGCAGAGCAGGCTTTGGCAGGACACCAGAGAGAGGGCATTTCATAATCCAGGACTCGCCCCAGAGGATTCTGAGCCAGCAAAACACTAATGGGAACCCAGGGTGAGAGGAGAGTGAGGGAATTTATTCTGCGCATCAAAACCTTCTACGCTTAAAGACGTTTCCTTCCTAGTGTTGATTTCTTTTTATTTTAGCTGCTGCACATTTTTTTGTTTTTTCTCACCAGATTATACAATATATCAAATTGTTCTGTCTCCGGCTCCCTTGAATGTACTATTACACAGATTCGTCCCTAAAGATATACTGGCTGTTTTGGGAAGGGGTTGGGGGAGAGATGGTGGTTTTTGTAATAAGATATACAAATAATTAACATTTATTGAGCACGCACTTATACCAAGTGGTGTGCCAAATGTGCACGGGATATCTCAGTAATTCTTGGATCCTAGAATCTGGGTACTGTTACCAAGCCTAACTGCAGTTGGGCAAATAAGCATGCCTGAGGTCACAGATCAAGTAAGTAAGCAAGGCAAAAAGTAAGCCCTTGTAGCCTGGTCAAGTTCATGCTCTTAAGGTAGATTCTGTGTCCCTGCAAATGGCGACAGCTCTTGGCTTGGTGTCTCCCAGGAGCTGCTGGTGGGCTCTGGGTTTCCGTCTTGGCTAAGAACCCATTCTGTTAACTAATATGTACTTTAAAACTACTGAAAACAAAACAAAACAAAAAACTACACTGAGTTGGAAAATAGGTTGGCGGTTTCTTACAAAACTGAACATATTCTTACCATAGGATCTCGTAATTACATTCCTTGGTGGTTCTGAGTTCCATCTGAGTTGAAGACTTCTGTCCACAGAGAAACCTACACATGAGTGTTTATAGGAACTTCATTCATAATTAGCAAAACTTAGCATAGCACCAATCAAGATGTCCTTCAGTAGGTGAATGGATAAACAGACTAGTACATCCAGACAATAGAATATTATGCATCAATAAAAAGAAATAAGCACTCCAGCCATGAACAGACATGGAGGAAACTTACATGCATATTGTTAAGAGAAAGAAGCTAATCTGAAAAGGCTACACACTGTATGATTCCAACCATATGCATTCTGGAAAAGGCAAAAGTATGGAGATAGCAAAAAAATCAGCTGTTGCCGGAGGTTTGGAGGGGGAGGGAGGGATGAATAGGTAGAACAGAGAGGATTTGTAGGGCAGTGAAACTATTCCATATGATACCATGATGGTGGATATGTGTCATTATACATTTGCCAAAACGCACAAAACATACAACACAAAGAGTGAACTTAATGTAAACTATGAACAGTAGCTAATAATGATGTATCAATATTGGCTCATCAATTCTAATGAATGTTCTACACTAAAGCAAAATATTGATAATGGGGGGGAAAGGTGGGGAGGGGTGTAAGGTGATATAGAACCTTTTTAAATTTCCCATTCAATTTTTTTTAAAGATTTATTTATTTATTGTTAGAGAGAGAGAGAGAGAGTGCAAGTGGAAGGAGGGGCATAGGAAGAGGGAAGGAAAAGAATCTCAAGCAGACCCCCCTCTGAGCACAGAGCCCAGTGGAAAGGAGGGCTCGATCCCAGGACACTGAGATCATGACCTGAGCTGAAATCAAGAGTCAGATGCTTAATTGACTCAGGGACCCGGGTGCCCCTCCATTCAATTTTTATATAAATCTAAGTTGCTCCAAAAAAATCTATGAATTAAAAACAAAAACAGGGCATTGGTAGTTTGGGTGGGAGGGGCTGGAAAATAGGACTGGAGGAAAAATTTTCACCCTTTCTTATCCTTTGCATGTCTTGATTACTTATTTAAAACAAATTAAATTTTTAAAAGTCAGCAAAGGAAAGAATTCTCAAGTTGGGTATGATCCCAAGACCATGGCATCAAGTTTGGGCCATTTCTAGTGGTAGAATCTTAGTCTCCTGGGTGTTTTTTTTTTTTTTTTGTATGTTTTTTGTTTTTGTTGTTGTTGTTGTTCTTGTTGCTTTTTTTAAAGATTTTATTTATTTATTTGATAGAGAGAGAGACAGCCAGTGAGAAAGGGAACACAAGCAGGAGGAGTGGGAGAGGAAGAGGCAAGCTCCCAGCAGAGCAGGTAGCCCGATGTGGGGCTCGATCCCAGGACCCTGGGATCATGCCCTGAGCTGAAGGCAGATGCTTAAGGACTAAGCCACCCAGGCGCCCCTGTTTGTTTTTTTAAGAGAGAGAGAGAGTGGAGGGGGAGGGAGGTAGGAGGGGCAGAGGGAGAGAAAGACTCTTAAGCAGGCTCCACAGTCATCGCAGAGCCCGACATAGAGCTCAATCCATGACACTGAGATCATGACCTGAGCTGAAATCAAGTGTCAGAGCTTTAACTGACTGAGCCCCCCAGGCGCCCCACTGGTCTCCTATATTCCTGATGTGTTAGAAGTGCCATATTTAGAAATACCCACTTGAGTTGAAGGCAGCTGGGGTGAAATCCAGGGGCACTAGGCTGGAGGTTGCTCTAGGTCTTCATGCTGCCTGTTCAAACCCTTCCCAGTTTCACCCACTTCCATCTGTTCCTTAGAGATTCAGTGGAGCTCACTCTGGTGGGCTAGTTTGCACTCTGAGGTTGCTGAGGTGAGACAATGCTTGGGAAAAAGGGGAGGGAAAAAAGTCAAGAGGGAAAAAGAACAAAGAACTAGAGAAAAAGAAACAAAAGAAGGTGGGGGGGGGGAGAATGTAATTTTGATGGGCCGGTCAGAGGGCTGGGATAGCTACCCATCAAAGGTCTGGTCTTGGCAAGTGATTCTGGAGAAGGCAAGAAGGGGGCCTTCAGATTTTCTAGTGAAGAATAGGGCTGGGATTTTTCCTGATTCCTTTCTACTTCAAAGCTTGGAAGGAGCACTAAACCAAAAAGGGCACTAGCTCATGTCTGCCGCCATTTCCTGCATCCTCACCACCAGGCCTGGAAGATGCCATTAATCACACGACGTGTCCATCTGTGTGCCTGTCATTTGAGCTGCTCCCTATGGTCAGAAAAGCAGATGACAGGCAAATGCCAGACACTTGGCTATGTGGGTCTTCAGTGATGACTGGGTAGAGAAGTTATTTCTTCTCTCCTACATTTTAATTTTCGCTAAATCTAATTTACTCTTACAGAATGAGGCAGTTATGTTTAGAGAGAATGGAGTGAACCCAATTCCACTTGGCTTTCATGCTGAACTGAAGACATCAGAGGTTTTAAATATCACTGGGCAGTTGACATAGTGGGAACAGACACACACAGCAAATCGGATACAATGAATCAGCAATAGGGTCTGTCTGAGCAAACTGGTTTTCTTTCTAATCATTCAAAGGGTGTGTGGTTTTATATGCAGAAGTGTTAAACACATCCAGTACAAGCATTTTATTTAGTTGTGTTATACATAAATGGTTTAAGATTGGAAATTTCCAGTTCTTGCCAAGTCCCCCGGCCCCCAAGGAGATTATACTCATGAACTCTGATATACAAGAGAATCTCCCAAGCTATGAAATATTATTTTCAATGTGAAATTTTATTGCACATATATATAGACACACCGCCCCCAAGGGCCCAAATCAAACTTAGTTATCGGCTTAATGTGAAGTTCCTAGAGAACCAGGGCTGATGGCTCCTTCCCAGCAGAGCAGATTTTCCCAGAACTGCCTGGCTCTGTCTGCAGGCGCTGGAGGCTGTTGGCTTCAGGGTCCCTTTGCGTTCCTTTGAGATGAATCTTCAAATGGCACCTCAGTCTATCCTCATATACGAATTCTGGAAAGGTTGGAGCCTATATGTAGAAGTAAGTTTATAGTCTCAGAAGGTAAACAATATATTCCAACTCTCTATCTACATTTTCCTTCAGCTCTCAAGACTCATCTTCGAATCAATGAAACACATTCCCTGAGTCTCATGTCGTCTGTTTTCTTCAGCAGTAGAGGTAGACTTGGGTTGTCTACCCCACCCCACTCTGGTGTATGGGGGGGTTTCTCACCCCAACCTGGTGAGGACGAATTCATGAGAGGGCTAGGTATCGCGTTATGGTCAGGGGACAAAGAAAGATAACTGGGCATTGTTCTCAGCTTGGCTTCCTTTATGCCAAAAGCTACTAATGTAGCCTCTAGATCCAGACATGAAGAACGGCCAGGCGGAACTCTCGAAGAATGAATTTCTTTCCAAAGTGAGTCCTTCACTCACTTGCACTGCATCTCTGAGTGGGACAGCAACAAACCACCACCCCCTTTACCGAAGGCCTGCACTGGTTTAGCCATCACGCCAAAGGCCTCACACACGTTATTTACAGCCTTACTGCTATTATTTCTGCTCCACAGATGAAGATTCTAATACTTAGGTTACATTATCATCATAAATGGCATGAGGACGCTTTACACTGATTTTGGACCGACTCCTTTCCAGAAATGTGGAAAGCATGGTATTTCGCAAGTCCTCAAACGAGTTTGTAAATTAAGACTATCCATATCCCCACATTTCAGATGAAGAAACAGAGGCTCAGAGAATTGTCGGATGTGCCCAAGGTCATAGAAGGCGTCACATAGAGGTGTAAGGGCCTCACTCCACAGCCTTTGACCTTCATTAATTTCTGGAAATGTGGGGGAGTAAAAATGAACTAAAAATTGATAGTGGGTTTACACAAATATTTCATTAAGAAGAGAAGAGAAAAGTTAGGAAAAAGGAAAAGAATGATAAAATCTTGTGACTGGAAGCTTCAGATTTTTAAATCTGGAAAAACTAATCATAGTGGCTGCTTCCGTTCCATAGGCCCAGGTATATTTTTTCTTTTTAAATTCTTTTTAAAAAAACTTTTCCTAAACTTAAAACAACTTTAACACTTGTGAAATTAGAGGTTAGACAATAAAAGGATGTCAGGTCCTGGGGCATTACAGTGATTAATTTTTTCTTAATAATATGACTCATGCATTGTTTCTTAGTAACACTGAGGAAATAAAAATCGTCTGCGTAAGTAATAACTTGGGAAGGTAAGGATTATATGTAAAAGTGAAAGGAGAGACAAATACTTTTATAGATCTGAAGGTCACCACGAAGGTATAATGTGATAAAATGTGATGGTATCCACTGAGGTTAAGAGGGGTACTTTCTAATTTGGGCCAGGTGTTAGCAGGTATGCTCCTTGAAGTTACCACCTCTTCACGTTCGCTATTAAACATATGTAGTTCATCTGACCTATGCAGGAGGGGATAATAATAATGAAGATAAATATTATAATAATAGTAAATAAATAATTAAAAATAATAAAAAGTAAGGAAACTTTCTTTGAGAAAAGAAAGATGTATGAGAATAAAGCTTATTTAATAAAATGTAAAAAACTCTTTATTTTATTTTATTTTATTTTATTTTATTTTATTTTATTTTGTTGTTGAGACCAATAAGAGCATCTTAAGGAAGGCTAAATGCCTTTCATGGACTTTTATTTGTGCACTTAGAGTATAACGTGGTCAAGCACAAGATGAGCTTCAGGAGAGATGCGGTTGCATATGGCGCCATTCAGAACAAAAAGGGCGTTAGCCTGCTTAAGTTTCAAGGACCTGTATCAATCCCTCTGCCTCCAGTATCTCCATTCCTGCCCCCTCCCCACTGCCAGCACTCACATGTGTGCACAAGCATCACAGGAGGGAGGGAAGTTTATTCTCCATAAACAATTCGCTCTTTGGCCACTCTTTGAGCGTGCCAGCCAGGTTGCCAATTCTGATGTAGACACCTGTCCATTTGGAACAGGAATGAAAACAGCCACTCATTTCCTAGAAACCATCAAACACCCTGTCAGCGAACAACAGCTCTGCGTTAACTGCAATCTGGGCAAGACATGAGTGGGTCATATTGATAGCCAATTACCAATCCTCCAAGCCATTCGGTTTCCTTCAGATTGATGAAAATTTCTAATTCCTTTGCTACAATACAGTTTGAGGAGGGTTATCTTCTAATGACGGTGATAAGCTGCTGAAACTTTAATTTGGGTTATGCAATTGGGTCTTTAAAACAATGCTAACCAGACCTTGCTAAGAATCCAAGGTCAATCTGTATTTTAAGGTGGCTTCCTGAGTGACATCTTCATTGTTCAAATTACAATGAAAATGATTTCCAACCACATTGCTATTGGATTCTGGAAAATTTCAATAATTTCAAATAGAAGCAACTGTATTTTCGTGTGTGTGTGCGCATGTGTGTGTGTTGGGGGGCTCTTTAGCTCTTCACCTGTCCTTTTTTTGGTCCTATAAGACACTGGCCCGGTCTTTCTAAGGATGGCATCCTCATTAATCTTGGCTGAAAAATATTTTAGGTTAGCGCCGCTTACCACTTTCAGACGAAATGTCACCATCGAAGCGAACTTTCTGAGAAGCCTGGGTCCCATGGTTAGGAGCTCCTGTCTGGCGGAGGCTGGAGACTAATGTGGGCTTAATGTTGTTATGAGCCAGGAGGCTGAGCGGAGTAACAATACGAGTCTGTTGGACATGTCTTCTGGGTTGTCACGTTCAATTTGCACATGACCTCCTGGCCAAAAAATGGGAAAGAAGTGGTAGAATGTGGGACTGAAAGCTCATATTATTGCTTTGACAGCTTCACTCATCTAGAAGTAATGCAAAATGCAATTTATATTTATACACTCTGACCTCCTGCGCAGAGAGGGAAAGTATCTAATGATGGGCCGAGGTAGTGGAGGAAGAAACAGATCTCAATACAGCTGGAATTTGTCTACATTTTTGCTTTTCAACCATTCAATTACAGTCAAAAGATAAATGAAACGCGAACAGGGCACTGGTGAGGTAGTGACACAATTATTTCATAGTGACTGGGTTCTGGCTTTGGGTCTTGGCAAAGGGGGCTACAACACGCCTTATTTCACTGGAGACAGATAATCTCCCTGCTCCCACCGGACAAAGGCCCTCTGCTTGGAGGTACATCATTACGCCCATCAGAGAGGAAAAAAGACACCAGCGAGTCAGGACACTCCAGATCTGCATTTGGAAATTCTTGAGAGGGGCTGACACGTTAATCCTATTAACCAAGATAAATCAAGTCAGGCCTGGTGGTAACCGGGGCATTATTCACTTTCGAGTGGAAATAGGCAGTGGGCAGAAAGCACCATTTTCTTTTGTGCATCGGGAAATTTACTGGCTTTTACATGCCCCCAAATAGCTGCGTTTTGAATAGAGCCTATGAGCTAACTGGGGGAGAATGGGACTGTAATTGTCAGAATCCTCAAATATGTCCTCAGTGTTTCTGAACAGTGTTTGAAATGAACACGGTGTCTAGGGTTTACAGCCTCATAGTTTCTACAAAAGTAGGACACGCAGGGGAAAATGAGTCTGGCTTTGTCCAGAGAGTAAAAGTGACGGCAATAATCACCTTCATAAAGGCGGAAGCACCCACAGAAAACCACAGATGCCCAACAACGGGGGCCCTCCTAGAGACCCACACTTCAAGCTTGAGAAATAAAACAAAAAGAGAAACGAGGCATTGCAATCAACAACGCGGGAGAGTATTTCTAAAACGACTGCTCTGACCCAAATGCATTTTCTGTCTTCTTGTTATTTTTCTCTTAATTTTTTCCTTCTCCTTTGGGGGGATTAAAAGCCTCCATTTCTTAAGTTTGCCCAGATATATGAAACTTCTCCCCACTAGATCTCACCAGCTCCTGCCGTGCAGGAGACAGAAATGGATTTGTTTTTTCTTCACTACGCAGAAGGGACTTTTCCTGTGGAGGAATCCCGAATAGCCTCTACTTTCCAATCAAATGTTCCTACGATCTGTCTCTTATCATAGCTTAGGACCCAAACTCTTCCTCCTCCCCCACTCTCCCCCCAGAAAAGGAAATCGCCTGCAGAGTTCAGCTGGCCATTTTCTGCAGGTTTTCTTGAGGGGCTAGAATGTGGTTTGGGTTTTTCAAGTATTGTTTTAAAGGTTTTTCTAGCTTCTGGGTGTAGAAAGAAATCAGCGAAGAGTGTGTGGATTGGGAGAGGGGGGTGGGCACAGGAAGTGGGGAATCTCAGTCGGCCAGGCCTGAGTCCCTGGACATCTCTCTTGGAGGCGCCCCTGAGAAGGTCAGGGCGGCAGGCCTAGGGAGCAAGATAAGGGTAGGCTGTTTCTGCTTCACAACTGGAAGACAGTAACGTCACAGCCTCCTCCTCGTTCCGGGGGACCTGGATGAAGAGTTCTGGGGCTGGATATGGGGCCTCAGGGGTCAGGGAGGGGACACTCACACCATCGCCATGACTGGCCACCCTACTTCCTTCTTTCAACAAGTAAACCAAGGACAGAATAAGGCAGCAGGAAGATAGTTGCAGGGATTCTGGGTTTGGGTCCTGCCAGTCCTTTCCCAGTCCTGCCACCCTTGCCTGCCTTCCTAATCCTCCCCCCCAATCTGGCGACATCTGTCACAAATGGTGAAAGATGCATGAAAAATATTCGGTCGATTCCATGTCGCCCACCGGCGACCTCAGGGAATTCTAAGGTGACTTCTCTCCGGGAAAGGGGGGGTACTCAGCTTGGACGAAATAGGAGAGGGGGTCCTTCTAAATACAGAATGGCGGCTGCTGGAGAGGGGTTCCAGACCATGGGGGGATCAGGGGAAGTTGCAAAGCCAGAGTTCGCTTTCAAGGCCGCTCACCCCTGCGGTGAAGATCACGCACCGGCCCCCAGTCCCCGGCCATCTCGGGCTCTCCATCCCCGGTGAGGTTACATCCAGGCCGTGGGAACCCTTAACCTTCACACATCGGATAGAAAAATATCGAATACACCTTACGAAAATAATTACAGGATGGGTCTAATTAAGGAAAGGGTTCGGACCAGTTAAATAACCAGCCCAGTGAAAAGCTCCCAGGATGCTGGCCGAGGCGACCTCGGTATCATTCTAATTGTCCCCATCCCGTTCTGTTCCTCGAGGTCAAGCTCACTCCCCCCCCCCCCATTAAAAAAAGAAGAAATGAAAAGCGCAAACAGGCTCCTTTCTCATTTTGAGGAACAAGCCTTAGCCGCACGTGTGTGCACCGTCCCAGAAGCCCAGGACTTTCTCCCAGGGCCTAGCCCGGAGGCCGAAGGGGGATGGAGGGGTGGCTTCGGGGGCGGGCGCCCCGCGGCCGGGATCTCGGGAGCCCGGGGCCGGCCCCGCAGGAGTTAAAGCCGGAGGCAGACAAAAGGGAGGCCGCTGCGGCTCCTTTCCTCGGCTATCAGTTGAAAATAGAACCGCTGCCCTCTGGACTCTACCTCCCGCCAGAAAGGGCATTTTATTACAGGTTATGACAAGTTGCCGAGAGACACGGAGAACTCAATAAGGAGGAGCGGCGAGCGGAATCACAAATGCTCGAGATGTTTGGAAGACAGAGCGAAGATGGCTTCAAATGATAGGTGTGAGCAGGACTCGAGATGGAATGTGCGGGCTCGGCCCGGGCGGGGACCGCAGCGCGTGGGTGCGCGGGGGGCCGGGGCGCCGCCCGCCACCCGGCGCCCGAGAGCCCGCGGTCCCCCCGACCCGACCCGAGACCCTCCCTCCGGGAGCCACGCCGCCCTCCGCTGCCCGCGATCGCCCCCGAAAATTCGCACCGCCCCCCTCCGCCCAAATTTGTGTTTTAGGTTATAGGCAGGAAATCTGCATTTCCCTCTCTCCGGGACACTGTTTCTTTGGGGACCTCTGCAACGATAGGGATGTTCAGCCTACAATCTACGATGTGCCCCGTACACAGTTGCATTAGATTTTCTTTGAGTTGTTTTGGTTTGCCTCTTAGTTCACACCCTCTCGCCTGGTTAAAACGGAAGAAAAATGAAATCGGGCAGACTTCTTTTTTCTTCGAGATGGGAGATGCGTCTTCGGGGGTTTCTGCTAAGTCACCACAACAGCCGTAGCGCGGGCTCAGGGTCCCTCTGAGGAGCTGATTTTGCAGGGTGGGGAACGCGCCCTCCTTCCCCTTCCCCTTTCTCCCTGGCAGCTTTTCAAATGCTTTTCATCACCCATCGCCAGTGGAAAATAGTTCTGTCTTTGTGACTGCTCACACCTGCAGAGCCTTGTCTTGCCGTCAACTCCGAGTGGGACAGGGGACCCCAAACGGAACGCAAAGCCAGCGCCCCAACTGGAAGAAAGCTTGCAAGCTTTGGGGTGGTCGGAGGATGCCGGTTGAATTGGGGGTGGGTGAGGGTAGTTATCTGGAGAAGTGCAGGAGAAAAGGAGTTGGGGGCGCAACGTTGTATCCCCAAAAGGGTAATACGTGTATCCAAATTCCATCCTCATCTCTCAAATCTAGAGAAGACATGGTTGGTAGTTTCAAAAGGAAGGCTCCGTACAAAATTCGTTTTTTTGAAGGGCTGGAGCTTAATCAAAGCCAGAAAACTAGAAACTTTCTACCAGCAATACTTAGCACACTATAGAAAGCTTAAAAACAAAAACAAAAACAAAACCCCCAACCCCTACAGATCCTTCTTTGCCTCCTCCCCAATCCTGGCTTAAAAAAATATATATGCAAATAAAATACGAACGTCTATCCTTGAGGAGGAAGAAAGAGCAGCTAAACTGCAAATACGTAACTAGTGTCCATCAATATTTCCCACTCTCTAAAGAGGGCTGGGTCCAGCGGGGAGTTTGAAAAATTGCTCTAGTGTTTGCCTGATGATTGAAGAGGATAAAAGGTAACGACCCAACAAAGTTGTAGGGAGTGGTTTTAAATAGGCGGTTTCCGAGAGTGGTGATCTCAGACACATCTTACCCCTCCCCTGCACCAGCGCAAACCCAACTTAGTTTTTCCAACCTCAAACCAATCTTTGACTCTTAAGGTTTCTCCCCCCCCCTCAGAACTATTTATTCTCCTCATGCCAAAGTATGCCTGATTTTTTATAAACCATTGTTTGCTGTTCCCCTGGACTTTCAGTGAACCATCCCTCCCCCCAACAACTTTGTCAGATAAATAGATCTGCGTTTCAGTGTTGTGACTACAATTTGGGAAAGTTCATGCTACAGCAACTGAGGCTGAAAAACAAATCCTGATTGCCCTTCCTGGGCATCTGCTGGAGAAACGGGCTAAATTTAGAGAGCCATTAAACTGAGTGGGCAAGGCACCTGGAAAATAGATCATTTTTATAGCACTGAAGTCACCAAATGAATGGAATAGGACATACTATTTTTCTGTCATGATGTATGCCATTAGTGATCATTGTACCTTGAAGATAAAACAGTGTTTCCTCAAAAATGGACTTATGCTGATCTTTTTGTTTGAAAACTCTTCAGAACTGAAAAATGCAAAATAGTTGCTCTTTATATGACTGACCATCCACAACCCAGCAACTAAAAGTTCTGCGCAACTCTTGGGTTCTTTTCAGTAAATAAGTCACACAAAGAAAAAGTTTTAGCCCGCAGGATGGAAAGCCTTCCTCTAATGTTTGGCTTTTGAAAAGATTGGGAGAGAGAAATTGTAAACGAAATCACTCCCTGGCTTGGTCTGTGTAAATAGGAATTCTTAGAAATCTGCTGGGGCCACCTGAGCAATAGGGAAATGCAAACTGCCCTGAACATAATACTCATTTCTGCATTGGGGCAAAGTCTTACCACCTAAGTAAGAATCAAATCTTTATGTATCTTTTTGTTCTCTCTCCCTTTCTGGAATCTGGAGATATATATATATATATATTCACACAGACATATCAATTTGTCCTCCAGAATCCAACTTAAGTATGCTTAAAACTTCATTGATTTCACATATTCTTGTCCTTTCTATATACTGTGCCCCTCCCTCTTTCTAGAAACAGCCAATGATTGAGAGTAAAGAAAATCGCACATCTCATGCTCCCCCACCCCCACCCTTCCCAAAAGAAAGAGAACAGAGATTTAAGTAGAAGATATGTGAAGCTGTCACCAACAGTGCCAGAGGAAAAAAAAAGTTGCAAAAATAAGAAAGGTCATCTGCAGGAAAGTTAAAACAAGAGCCGTCATCTGTAACTGAGATTGACCTGGCAGAGGTGTTCTGTATTGTGGCCAAAAAAAAAAAAAAAAAAAAAAAAAAGAACAGAATTGCAAGGGGACAGATCTGTAAGGAGAGGTAAACCGAAATAGGCGAAGTCCCCAGGAATATGTTTTGGCTCCCCTATCTTTACAAATCTTCCAGGCAGCTTGGAGAGGAGCTGGAAAGCAGGGCGAGCAAGATGGGATAGAGAACACTGAGGAAGGTCTGACCGGCTTTAGCCCCTTTGTAAGAAGAGTGGGGACATCTCTTTTTATGGTTTTCCTCCCTTCTGAGGCTTAGAATAGTAAACTCAAGCGGCTGCCCGTCAGCCCCTGTCCATCTTCTTTAGCAAACTTGACATAGTGGAAGAAATATGACACGTGAATTATTAAAGAGGAGCTAGTTGACTTCTAACCCTGATTGCTTTTCTCAGACCCCATTACCTGCACATTTATCTAGCAATATACTGCAAGAATTACAGGGCGTGCAAGCTAGAAGAAGAGAGGAAAAAGCAAAGCCAGGGTTTGTGAAAATATCAGGGAAAAGCAGGGTGTTTTACCTCCCCATTTGCCCCACTCCAGGGATGTTACAGAAAACAAACCACTCTTCTAAGAAAGAGTTCAGTTTCTCTGTCCAAGGATGCAGAGACAGAATTTAAAGGATCTTTGACACCACTCCTTCCATCTGATTCCCATTCCCTTTAAGAAGAACTTCTCAGGATTTTAATTTTCTGTATCTTTAACCCGAGAGAAATTAGTTCTTAACTTTAGGACCAATGGCCATACCCAGGGCTCCTCTATTCCCCGTCTCCACTTCCTCCTCCTCTTTTCAATTCAACTTGTGTTTTTGCCCAGTTGCAAACACTTCTCAAAAGGGAAGAAACATGTTCTCTGCGCTTTTCAAGGTAGCCCCAAGACCCTGAGTTGGGCTCTTCCAAAACTTGAGAAAACATCCAGACCCTATTTCATTTAGGCAACCAATAATATTATAAAAATCAGCAATAATCATTCAGGCATTCAAACAGAAGTTTCTTTGTGTTAATTAAGTGCCCATTATCCGGTGGGCTTGAGGAACTCGGCAGCTGTTGGTAGGCTAAGACAGGAAAGGGGTATTTGAACATGTAGGGGCTTCCTCTTTTAAAATGAACAAGAGGAGAGGTGCGGTCAAAATAATAATCATAATAATAATAGTAATAAAAATAATAGCAATAATTTTGTCCTTTAGGCATCGATTTGTATATCCCGTTGCCAGGGTGAAGGTAATAATTGAATCTATCCCAAATCTGAGTGATGGAGTAGTCAGAAATGTGACAGGAGAGCCAGGAGGCAAGTGATGGATACTATTGTCCAAACGTGACCCTCCATTAACACCACCTATCAGCATCTGGATCCTGTCACTGCGTCCCATCCCAGAGCCAAGAGGGCCGCCTGGCATATTCCAAGTGCTTCAAGGGTTTTCAGGCTGCGCTCAACCTTGCATCAACTAAATGGGTGGGGAGGCTGACCCAAACCTTGCTTTCTCTATCTGCACTCGCCTTATTACCCCTTTTCCAGGCCCATTGTTCGGCAGGTGCTGGCAATTTGCTCCTTATCACGCCTCTGTTTACGAGGGCTTTTTTAATAATAACAAAGGGAGAAATGGTATTAATATTAATTAACACAAGAAAATGAAACAGTTTTGGGAATCCACCAAATGAATCATCTCCTCGTCTAATTGGAACTGGAGAGAAAGGGGAGGAGGAGGGGAGGGGGACGGGAGGGGGAAGGGGGAGATACAGATGACCTACTGGGTGACAGGCACAGGTTGGAAGGGTGACATTTTATTGTAAGCCTCCCAATGAAAGGAAGAAAAGGAAGGGACCAGTCAATTTAATGCAGGGACCAAGAGTGCAAGAGTGTTGCTAAGAGACAGAGATGCTGCTAAAGTTCTATCAGAAGCGCTACTCTGACCTTATGCAAATAGAGGCGGCCAACTCTTTGTGGAATGGCTGAAAATTCCACCCCCTGTGTCACCAATACCTGGCATCGAGCCTTTTATTCAAATGTTCTCTAAAAACACACACAGAGGATGTGACAAAGCATGACACATTTAGGGGCTGTAAAGAAAAAAAAAAGACACAGACAAAATTAGGGTAATAAGAATAATAGTAATAATTTTTAAAACCCAGGGGAAAAAAAATCAACACCAGATCTTCCTGTGGAAATGTCACCCATCGTTACCTTCTGGTACTGTCATTTTCCTGGAGCTGAAAAGTAACCTAAAGATTCAGAAATTGCCTTCTCATTGCAGAAATAGTAGCCTATTAAGATACCACAGTAGCGCGGCAAGTACTGCCATTAATTTACACCCCAGGAGCGTGGGGAAGGGGATGGTGTGAGGGTGGGTGGGCAGGGGGTGTGAAAGCCTAGGGCAGACGAAAGAAATTACATCATAGGCACCCCCTAACAAAATAAAGTATGATTTTGCTTCTGTTTTAACTATCCCCTCTAGGATAGGGTTAAATCCAAGAAGCGAGAGGGAGTCTGGGGGCTGATTGGGGCTTCCAGGAAGTTGCCTGTCCTTACACTTGCCTAAACTGGGAAAGCTGGACACACTTTGGAGGGTGGCTTGAGGGTGGCTGGAGGGTGGCACTTAGGGGGGTGGGTCTCGGACAAGACTAGGAGGTGGGCGCAGCCCCTAATCCACTGGCCTGGGAGCCCTTGCAGAAGGGGACGCTCTCCCCGGCCGCTCCTCTGTGTCAGATCATGAGCCAGCCCAAGCCCACCGCTCCACGGTGGAGAGAAGCCCTGTCCCAGGACTCGGTGTGGCCATCTTGGAGCCTCTGGGTTTGACACCCTTTGGGCCACTTTAGGCGGCAGGACTTTGGGGTCCCATTTGTGCATTAACACGTCCAACAGTCCCGGCCAGATTCATTCTCTTCCTTCTCCCACCTCCCCCTTTCCCTCCAAGTTAGCACTTGTCCCTTTCTGCTAGGTGGCAGAACTCTGGAAAAGGAACGGGGTTTCTCAGGACAATCTTTTACCAGGAACTTCGGGCGCCAGTCCTGAGAAGGTGTCAAACAGATGATACTCACGGTTCTTGGGGGGAGTCCCCCCCCAGGGCCACCCCAGCACTGCACCTTTGCGAACTAGCGCAAAGAGTGGAGGGAAGCCCGGAGCAGAGGGCGGCCTCACACACCTGCCGGCCCGCGGCGCCAAAAGCCTCCACGTAGGACCCGCCGCAGCCAGAGCCCCACAGGACCTGGAAACTTCCGCCGGTTCCTCACCCGCCTCCTTCCCCCCCGGGGAGTGCTCTCTGTAGAGGAGTGGAGACAACTGTAAGCGAGGCCAAGCACCAACACGCACAACTTCGCAAACTCCATTTAACCAGCGAGCTTTTTACCCACTTTATTCCCTCCCTCACTTTTGATTTCAATATTGATAACATGCCCACCGTTTCACATCTTTATGTTAATAGTGGCAAATGAATTCATTTAACGACTTGGGGGGCGGGTGGGAGCATTTCAAACGTTCAGTGGAGGATAACTTCCCAGGGCAACTTCTCCCTAGGACCCTCCCACATCCCCTCTTAATGGTGGGACTTTTCATAATGTGCACAATACTATTAAAATTTCATATTAGCAGTGTGTATGGTGAACTTTGTAATGGGAAATTCAATAGCTGCTGTAAATATTAATGGAATATGAAATGAAGCCACAGCCTCGACCAGCCCTGACAGTAAAACGGAGTGAGCATGTGGCGGCCCCGGGGCGAGAGAGGCCTTTCCTCTTGTCGCTCTCGCTTTATTACATTAGCCCAGGCCTCCCCGAGCCGGCGTGGGCTCAGAAGCCGAGGCGCCGGGTCACCCATGACAAATGTCCCCGTGTCTCGCCAACAGGCCCCGCCTGGCCCTGCCACTCCATCTGCCCAACAGGTCCCCGGAGAGTGCTTGCGGGTGTCAGTTTCAGGTAAAGAGCTCTTGAAAGCGCAAAGTCTCCAAAAAGGTTACAAGGATTCTAGCGCCTCCTCCTCGAGTCCCCGAGGCCCCGGTCGCCGCCACCGCAAGCGGAATCCGCACCCGGGGCGGGGGGGGTGGGGGGTGGGGGGAGGAACCCTAAGCCACTTTCTGGGGTTGAAAGCGCTACTAAGGCAGCGAGATTCCTCCTTCCTCCCCTCCCTCACCTGGATCCCTCCCCGCCTCCTGCCTAGAGAACCCGGGCCTCTGAATAGGACATGGGGCTGCGTCCGGCGTCCGCAGAGGGACAGGGTGGGAGGGGGTAGAGGCTGGTCGTCCCGGTCGGGGCTCGGTGCCGGGTCTCGATCGGTCGCCTTTTGCGCCTACGAGGCGGTGGCCTCCCGGGCGAGCCTGCGTGCGAAGGGGAGGGGGTGACCTAAGTCGCTCGGACCCCAGGCCCCTGGGTCCCCAGAGCAGCCCCTCGCCGGCGCGAATCGTCGGGAAGCCGGCGGGGAGGGCGTGCGTGATCGAGGGAGGAGCAGCTCTGGCGGAGGCCACTGACGCCCGGATTGGATTGGTTCCGAGCTCCGGTCGCCGCCGAGGAGGGTCCGGGGCGGCTCGACGCGCTGACAAACGTGGCCGTCAACACCTCTAGCTGCCCGGGCGGGTTATTTCAACAGGCTGGGAAAGATCGGCATTTTGAGTGACAGGCGACGCCTTTCCTCACTCCCAGTATTTCTGCTGCCGCGACGGCACTTAGGGGAGCTTAATTTTAGATGGGACATTAATCTTCACTTGTTAAGAGATAGCCTGTCAGTATTTACCCGGGGCTCTCCCCCTCTCCGCAGCCGCTGCACACCCCCCCCCCTCCGGCGCTCGGCCACTCCCCGGCGGGCCCAGCCACAGGCGCGCGCCGTGTCGAGGGTCCACGCGCGACAACGGAGAGGACCCCGGGGTTAACCTGGGGCAGAGCGAGCGTGTGGCAGAGGCCCGGCGCGAGCTGGAGGTGAAAGTCAACATGGACTTAAATTACAGCCCAGCCTGGGCCGGCGCTCCAGAGGGTCCTGGCACCCACCCCTGGCGTTTTCGCCTGTTTGCAGGTGGGGAGCGTGGAATACGTCCTCGGAGACAGGCTTTTCCTGAAGCCACAAAGCACACGCGCGCTTGCACTCTCGCTAACTCAAGGCAATCGTCTTCCTGCTTCCCTAGTCCTGATCCCTCAAGTTTCACCGCCGTGAAGTCATCAGCGATCTCCCCTTTACCATCAGCTCTATTGCGGTCACCTCTCTAAGTTCCCCGGAGCCCCCCGCCTTTTAAATGATGTTCTGTCCTGCAACCCCCCCCCCTTCATCCCCCCTCAAGAAACCCAGAATAGTTCGCTCATCTGTTCCTGATGCAGGCAAACTGCAGAGCTGAAATGAGCTGAAATGAGAACGGAATTGAAGTAACATGGGTTTGCTTCTGCATGACTTCCCTGCAGGAGTAGTTGCAACAGGGTGTCTAGGTTTGTGAGATCCGTGGCACAGCTGCAGGTGTGGGTTGCCTTCTCACGGACCCTCTGGCCAGTTCCTCCACCCCTGCAGCTGTTCTTGGTACACCCCCTGGTTCGACAGCTGTTTCTTTGGCTCCATTAAATGCCCTTCCTCCACCCGAGATCGCGCAACTTCTTCCCCGTGCCCTTTAAAAGAGTTACACTTTGGAAGAAGACTTAAAAAAAAAAAAAAAAAA
>NW_024425230.1:12230441-12246059 GCF_017311325.1 Ursus maritimus | reverse complement strand
CTCCTCGAGTCCCCGAGGCCCCGGTCGCCGCCACCGCAAGCGGAATCCGCACCCGGGGCGGGGGGGGTGGGGGGTGGGGGGAGGAACCCTAAGCCACTTTCTGGGGTTGAAAGCGCTACTAAGGCAGCGAGATTCCTCCTTCCTCCCCTCCCTCACCTGGATCCCTCCCCGCCTCCTGCCTAGAGAACCCGGGCCTCTGAATAGGACATGGGGCTGCGTCCGGCGTCCGCAGAGGGACAGGGTGGGAGGGGGTAGAGGCTGGTCGTCCCGGTCGGGGCTCGGTGCCGGGTCTCGATCGGTCGCCTTTTGCGCCTACGAGGCGGTGGCCTCCCGGGCGAGCCTGCGTGCGAAGGGGAGGGGGTGACCTAAGTCGCTCGGACCCCAGGCCCCTGGGTCCCCAGAGCAGCCCCTCGCCGGCGCGAATCGTCGGGAAGCCGGCGGGGAGGGCGTGCGTGATCGAGGGAGGAGCAGCTCTGGCGGAGGCCACTGACGCCCGGATTGGATTGGTTCCGAGCTCCGGTCGCCGCCGAGGAGGGTCCGGGGCGGCTCGACGCGCTGAC
Organism: Ursus maritimus; assembly: GCF_017311325.1. Classification (NCBI taxonomy): domain Eukaryota; kingdom Metazoa; phylum Chordata; class Mammalia; order Carnivora; family Ursidae; genus Ursus; species Ursus maritimus. The sequence continues at coordinate 12,245,499 of NW_024425230.1, read as the reverse complement.
AAACGTGGCCGTCAACACCTCTAGCTGCCCGGGCGGGTTATTTCAACAGGCTGGGAAAGATCGGCATTTTGAGTGACAGGCGACGCCTTTCCTCACTCCCAGTATTTCTGCTGCCGCGACGGCACTTAGGGGAGCTTAATTTTAGATGGGACATTAATCTTCACTTGTTAAGAGATAGCCTGTCAGTATTTACCCGGGGCTCTCCCCCTCTCCGCAGCCGCTGCACACCCCCCCCCTCCGGCGCTCGGCCACTCCCCGGCGGGCCCAGCCACAGGCGCGCGCCGTGTCGAGGGTCCACGCGCGACAACGGAGAGGACCCCGGGGTTAACCTGGGGCAGAGCGAGCGTGTGGCAGAGGCCCGGCGCGAGCTGGAGGTGAAAGTCAACATGGACTTAAATTACAGCCCAGCCTGGGCCGGCGCTCCAGAGGGTCCTGGCACCCACCCCTGGCGTTTTCGCCTGTTTGCAGGTGGGGAGCGTGGAATACGTCCTCGGAGACAGGCTTTTCCTGAAGCCACAAAGCACACGCGCGCTTGCACTCTCGCTAACTCAAGGCAATCGTCTTCCTGCTTCCCTAGTCCTGATCCCTCAAGTTTCACCGCCGTGAAGTCATCAGCGATCTCCCCTTTACCATCAGCTCTATTGCGGTCACCTCTCTAAGTTCCCCGGAGCCCCCCGCCTTTTAAATGATGTTCTGTCCTGCAACCCCCCCCCTTCATCCCCCCTCAAGAAACCCAGAATAGTTCGCTCATCTGTTCCTGATGCAGGCAAACTGCAGAGCTGAAATGAGCTGAAATGAGAACGGAATTGAAGTAACATGGGTTTGCTTCTGCATGACTTCCCTGCAGGAGTAGTTGCAACAGGGTGTCTAGGTTTGTGAGATCCGTGGCACAGCTGCAGGTGTGGGTTGCCTTCTCACGGACCCTCTGGCCAGTTCCTCCACCCCTGCAGCTGTTCTTGGTACACCCCCTGGTTCGACAGCTGTTTCTTTGGCTCCATTAAATGCCCTTCCTCCACCCGAGATCGCGCAACTTCTTCCCCGTGCCCTTTAAAAGAGTTACACTTTGGAAGAAGACTTAAAAAAAAAAAAAAAAAAGGACAAGAAATGGATATAGGTTTTGTAAGTGTTAAATAACTTTCTCAGCGTGTATTAAAGGAAGATTGTATTTTATCAACAGCTGATTGATGCAGCCGTGTGATCCTGTCGGTTTGTCTATAGTATCATATTTATTTAACCTGCTGAGGGACTATGTTCAGGGGCAGCCTGCTCATGCTGACAAGAGCATGCACATTACACACTACCCCAGGTATTTTGATTGATTGTTCCCACCCCAAAGCCTTTGGTTCATAATTTAGCACAGCAGGCTCTGCATCACAGACTAGGTTTCAAAAAAAAAAAAAATCCTGTAAGAGATTTCAATGAACAACTACTGCCAAGAAACCTTTCTCCACCTGCAACCCCCAAATATTTTAAATACCTCCTGAGATGGTTCAGCTTGTATAATTACAGGGCACACAACCTTTATTTACTCTGGTTCCCCCAGTGTAATCAGATTATTCATTTTAATTTGTGGCTGGACTAACATTTCCTTAACTGGAGGGGGGGTGGCTTGGTGGTGGGGTGGTGTTGGTGGTGAAAATGCCGAATAAGTGTGGGCTTCTCTTTTTCTTCTCCTTTGCTGTCTTTCTTTCAATAACAGGTTTGGGATGTGGAAGCAGGAGGAAGGCAGACAAAATGGTTCTTTTTTTACAGCCAGGTCTCCTGAAGTTGCACTGGGAATTAGGTCCTGAGTTAGGTCCTGAAGTCCTTGGGCAGCAGATTTTACTCGGCTTCAATGACCCGCGCCCCCTCCCCCAGACCCTGACCCCTGTGAGTGAGGAAGGATTTTTTTTTTCCCACAAGTACAAACTGTCCATAAACGTCCCTAATATTTGGGTCTCTTCAATTAAATGATTCGAATAATCTGGGCACATCTGAGTGGTTCTGAAAATAGCCCTACCTACTGAAGGACCAAGGAATAATTACTTCCTATGAGATTTCTGGATTAAAGGAACTTTCTCCTTGGCTTTTAAAAATGAACACAAACAAAGTACCAATGGGTATGTATGTGTACCAACCAATTTGTGCTTGAAAAATATTTCCAAAATGGAACACGTTTTTCTGTGCATCTTCTTGGATTACTATTAATTTGGTTAGCAATGGTTTTGTGTGTGTGTGTGTGTGTGTGCGTGTGTGTGTAAAGGTATAGTCTCAGATGTGTGCTATTTCTCAGTAATAGAGGTGCTGTTGTTTATTGTGTTTGGTACTTTTACATGCGTCCTTTAGAAACTCTTGAGTTGACTCGCGAAGCCTGGAAAGGCAATCCTAGCACTGCTATGTATCTCTGTCTACCGGAGTTTCATTTTGTCATTCTAGATCAGCTGGGAAGGTCATTACCAATGTGGTCAATTGCACAAGTGTACAATGCCGCACCAGGGGGTGAGGAGTCATAGCATTTAAAAATGATATGAAATGCATAATTGCACCACCCCAAATGATTCAGCACATCTCAGTAGTTATTTTTCTCATCAGCTCTTCGGTTAACATTGCAGAAAAAAAAATCTTGTATACCCCAGTGATGGCAGCAGTGGCAACATTTGTAATTAAAACTCCCTTCCTCTTTCATCCATTCATCCACTTGTTCATTCATTTCCCCTACTTCTTTAGTGTGGATTTGCCTGATTGTGTACTTTATAATGGTGGTAAGGAAATTAATCAAGTGTGATCTATACTTTCCATTCCAGCTAATATTTTAAGTGTCCCTTATATTTGGGGAAGGTTTGAGAGGCTCTGATGGTGTACCTTTTTTGCTGATAAAATAATATTCAGCATTTAAAAAATTTTTTGATATTGCTATTTATCCCTAGATGGTGTTCAATGACAAAAACCAAAATATTTGCAAAACTCCAGGACATGCATCCTTCTGCTGAGAAAAAAAAGTCATTATCAAAAGTAAGTACAGACACAATATCCACAGAAAAGTGAAAGGTAGACTGACAAAGGAAGTATTTACCTATGACAGAGTGTCAACCAGGGGATACGAAGGCAAATCAAGCAAGGCGAAGGAAAGGCCAATTTGTGGCGAACAAAATCTACACATTTTAATTAGTTGAGCTAAGGAGTTTTGAGACACCATGTGAATCAATTTGCAGCCATTTTCCAAAATGTTTTACGAATCATCAGTTTGCATTGAAAAGAAACCTTTTAAAAGCCATCTACCACCAAGTTTCTTGAATAGAATTCAATGTATATTACCCCTAATGATGAAAAAAAAAAAAAACCAACTTCCACATGTTGTCTCCTGGGGAGACAAATAAATTGGGTGGGACCCCATTTCTTTCCAGTGGGAGCACTTTTATCATATTTAATACGTATTCACACACAGACACATCTACAAAGGAACTTCTTTGAAGTTTGCCCACTTCTTAGCTCTGCAGCGCTGGGCAAATTACTTCCTTTCTCTGTGCCTTGGTTTCCTCATCTAGTGAAGTTATAATAGTACCTCCTTCAGGGGCTGCTGTAGGAAATGAGCTAATACATGGGGCTCTTAAAGCTGTGTCTGCTGTATATTTGCTACTAGATTGGCACCTGCTATTATCATAGCTCATATATGCATCAGCATATATTAATTAATTAATTTTATTATTGACAACAGTGCTTTTAGTTATGGTCACCCAAGATGTTGTGCCTAGACTCCACAACTTAAACTCTAATTAGCAAGCGGTCCTATTAAAGCATTGCAACTCAAACTTGGGCTGTGCTGAGTGCAAAACTGCCCCTGGGGCAAAGCGATGACTGTCCTTGTCCCTGTCTCCCGAGGCCCCAGACACACTAAGTCACCTTCTTTTTTTTGTTTGTTTGTTTTAAGATTTTATTTATTTATTTGACAGAGAGAGAGGCAGTGAGAGAGGGAACACAAGCAGGGGGAGTGGGAAAGGGAGAAGCAGCTCCCAGTGGAGCAGGGAGCCCGAAGCGGGGCTCGATCCCAGGACCCTGGGACACAACCTGAGCCGAAGGCAGATGCTTAATGACTGAGCCACCCAGGCGCCCCAAGTCACCTTCTTTGTAAACAAAGTAAAATGCAACTCCAGGGCGTGGTTGGCACGCCACTGAGCTGTTTGTACACCAAATCACAGGGAAACTCCACTAAGAGCCTTAAGAAGGCAAACAGCGATGTGACTGACTTCTCAGCCCCTCATTGGTAAGGATGCTGGCACATTCCATCCTCATTCTGCCTGATGTGCCTAAATCCTTCGTGGCATATTTTAACATCCTCCGGGTTTTACGATACTCTTTTTCTATGTGGCAGGCACTACACTCTATTAAGCTGTTTGAGTTGAAATTTATTTTTAACAGAAAGGGATGTTTCCTCATATGTTAGAAGGTTGATTAAAAACTAGGATCTTGATGTGAAAGGGAAAGAAATAAATAATATATTTTTTCAGGGTTTGATTTTTTTCACATGTTGAGTTTTGAAATTAAGACAATGCCCGTTTCAGTGGGGAATAAAATCAGCATTACCTCAACTATGGAATATCTTTCTTTATGTTTTTGAGCTGCTCTATTGCCTTTCCAGATAGTAACTCAAGATCCGAGCTAAGTGAGACCAGAGTCCTTGAAAAGCAGCTAACAGCACCCCTCCTCACGCCCTCCCAGTCACTCTGCATGGATACAGATATGACTTGCTTTTGTTACAGTTAGATCGCAGAACCTCGGGTACGAATAGTTTTCATTTTATGGCACTTCCCCAACGAAATCTTGCAAACAAGCCCAGACAGGAGCTGGTGTTTTCTTACACATGTTAACATTGACCTTGCCACTTTGAACCACACCCCTCATCTCTTTAAATCAGCATTCCACATCCTACTCACATCTTTTCTTTTCAATCTGCTCCATGGTGTAAGACTGTCTCCACTCTGCATATACATCAGAAATGGGTAAAGTCCTGAGAAGTTGGACTTTTGGGGAGGTTGTGATGCAGAGAAACAGGCATTGTACTTTGCTCATGTGTTAAAATGTTGAGAAATATTGCTAAAATTATTTCCCCCTAAATATCATCTGTCATTGCTCTATTTGCTAAGAGAAGCGAGTCTCAGATGTTTCACATCAGCTTCAGGGTTAGATATTTTCTCACGTTTTAATTAAGTTACTCTTTTGGATCAGGGAAAGGTAATGTTAGTGAAATATACATAACTTCCTATGTCTCTTTTTGTGGTTGTTCCACAGGCCTGGAAGGGATCTTTGACTTTCTGGTATTTGGACAAACAACAGCTTCAAAGTTGCCTACAATGTACTAAACAGAGATATGAGAACTCCCCGCAGATAGGATGAAGTTGTTTCCTGTATGCGAATGCTGAGATTTAAGGAAATATCATGATTCCCCTTTAACTCACATATAAATTCTTTTTTTGAATGCTACTCCCTTTGAGATTTGCAAATAGTTAAACCAGTTTACACAGTTCTTTTTTCCCCCTTCCTTTTAAGTAGAGCTCTTAAGTAAGCAGACACTTTAACTGGCCTTCTTATTAGACGGCTTTTTCTTTATTGCTTTTTCATAGCACAGCTATCAAAAATGAGATAATGTGCAAGATCTGGGACCTAATCAGCTTTCTCGCTGAGTTTAAAGAGTCCAGAGGCTGTTTAAAGGTAGCTCTGGTTATGTGTGAGGGCCTACCGCATGTTTGCTCTGCCACATTTTGATGGAGAGGGTAATGTGTTTGCTAGATAAGGCAAAAGGGACCAGCCAAAAAAGCAAGGCTCTGTTTGATAAACCCTGACATATTTAGCCATTTTTCTCCCACATGAAAGGAAGCTTTAAAACTCCAAGGAAAACAGAGGTGTCCACTCAAGCACACTAATGTTTATCGAGACAAAAAAAGTAAATAAAGAAAATTGGCATCTTTTAGTCTATTAAATTAATTAGCTCTAGGGCTTATCATGAAATTGAAAAGCTGGATAAAATACAAGTCTATTTCTTGTTGTTGTTACCTGATGTGAAAGGTGGGTTCTTTATGTCAGTGTACATTGAAAGGACAGTTATTTTGCTTGACTTGTCTTGCTCTGGTAGAAGACTTGAAGTCTGTGTGAAGGAGCTCATGAACCGAAGTTACGCTTTTATAACGCTGATCAGCAGGGACTTGGGATGAGAACTCAATCTGAAATTCGTGTTAAACATACACGATGACATTTTTTTGTTAAGTGATCTAGAGCCTGAAAACAGATTTATAAAGCCAGAATAAAAATATGCCACCTGATATTTACTCATAATTAGAGGTCAGTTCTAAAAGTCCAATTAAAATAAGTTCGTACATAAAGATAAATAAGGTGGCTTTACAATCTAGAATGATGTGACAGTGCTGGAGGTGAACTATTGATTACCTTATAATAATTTTCCTTTTCTAGAAAAAGTAAAGGAACAAAATATCAGAAATCATCACAAAATAGAGCCGTCTCTCAAAATAAGAATTTAAATGATGTAAGTGTGAAGATCATTTGGGGCTCAATTTTTATAGTGTGATCACTTTCAGTTAATTTAGAAGGAAATATCAATCCTAAGTCAATATCCTAGTAAAATTTTCTACTTTTTTTCCTTAGAAAATTTACTCCACTGATTTGTTGTTTTTCTAAATTACAAGTATTTGATAAACTGAAAAAGTGACCTCAGAAGATTAGTTCATCCACAGGACATTTTATTTTATTTATTTTAAAGATTTCATTTTTTTAAAGTAATCTCTGCACCCAACGTGGGGCTCGAACTCATAACCCCGGGATCAAGAGTTGCATGCTCCATCGGGTGAGCCAGCCAGGCGCCCCTGTAGAACATTTTAAAATATAATCACTTGAATCTTTAGAACTGTTTCTTTTATATATTAATCATTTTAAACATTTTTTATGGCTCCGTGTTAATAATCTATATGAGTGTAGATTTTTAGATGAATTTAATGTCAACTAGGGATTAATGTGAATTAATTAAATTGACTGTATCTTCTTTAATGAGAAAAAAGGATTTAGTTTTAATACTGATGATCTTAATAAAGCTTCTCTCTACTTATCTGTATTTTCTCAACATTAGGAATTATTTTTATTAGAAGGTGAATTAATTTAATAACGGCAGGGTGGCAAAACTTGAAATAAATCAAGTGATTGCAAACTGACTTTGCTATTGTTCATGAGGCTGCGTAATTACACCAGGTAACTTTCAATTAGAAGGGACTCCATTTGCTGGAGCTGTTTAAAAATAAAAACATACATTGGAGTTCACACTTGTTTTTCTTTTGAAGCAGCCATCCAACGGAATTTGAAACAGTATCTACAACGTAAGGCAAGTCATCGTTTGACACACTTGACTCCACTCTGTAAATGGTTAAAAAGTCACATCTTATAAACGCATTTCCAGTGAAATGATTGTCCGCAGAGATGCAGTCCCATAGAATAAAATCCTAGGAGGAGTCTGTGAGGCCTCGGAAATGAACTCATCTCTCTCTGACAAAGACACAGAAATTCCAAGCTCATATTTGCAATATGTGGGTTCCATGACGTCTGCTGTGTAAGGTAAGATGTGGAAAAAAGACGGATGTTAGTTGAGCATGCCGGGCCACTCTGTAGTTCTTATTCTTTATTTTGGGGGGGGGGGCATTCCCTGGAATTATAGGCTGCAGTTGTTTTTAAATTGAATTTTCAGGGGCAACCTGGGTGGCTCAGTCAGTTAAATGTCCGACTCTTGATTTCGGTTCAGGTCATGATCTCAGGGTCTTGAGATAGAGCCCAGTGTCAGGCTCTGTGCTGAGTGTGGAGCCTGCTCTCTCTCTAAAAAAATTTTAATTTTCATTCATTTATTATTATTTTTAAAAGATCTTATGTGTAAGTAATCTCCACACACAACGTGGGGCTCAAACTCACGACCCTGAGATCAAGAATTGCGTGCTTTACCAACTGAGCCAGCCAGGTGCCCCTCACTGATTGATTATTTTAAAATGGAAGATGGAAGAGGAATGCAGGGAAACAGGGACCAGCAAAAACAAAGCAAACCAAAACCAAAACTGAAAGGCAAACAAACCAATCCACGCTCTCCCCGCACCCCCGCCATGTACAGCCTCTAGTTAATGGTCAAAACTTGGGTATAGTGTCCACCACCCGACCCCTCATGAAGCCTCCTCCTCAATGAATACAATGCTGTACTTCCCCTTATTCTGTCAGGACTCTAGTCCTTGTGTTTAAGGGCCCGACAAGCTCATTCCCAGTGCCCTGGCGCTTATGAGTGGACGCAGAGATGGCCCATGCATTGGGCTGGGTGATGTTGGCATCTTCCTGGGTTCATCACCCAACCAGTCAGATAGGAGGCTGGCTTTATTTTTTTAAATTTTTTAGAAGGTTTTATTTATTTATTTGAGAGAGAGAGAGAGAGAAACAGAGAGCATGGGGAGAGGGGCAGAAGGAGAGGGAAAAGCGTACCTCACTGAGCAGGGAGCCCGACATGGGGCTCGATTCCAGGACCCTGAGATCACGACCTGAGCCCAAGGCAGATACTTAACCGACTGAGCCACCCAGGCGCCCCTGAGGCTGAGTTTAAAACAAATTATGCAATGATATGCTTATTAACTTGAAACCTGAAAACATAGTGTTCTAGACCAGGAAACTCCCACTTAAAAAAAAAAAATTGTGCCCAGATCTGGTTACCAAATGGTGCGAGGCCAACATAGCTTTCACTAGCACGACTGCCTTGGACCCAGTTCTGGCTTTGCCGGTGAAAGAATGGGTAATAGAATTCACTCTCTGTGTTGGAACGTGAGAGAAGGGATCCCAAGTTCCTAACTCTGTGTAGGATATTCATAAAAGACTAATCTCATCATTGCTCCTAAAGATGATGACGGCAATAGATCTCAGTTCGGAAACAAAATAAAGATCAGTGGAGAGACGGTTGGGGTGGGATGTGCAATATGTCCTAAAAGAGCTTTCAAACGGAATCAGGTAGAAAACAGGCATTGCAGGTAGTGAATTTCACTTCAGCATAAGAAAGAATTTTCCAATAATTCGATTGGCTTAAAATAATTTTAAAAATGACCACCCCGTCTGTCAGGGGTGGCAGAGAGAGGATAATTGAATTATGGTTGGTTGGAACAGATCAGTGTTTCCTAAACCTGGTTGCATGAAATGGAATCATCTGGGAAACTAAATATCCACGTTATACAAATACGTGAGAAACGTCTTCCAGCACAAACACAAGCGTACCATTTGCAAGTGTAATTTCTGGTATTTGTTAGAAATGAGACCTTTTGGGGGTACCTGGGTGGCTCAGTGGCTTAAGCATCTGCCTTTGGATCAGGTCATGATCTTGGGGTTCTGGAATAGAGCCCTGCATGCGGCTCCCTGCTCAGCGGGGAGTCTGCTTCTCCCTCTCCCTGTGACCCCCCACTCATGCTCTCTCTCTTTCAAATAAATAAATAAATAAATAAAAATCTTAAAAAAAAAAAAGAAGAAATGAGACATTTTGACTAGGTAATACCAAAACAAGATGTAGTCTGTATCAGAGCAAAACTGCTTTTTGGATTGTTTCCTATGAAAGTCTGCAAATCACCCTGTGTTCCTTTTCCAATAACATTCTGATGTGGGAGAAATCTCATGAAAATAAACATCAAGGACAGTCACAAGGGAAGCAGATGCGGAAGCAAGCCAGGGTTCTGGTTCAAATTATTTTTTTCTTTTAATAAATGATATTGTAACACCAGCTACCATTTATATAAGACATTATTCTGTTCCTAAATTGCTGGCTGACTTTTCCTAAACTCTCTGACATGAGCTTTATTTTTCTGAATGGGGGATCGAGGAGTTGAACCAACTCCGGACTGGTCGTTCCAAATGTACATGAGAGGGGGCTGACGGGTCTCTAGGTGGGTTGTGGGGATCCACGATAATTGGGACTGGTGGGGACCATGGCAAAATGGAGGGCACAGACTATTCGAAAGAGGGGTGCCACTCTTTGACCCTTGTTAAATGTGGCCTTGCGGAAATGAAAATTCAGTTTTATCACAGCTTTTGATTTTTCAAGATAACCTCGTAAGGCCAACTTTCAACATGTGAAAGTGGCTATTTCAAATATTATTTTGCAGTTGCAGACGGAGAATCCTGGAGGCGAGATGCTGTTTATGAGTCACGGGCTTCTTCCATCCGGACCGGCTGACGGCTGCAGCTACCTTCTATCATTAGCATTTTCCGGCAGTACTGCTCCAACTTTGGTGTGCATGAGACCACCTGGAGAGCTTGTGAAATCACAGACTTCTGGGCTCCACAGTAAGAGACTCTGGTCGGCGTTTCTTATAAGTTGCCAATGGGTACTGAGACCCATCCCGGCTAGTGACCTTGCAAGCAGGGAGCCAGTCATATAGTATGGCTCCCTTTGGCTTGGTTACTGTTGGGTATTCATGTGATTCATCCAAGGAGTCTTCCTGACTCCTCTTCCTCTGCTTCTCCTGTTGCCTTCGCTCCCTGTCTCAAGATGACACCTTAGGGAAGGTCGTAGTTGGCACTTTTGCATTAGGACAGGGGAAGACATACAGTACCGATGCAGTTAGTTTCAGCCCTGTTAACTTGGCAGGAAATGCTCAATCCTGTTTATTTATTATTATTATTATAAGCATTCTGTAAGCTTAAGGTGTACAACATATTGATTTGATACATTTATATATTGCAGCATGATTACCATGGCGGCATTAGCTAACACCTGTATCACATCACGTAATTATCATTCTTCTTGTGGTGCGGACGTTTAAGAATCCAGTTTCTTAGCAACTTTGAAATACATAATACAGTATTGTTAACTCTAATTACAAGGCTGTACATTAGATCGCCAGATCTTCCTCTTCCAACCACAAGTGTGTACCCTGCGACCAGCATCTCCCCATTTCCCCTACCTCCCAGCCCTTTGAAACCGCCATTCTACTCTGTCTCTATGAGCTAGTTTTGTTTTTCAGATTTCACGTATAAGTGATATCATACAGTATTTGTATTTTTCCTTTCTGATTTATTTCACTTAGCATAATCTCTTCAAGGTCCATCCATGTTGTCTCAAATGGCAGGATTTCCTTTTTTCTCATGGCAGGATAATATTCCATTATGTGTGTGCTATATATATTCCATTGTGTGTGTGTGTATGTATATATATATATTCCATTGTGTATATATACATATATTATATATTCCATTGTATATATATCTCATATCTTTATCCATTCAGTTACCGATAGACACTTAGGTTGTTGCCATTGTGAATGACACTGCAATGAGGATCAGACTGTGGGCATCTCTTGGAGATCCTGTGTTCATTTCCTTTGGGTATATGCCCAGAGGTGAGATTGCTGGATCATACGGTAGTTTCATTTTTAGTTTTTTGAGGAACTTCCATACAGATTTCCATAATGGCAGCACCAATGTACATTTCCCACCAACAGTCCACACGTGTTCTATTTTCTCCATATCCTCGCCAACACTTGTTTTCTCTTGCCTTCTTGAGCCTAACCGTTCTAACTGGTGTCAGGTGACATCTCGCTGTGGTTTTGATTTTCTTTTTTCTTTTAAAGATTTTATTTATTTATTTGACAGAGAGACAGCCAGCGAGAGAGGGAACACAAGCAGGGGGAGTGGGAGAGGGAGAAGCAGGCCTCCCGCTGAGCAGGGAGCCCGATGCGGGGCTTGAACCCAGAACTCTGGGATCATGACCTGAGCCGAAGGCAGACGCTTAACGACTGAGCCACCCAGGCGCCCCTGATTTTCATCTCCCCGATGATGAGAGGTGTAGAGCACCTCTTCATAGATCTGTTAGCCATCTGGATGTCTTCTTTGGAAAAATGTCTATTCAGTTCCTCTGCCCATTGTTTAAATCGGATTGGTTTTTTGGTTGTTGTTGTTTTGAGCTGTATAAATTCTTTATAGATTTTGAATATTAACCCCGTATCAGATCCAAAGTTTGCAAAGATTTTCCCCTGCTGTATAGGTTCCCTTTTCATTTTGTTGATGGTTTCTTTTGTTGTGAGAAGTTTTTTAGTTTGGTGTCATTGCTTGTTGTATTTGCTTTTCTTGCTTGTACTCCATACTGTTTAGAAGATAAGGTCACCCCTGGGGGCGCCTGGGTGACTCAGCCGTTAAGCGTCTGCCTTCGGCTCAGGTCATGATCCCAGGGTCCTGGGATCGAGCCCCACATCAGGNCAGCAGGAAGCCTGCTTCTCCCTCTCACATTCCCCCTGCTTGTGTCCCCTCTCATGGTCTCTCTGTCAAATAAATAAATAAAATCTTAAAAAATAAAAAAGAAGATAGGGTCACCCCTAAACACCTTGTGGGTAATCAGCTTCATAACTAAGTATAGTCATTGATACATGGGTGATTACTCAGCACCAGACAACGTGCAGGGTATTTTATCTATGCTACCTTTAGTCCTAACAACCTTTTCTGAGGTAGATACTCTCACTTCTAGTTCACTGAATTTCAGAGAAGTGAAATACCTCATCTTAGATCACACAGGCACTAAGTGGCAGGAGAGAGATTTAAAGGAGGACAGCATGATTCCAAAGTCTGTTCTCTTCCCGGGATACTTCCGAATTTATGTGCACACAGAGTAGTATCACTTGATATAGTATAATTAATACAAAATAAAAATCATACCTTGCCCCGTAAAGGTTGCAAAGTGATTAACAAAAATGTAAATTATACTGCTAAATAAAATAAATTAGAAGCGAATAAAACAAAATAAGAAGGAAAGGAAGATGACGTACAAAATGGCATCCCATAAAGTCCTCTTCCCTTGCTAGTGGTGGGTGATGACTTGACCCAGAGCTCATAAAGAAGGGGTAGTCTCTAAGAGCACCACGTGAGGGGGTGATATGGGCCATGTGAAGGCAGGGTGGTCTCTAGCCTTAGTCCAGGATGCCCTCTTGGGTGTGTGACTGCCTGAGAAGTCTACCGAGGTGCTCATGGGAACTACCTACACTTGAGATCTACGAAGTCATGGGTGACGCCTATGAAGAGCATTCGTGGCCATCGACCTCCCTAAAGCAACCTGCATGGTATCGTAAATCTGAAGCCTGGGATCCCGTCCACTTAATTCCATTTGTAATCTGTCCGACACAACACTGTAGATACACAGGGTTTTCGTTCAAACAGTACCATCAGGTTGAGGATAATGCTTCAGGTGAATTGCTTTAAATTAAATACACAATCATGTCCCCCATACACCTCAACACTGAAAGTCTGTCTTTGCTTTTCCGTTCCATTTGTTTTAGAGTTCAGTACATTTGGTTGGTTGATACAGAGGGAGAGCTTTGCGATAGATGATTCCAGAAGAAGAAGAAACAAAATGAACCATGGGAAAGAAACAAGATAAACACAAAACAGAAATGTTTCTTGTTTAAGGGCAAGGGAAGACTCTCACATTTGAAACAAAATTTCTACAGAACTTATTTGCAAGTCTCTTCATCTGGAAATGAGGATGTTGGGTGCTATGGACCTCTAAGTTTCTTTCTGGCTGTACTACTTGGGAAGTTATGATTCAGACCGTGATATGATGGCATCAGGGAAGGGCACAGGAGAAAGAGGGAGTAATCCTCAGAACACCACAGCTGAGCATCCTTCTGAAATGTGGTTAGGCGGCTCATGGGATGAGACGTCTCTCAGTCTCCCCCATAGCCTGACACAGCAAAGATCAGCCCGCTAGCTCAGAGCAGGGAGTTCAACCCAGGCTGGGAGACATTTCCAAGGAAATCTGATCTTCTGCCAACTTCATGACTTAAGTCATCTCTCAACATCTCGTTCAAATTATAAAGCCCATGCAGGGTCATCAGGCATTAATAGGGAGACTGGTCTGGGTTCTGCTCTGGGGTTTGTACATCGGCCACATCCATGTTTCCTAACTTCATCTGGGTTTCCGGAAAACATTTGGCAGAGGTCATCCCCTCAAGCACTTGGCTTTTTAAATTAACTTTCTGGTAGTGACTTCCCGATCTGAAACCACGTCCCTTCCTATTTTGGTTTAAGCTTGTTGTTTGGTCAGTGCCAATCAAATTAAAAAAAGCAGAAACAAACAAAGTACTTTTTGAGGCTCCCTCATATGGCAGGTGCAATAGTTCATCCTCATAGGATCGAGGGCCTCTCCAAAAGCTGAGTTGGCTTGCCACTTCTTCAGCAGACCATGTTTGGGGATCCCTGGGATCACTACATGTCTCTTTCATATGCTTTGCTTTGGATGCTATTGTTTCTTTCTTTCTTTTTTTTTTTTTTTAAAGATTTCATTTATTTATTTGACAGAGAGAGACAGCCAGCGCGAGAGGGAACACAAGCAGGGGGAGTGGGAGAGGAAGAAGCAGGCTCTTAGTGGAGGAGCCTGATGTGGGGCTCGAACCCAGAACGCTGGGATCACGCCCTGAGCCGAAGGCAGATGCTTAACCGCTGCGCTACCCAGGCGCCCCTGGATGCTATTGTTTCTATTTCAGAATGTAGAAGCAACTGGATGGCTAGACGTACATTTTAAAGCAAATGAATTTTTTTTTTTTTTCAAAAAAACCACATCAGACCCAAAACAAACCAAAGCATATGTATCCTCCAGCCTGTTTAGTTTTGGGGCTATGCCGGCAGGATGGTAGATGTATGCTGAGTTATCGACCCTTTTTCCTTTTAGCTTCTGCTAATTCTAGGTGCCGTTCTGACTTTCCTGGGCAACTAGCTCTTCTCTACAATCGGTTCTTGGGGCTCTGGAGGAGCTGCTTCCATCATACTTTCTTGGCCATCGAGATTGGTCCAGGGCTTAGCAAGTTGTCCATTAGAGGCAATCAAAGCTTGTATCAATTATGATTAAGTTTGGTTTTCAGTGAAAAACATCCAAAATGAGAGTGGCTTAAATAGGATAGATTTAAATAGGTACTTATCCTTGTGGATAAGTCCAGAGATAGACTGTTTAGGGCAGATGTGATAACTCTATTCTAGACTTTTTTTTTCTTTCTTTCTTTCTTTCTTTCTTTCTTTCTTTCTTTCTTTCTTT
>NW_024425230.1:12019612-12230431 GCF_017311325.1 Ursus maritimus | reverse complement strand
TTTCTTTCTTTCTTTCTTTCTTTCTTTCTTTCTTTCTTTCTTTCTTTTTTTTTTGTAAAGAAATTGACATGCTGATTCTTTTTTTTTTTTTAAGATTTTATTTATTTGAGAGGGAAAGAGAGAGAGCAGAGAGCAAGAACACAAGGGCTGGGGGAGGGAGAAGCAGACTCCCCACTGAGCAGGGAACCCACCATGGGGCTCCATCCCAGGCCGCTGGAATCATGACCTGAGCAGAGTGCAGATGCTTAACCGACTGAGCCACCCAGGCGCCCAAGACATGCTGATTCTGAAATTTTCATAGAAATGCAAAGAACCTAGACTAGCCAAGAACATTTTGTAGAAGAAGAATACAGTGGGAGGACTTTCAGCACTTGATTTACAATGATTTACAATTTACAACTGTAAAATTACAATACTTAAGCAGTGTTGTATGGTATAAGGTAAGACAAATAGACTTTAATAAAAGAGTCCAGAAATGGTCCCATTCATATGTAGTCAGTTAATTTTCAACAGAGACACAAAGCAATTCAGTGAAGAAAAGGAGAGTATTTTCCATAAATGATTCTGGAACGACTGGATAGGCAAGTGAGAAATACAGTACTTATACCATACACAAGCTATAATTCCAGATGGACCATGGACTCAAAGTACAAGCAATAATAGTAGACTTCCAGAAAAAAAAGATAGCACCTTTAAGCATATGGGGTAGGCAAATACTTCTTAGAATTTAAAGACATTTTAAGAAAGATAAAAATTAAATATAAAAAAGATAAACTACTTCATCAAAGTATGTTCTACTTATCAAAAAATGTTATTAAGAAAATGAATAGGATTTGTTTTTGTTTCCGTTTTATAGAACTTTAGTATAATTGGGATTCTTTAACATTTAGTAAAACGTATAAATTTTTTGAACATTGCATAGAAAAGTTTTTTTTTTTTTTAAAGATTTTATTTATTTATTTGACAGAGAGCCAGCCAGCGAGAGAGGGAGCACAGCAGGGGAGTGGGAGAGGAAGAAGCAGGCTCCCAGCGGAGGAGCCCGACTTGGGACTTGATCCCAGAACGCCGGGATCACGCCCTGAGCCGAAGGCAGACGCTTAACGACTGCGCCACCCAGGCGCCCCAGAAAAGGTGTTTTTTAACCTGCTTTTTTCTCCTTAAAACTTCCTTTGCCTTCTTTGTCACTATTAGGCATCTCTATTGCTCTGTGTCTTTTGCCTCTCAAACCCCAAATTCGCTAACCTCACTATCGTCGGAATATTATCTGCCTTCCTACATGTACGGAGTCTTAGAGCCAATTCATTCCATCTATGCAATTACCCCTTTGTCTATAAAGATCTCCGCTGGGATTTCCCTGGAAATATTTCAGTGATAGCTTCATTTTGCAGACAAAGGAAACTGAGAGAATAAAACATTTCCTGGAAATTTGACACTCTTGGCGTTGAAAAGTTAAGCACTGTAAATGTAACGGATGCAAACAAATTAGTCCTCCCAGTACTAATGTCAGAACATCCCCTGAATTCCTATGTGACTGCAGCTCCAGAGACGGGCCTCACTGGGAAGCGTTGCCCATTCTGAGGTTCCTTCTTTGCCATACCTGAACATTACCAATTAAAGCTGTAGGATTATTTTATGAGTAGGTTTATAAAATGGGTCCTGTGTGTGTGTGCGTGTATTTAGCATACCCCGAGTGTATGTATTCTTTCTAACTACAGTTTCTTGAAATTTTAAAAATAAAAAAAATTCTTTAAAATTCTATTTTCGCCGTGATTAAAACACGATCTTGTTAAAAGAGAAGGGAGTTGGGGTGCCCGGGTGTCACAGTCGGCTAAACCTCGACTCTTGGTCTCGGCTCAGGCAGTGATCTCAGGGTCATAAAATCGAGCGCTGCGTCAGGCTCTGAGCTCAGAGGGGAGTCTGCTTGAGATTTTCTTTCTCCCTCTGCCCCTCCCCCCCACTCGCGTAGTCTCTCTTTCTCTCTCTCAAATAAATAAATCTTTAAAAAAAAAAAAGACAAGCGAATTGCTAGGGGAACAATGGTTGAGGGAAGAGAAATCTTACCTCTTCTTGTATGTAAATTGTATGTATATTTGGTCTTTCTTTCTTTCTTTCTTTCTTTCTTTCTTTCTTTCTTTCAGATTTTTCTTTTTAACTATTCTCTACATCCAACGTGGGGCTCAAACTCACGACCCTGAGATCAGGAATCGCACGGTCCACTGACGGAGCCAGCTAGGAGCCCCCATGGTGTCTACCTTTCTAATACATATTGAGTGAGACTGATCCATCACTTTGCATTTGCCGAGTGGGCTGTGTTTTATGAAGGATTTTCACAGACATGTGTATATTTAATCCTCAACGACATCAGAACTCTGGAGGTTTATGATGTCTTCTGGTTTTACGCATCCTTTCCCAATATGAATCCTTCCAAAGGTTGTGGTTGCTGAGGGGCGCCTGGGTGGCTCAGTTGGTTAAGTGACAGACTCTTGATTTCGGCTCAGGTCATGATCTCAGGGTCATGGAATCGAGCCCCACGTCAGGCTCTGTGCTCAGTGAGGAGTCTGTTTGAGATTATCTCTCTTCTTCTCCCTCTGCCCCTCCCCCTGCACTCTTTCTCTCTCAAATAAATTAGTAAAATTAAAAAAAAAAAACAACAAAAAAGATTGTGGTTGCTGAACTTCCCTAGAAAGGAGCTTACACTGCTTCCCCAGAACTCCACCCAGTGACTTGAATACAATTATATTTTATCTTCATGAAGTTCCATGGATTCTTCGTGAATTTGACTGTGACCACCCCATGTTGTGAGGTTGCCCAGAATCCATTCACACTTCTCACAGCATCCATCCATCCCTTGCTATGTTCTGGGATTGGTATCTTGCCAGCGCAGTCTGAAAGAACGCATCTTTCTTTTCTCTGTCCCAGTACAGACAGGCTGGGGCATGTGTCCTAAACCTTGCAAAGAGATGGGAGAAGGCTTCAGACCGTCCTCACTAGAGGCTTCTGAACAGAAAATTCTTACAGTGAGGGAGATCGTGAGCTTGATTCTACCCTCCAGATTCGCCTCTCTTTCTCCCTGCTCCCAAACCTGGTTCTACAGTCTTCCCATTCCTAATCTCCTTCCAGCGGATTTTCTCCACTTGACGTTAGCCAGAGTAATTTTTCTGTTGTCTCCCCTCCAAGCAGCCATCTACGTCCGTTCTCTTTTGGAAATGTGAGCCGACAGTCATCAGACTGTAGTTTGCCAAAGTGGTTTGCCAGTGGCACTGGGTGAAAATTTCAGTAGCAATACCCCGATTCCCTTAAACAGAAAGGAGAACTTTGTTGGAAGGCAGGACTTTATAGACCTTTACCCAAATAAGAACACTCCTGCGCTTCCATTCTTCTACTTTCCGTACCAATCACAGAGATGAACTAGTTCGTAAGGATACATGTATACAAAATTCTGTTCTATATCAAATTACGCATGAAGCTGACTGTTTCCCAGACTGATTAGGTAACAATTGTGCCTAGGATTTTCCAGGTGTCCAGGGTTAGCTAAGCACTATCTGTGCATTATCTCATTTAATTCTGGAAACAACATGATGAAGTTAAATTGCTGGTATGTGGCAGAGCCAGCATCCAAACTAAGGGACTGAGCCACACTCCATACCAAGCACTCTAATACAATAATTATGCACTGGATCACAAGACCTGCTTTCTGATTACACAGAGTGTGGAAATAGATAATTTTTATTCTTAATGCTTATTCTTAGCTCCAACCACACATTCAATTAATAGATTTCATATTTATTTTATTTGTTTATAAAAATGCTTTGCTTTTATGATTAAATGACTAAGTGGCAGGGACTATAACTTACTTAATTACATATTGCTTAATTGGTGTATTAGTTAATTAGATGGAGTTAATTTTTAAAATTAAGTAATTGTATTTTATAACATGTTACTCCTCTGATGTCGATCATATTTCTCCGTTAATTTTGAAACTTTGACTCAAGCATTATTAAATGTATAAATAATTTTAATACTGAATTAGTATCAGTTATTAGTGATTATGTATACACACACAACACACAGAGCTCAAATCTATTAACGTCATTTACTTACAAAATACGCCAAACATATAAAATATGAAGAAAAATCTGCATGTAACTGCCAGAAGTGAGCCTCAGTCTTGAGATTAGTTTGGAAATTTTATTTAATTTTGGCATTTCTAGTCTTAGTATTCTCTCCTAGTATTTAAGTAGAAACGATTCTAGGTTGAAAACCCCACTGTGAGAAAATGACTTAACTATGTTGTCAGCTTCTTTAGGACAGGGTCACTGTTTTATATTCTTCACGTGGAATAGCTTCCGGCGCAATAAATGTTTGTTGAATCTGAATTTTGAATTTAAGTGAAATGATGCTGAAAATTTTACATTAGTTACTGCCATCCATCTGAATGTAAGCCAGCAGTTGCTCTCTTGCATAGGGGAATCCTTAATGAGGTTTCCAGTGAGATTATTTTGGTGACGGTACGAACTGAAACATTTCATCTCCTTTGAGTTTTCTGCTGCAATCATGCATGGCTTAGCCTGTAGGCGAGGGTCTCTGACTCAAATGAAAATTATAACATTTATTATCATTAAGATTTCTGATACTTTATGGGACAAGACATTTATAAGTTCATCTCTATCCCCGATTTTTGTAAGGACAAAGACACTGATGCCCAGAGAGGTTGAGTGACTTATTAATGTCACACAGCTCCTAGTCCTAGAAGTAACTATTGAGTGTAGTGACTCTGGGTCTCTGTTAGGTATTTCTTCTACCGCACTGACCACAGAACATCTTAGTAAGTGATTAGAAATGAGTTAGTACTTATTCCTGAGCTTAACACTTCCCTACTAGTTTCGCCGTTTAGATCTGTATTCAATGGACACGATGCACCGTGAAAACAAAATTGTCTAGAGGGGCATTTCAGGATAAGAATTTCCTGTGAAGTATTTAAGGTATTTCCAGCACTTAGAATGGGACAGCTTGGTACTCCCGTACACTACTGTGCAATTGTAAGTTGGGACAACCGTACCGGAGAGAGGGTAGCAAGGGATATCCACAACCTTAAAAAAAGGATATTCCCTTCAATTCAAGTTTCATTGCTAAGATGTGATCCAAAGGAAACAAATCTGACAAATGTACTGACACAGATAGGTGCATGTGAGCACACCCGTATTTGTGGTAGCATTGTTTATTTTTAATTAAAAAAATTCCTTGTAAATATTTATTTATTTATTTGAGAGAGAGAGGTAGAGAGGACGTGAACATGAGGGAGAGGGGCAGAATCACAAGCAGACTCTGTGGGGCGTGTGGAGCCCCAGGCAGGTCTCCATCCCACAACCCAGAGATCATAACTTGAGTCGAAATCAAGAGTCAGGCACTCAACCGGCTGAGCCACCCAGGCGCCCTCTGGTAGCATTGCTTAAAACAAAAAGTTGGAAGCATGCTGATGTCCCTCAGTGGAGATTGGTTCTGACACCTACTAACCCTAGATATGCAAAGAAACTGCAGCCTTTTTATTTCTTGATATTTGATGGGATGTTTCCAGGAGGACCTAATTTATCGGAGGGTAATAGTGGTCTTGGTGGTGGGTGATTGAACTTTCAATGTGCCGCTTAGTGAAAGACAGTCTTATCTGCTTTAAACTGTCTGGAAAACTGATTCTTTTGGGCCCATGCACAATGTTTTGGCTTGCTTTCCTTCCTTGTTGCTTCTTTCGGAAGTAACACCTAAGATGACCTTGTGGTTGCGGGGGAGGAGGTGACATCTTTTGTGTTCTTACTGGTCTCTGCTCCTATCTGGCCTCTTTGGAGTAATAATGTTCCTGAACTCATTGTTGGAATGCACAGTCTTAGACATTTGCTTTTTTTAAAAAAATGTGACCGAAATCAATTCTTCCCATTGTCCCCTTCTTTGCTAATAAGCATGCTGGGCATGTGGCTGCCCAGCCGGAGGCTAAATTCCCCAACGGATCTTTGCAGGGGAATGTGCCCATGTGAGTGACACAGAGTAGGACAGAAGTGATATATGGCACTTCATTGCTTGGACTTTTAAACATTGTACTCGCGCTCCCCTGAGTTTTCTTTCCTTTTCCCAAGACTTGGAAAATTGGTATGACTGTGACCCAGCTTTGGCCCTGAAATAATGACTATGAAGTGTGGGGGGGCATAATCTGGGTCTCTGAATGGCATCACAGAGCCCAGCAACAGCCAACCTCCCCTCCTAAGACTGTCACGGGGGAGAGAGATAAACATCTACATTTTGAAAGTAATTGTATCTCTTGCTTCCTGGGTCCCACATCTCCTTTTCAATTTGTTTGGTCCTTCATTTTGATGGAATAAAATGATAGCTTTCTAAGAAAGAGTTCATGGAAGGAAAATTTTAGAGACCTGTCTAAAAATGTCTTAATTCTAGCCTTTAGTTTTATATTTAGTTTGGCTGGGTATAGAAATCTAAGTTAGAGATCATTGGCCTTAAGATATTTTGAAAATTTACTCCAGAGAATAAATTTCCAGTCTTTTTTTTCTAGGGTGAGGGTGGGCTAATTTTTTGGGTGTGTGATCTGGGGAGAAGATCTAGAGATTTGACTTGCTCTTAAGCTGATTTTTAAAACAATTTTTCTTGTTTTACTGTCCTCATCTCCCCTTCCCCTCTCACTCTAAGTTCCAGAAATACTTGGTGCCATGCATATTTGTACCCTTGGAGATTAGTTAGTGTAATTCACATTACTTCACAGATTCCCCTATGGTTGGCTTATGATTCAGCTGTCTGGGATCTGCTAATTCAGTGACCAGTCTTTCACCTGCTTTCTAGATTCAAAACTTTTATTGCTTTAATATTATCTTTCATTCTCCCTATCCTTATAGGCTTATGTCTCTAAAAAAAAAATCTTTTTTTAGCATGTAGTAGGTTGGAGAAATGAGTGGAAGCATATGTGCATGATCGTGGATAATACTTGCTGAAGAATTCAGAATGGTTCCTCATTTTCTTTTAGATTCCTGCTGTATTATAATGGTGAATATTCTATTGTTCAGCTGTAGAGTTAAAAGCACATTCAGGGGGGCACCTGGGTGGATCAGCTGTTAAGCATCTGTCTTCGGCTCAGGTCATGATTCCAGGGTCCTGGGATTGAGCCCCGCACTGGGCTCCCTGCTTGGTGGGAAGCCTGCTTCTCCCTCTCACACTTCCCTTGCTTGTGTTCACTCTCTCTGTCAAATAAATAAATAAAATCTTGAAAGAAAAAAAGCACATTCAGGGGCGCCTGGGTGGCTGTCAGTACAGCATGTGACCCTTGATCTCAGGGCTTTAAGCTTGAGCCTCACATTGGGTGTAGAGATTACTTAACAATAAAATCTTTGAAAAAAAGCATATTCAAAAACCATTTTCTTTCTTTCTTTTTTTTTTTAAGATTTTATTTATTTATTTGACAGAGAGAGAGACAGCCAGCGAGAGAGGGAACACAAGCAGGGGGAGTGGGAGAGGAAGAAGCAGGCTCATAGCAGAGGAGCCTGATGTGGGGCTCAATCCCATAACGCTGGGATCACGCCCTGAGCTGAAATCAGACGCTTAATGACTGCACCACCCAGGCGCCCCCAAAAACCATTTTCTTAATGAAAAAACAAAATACTTGAAAGTATAAACTTTACAGCTCATGAGATCTTCATTTTCTCATGTGCTATTTCTGTTTTGCCAGTTTCTGGTTAAAAAAAAACGAATTTAGAGAATTGTTGCATCACTGAAAAGCAGGGATCTTGAATGTTTTATGAAGAAATATATATATATATATATATATATAAAATAAACACATATGTATTTGAAAAAATATATATTTGAATATATAATTTATATATATATTTGAAGAACAATATTTTATTCTTCTAGTCCCAGAGAGTACCTTTTTGTTGTGTGATGTATCTGAACAGATCACACCACTCTCTCATTCTCTCTCTTAGGATCATGGCATGGGAATTTGCAAAAATAGATGAGATTGGGGTTGCTGTCCTTGATTATGGAACCAAGTGAAATGGGAATTTGGAATGCCATCACCAAAAGTCTGATCTCAGAAGTAACACTAACTTATCCACTGAAATAATGAACTCTAGAGTCAACAGCACTCTGCTTTTTTCTTTGGGAGTCAAAGTTCCTTCTCCAAAGACAACCCAGTGTTTGGAACACCATAAGGCACAGATCCTGTGTGATTTTCCCACTATTTGGGATGACTGTCAGTTGTCTTGGTGACAAATGTATTTGTGGGGTGGCTTAGGGATTCTACAATATCAGAGTGGGAAGAGTTTTGGAGAATGTCCAGTCCCGCTGCCTTTCAAATGCTGAGGTAATACCTACAACATGAATGCCAAGCCATTTTATGGGTGAAGATTAAAGGTTTCCAGTGTAAATACATTTCTGCATACAGTCAGGTAGACATTGTCTCTGAGGGCCACAGATTCCCCTTTCCAGGCTGCTTTTCCCTCTCTGACACACTAAGCAATGGGATCTGCTGAGTCATCTAAGTAAAAGATGAGGTATCCACTGTTACCATTTTGGAAATTTCATGCATTTTAATTAGGGCTTTCAGATCCAAGAGTGTTCATTTTCTCATCTGTCAAATGGAGCTAGTATCACCTACAATGAAGAGATGTTTAAACAGTTGGAATAAATAAAAAATGTCCACCACTGTAATGCCTGGCAGCTACCACTATTGATTTTTGGGTTTTTTTTGTTTTTTTGTTTTTTTTTTTGAGAGAGAGAGAGAGAGAGAGAAAACATACAGGTTGGGGGAGGAGCCGAGGGAGATGGAGGGAGAGAGAGAATCTCAAGCAGACTCCATGGTGAGCATGAAGCCTGATGCGGGGCTCAATCCCATGACCCATGAGACCATGACCTGAGCCCAAACCAAGAGTCAGATGCTTCACGGACTGAGCCACCCAGCTACCCCAACTACCACTATTGTTAAGGGAGAAAATTTGTTGCAGAAATTATACCTGTTTTCTCTTCTGAATCTGAGATTCTGCCTGCTTGGGAGGCTCTCTGGGCTTGCAAAGAGAAAATGATCAGCCCAGATTGTGATGCATGGATTGGTAAAAGCCTTAAAAATACTTCAGGGTTCCCAAGCTGCTCTTAAAAATATGTGTTTATTAGCCAGCTTAGTGGAATAAAGCCTCTTCTTATCACAGGCGTAGTGGAATCCTGGTGAAGAACAGCACAAGGGAAAGGGCAGGCCTGAGTTTGGCTGATCAAATGCAAAAATGAACATTTTAATTAGTCTTTAGACTCTTTTTTTTTTTTTAACCGGTATAGGAAAAGCTAATGAAATAAATCAAGCCCTTGAAATCAGGGAAAATAAGTTAAGTAAAAAGAGAAGCCAAAAACAAATCAATCATAAGGGTGATTTTATTGCACATTTACATGGAGTAGACAGACAGTGTCTTCCAATCCCTGCAAGAGATTGAATGCTTGTGTCCTCTCCAAGTTCAAGTGTTAAAATTCTAACCCCGGTATGATGGTATGAGGAGGTGGGTCCTTTGGGAGATGATTAGGTCACGAGGGTGGAGCCCCCATGAATGGAATTAGCACCCTTATAAAAGAGGCCCCAGAGAGCTCCCACACCCTTTCTGCCATGTGAGGGTACAGGACAGCCTTGTATGAAACAGATATCAGACTCTCACCAGACGCTGAATTTGCCAGTGTCTTGATCTCTACTTCTCAGCCTCCAGAGCTGTGAGAAATACATTTCTGTTGCTTACAGGGACTCAAAGTATGGTAGGCCGCTACAAGCAGTCTGAATGCACCAAGAGGACACCCAGAGATGAAGCATACCCTAGTGGTTCTAGCCATCCTTCCAGAGCAGAGGACTTATTCTATGTTTTATATGCTAAGCCACTTGGAAAATTAGTATTTGATGGGAGCCAGATTGGGAATGATCATTTCCTTGATTTGTTTAAAGAAATGAATGTTCTAATTACTGATGGTGCTGTGGCTATTTGAGAATCATTCTTGTCTTTCAGGATCTGACCCAGTTGTGTTGGCCTGTTTACAAATGGGGAAAGAGACTTTACATTTAATTCAGAGGAAGACTACATTTAGAAGTTTCGATTCTCTAGTTTTTAGACAATATTTAAGAGTATGGGGAAATAATCCTACAAGTTAAGTGGAAAAAAAAAACAAGACAAGTAATATCTAGCATGTGTTCCCAACTTTGTCAAAAATCTGCATTTGTGGGGTGCCTGGGTGGCTCAGTTGTTAAGCATCTGCCTTCGGCTCAGGGCGTGATCCCGGCGTTCTGGGATCGAGCCCCGCATCGGGCTCCTCCACTGGGAGCCTGCTTCTTCCTCTCCCACTCCCCCTACTTGTGTTCCCTCTCTCACTGTCTGTCTCTATCTCTGAATCTGCATTTGTATATGAGCATAGAACAAAAACCTGAGGGTTTATGCTATAAAGTGTCTATACTGGCTTTGATGAATATTTTGCTCTTTTTACATTTTTTTGCATGTGTCATATTTTCTTATTTTTTTAAATATTTATTTGAGAGAAAGTGAGCGAGAGAGAGAGAGAGAGAGAGAGTACAAGTTGGGGGAGGGGCAAAGGGGGAGGGAGAGAGAATCCTCAAGCAGACTCCTTGCTGAGCGTGGAGCCTGATGCGGGGCTTGGTCCAAGGACCCTGAGATCATGACCTGAGCCAAAATCAAGAGCTGAATGCTTAACCACCTGAGCCACCCAGGCGTCCCCTTTGGTCATGTTAAAAAGGGAAATCTTTTCCTCGACAATCTTTTCTTCATTTGAAATGCAGATTAATACAACACACCCCTCAGGTGGGATCCTTAAGCTTTGCAGAGAACTTTTTGTACCTCACCCACGTCAGAGGGACATCTTCCTTATTCATCCCAAGCATCGAGGATGGTAGTTCAAAGCCATTGCTTTTGATTCTGAGAGAGAGTTTTTTTAGTAACCTACACTGTTTCAATGTTTTTAAACTTCATTTTGTGAAAATAACTTGGGCTCCAGCTCCAGAAGTTCTGGCTTAGGGTCCACTTTCCCCACCTAATAACTACGTGAACTTGTTCGAGTTGTTTAACTTCTTTGGTTATCCTAAGAGAAAGAGCTAAGTGATAAAATGATAAATGATGAAGGCATTTCATTCAAGAATGCTGTAGAGTTGGGGCGCCTGGGTGGCGCAGTCGTTAAGCATCTGCCTTCCGCTCAGGGCGTGATCCCAGCGTTCTGGGATCGAGCCCCACATCGGGCTCCTCGGCCGGGAGCCTGCTTCTTCCTCTCCCACTCCCCCTGCTTGTGTTCCCTCTCTCGCTGGCAGTCTCTATCTCTGTCAAATAAATAAATAAAATCTTAAAAAAAAAAAAAGAATGCTGTAGAGTTAAACTTGTCACCTTCAAATGGATCCTTCAGTTATTTTAACTGGACCAGCTTACGAATGCTGCTTCCAAAGTGGAACTCCCCTTCTCTCGCACAAAACTAACGTGCTGACACGTACACCCCTCCCTTCTCCTTTTCTTCCTGAATACTTCACTCTGGGGCGGCATAAGCTGCCATTTACGAAGAGGTGCTCGTTGCGGGGAAGGATGAGCATCTTGAAGAACCAGATGGAAACTCAGTTGGAACATCACAGGAACAATCTAAATGAGAAATAGCTGAGTTGGGACAAGGACACAGAGAGGAAAGTAAACCATGTCTGCGCAAGGTGTAACAGGACTGGCTACGGTCACGCCATCAACCCACCTTCTTTGCTGCTGTGTGGGTATTGAGGTCTCCTCTGGGACCCGGGGGAGAGGGGGAGGGAAGGCTGAAATCCTACCCAGCTGCCCAGGCGGTGCTTGCTGAGAGGGGTCACATTTTCCTAATTTGTACAAAGCTATCAGAGGGATTAGTGGTCGGGCTGGTCTAAATGTCAGCAAAAACTACTGTGAGCAAATATTGAGTCACTGACAAAGAGTTGATATTTTTCTAGATAAGGCAGGGCAGGAAATGCCTAAATTAGAACAGGGATTGAGGTTAGATCAGGAGGTTTTGAAGGAAAAGATAAACTGCTATCTTTCAGAGATGGTTCTAGATCGCCTATAATGCTGTCTTTGGTGACCCAGTAGTCTTTTCTGAGACCGTAGAGTCATTGCAAAGAACTTCATGTGTCTTTATTTTTCCTGTTTGCCTAACTACACGCTAAATGGTGCTCACTCTTTAGACAGCGGAGCAAACCATATTATTGACAATTCACTTATATAAAAATTCTGAGATTTAGTGGCTCTGAAATATCCCCACAACGATGTAAAACATACGGTAAAATATCGATAGCTACCGCGAATACAGAATCTCACTGGGCTTCCGCGAGTGGGGCGTGGGGGAGCTTCCTCCTGACCACGGGCCTTCCATGGCTGTGACGGACCCTTGGCCTAGTTACTATTTGTCTCCAATCTTTCAAAGGGTCCTTGATGCAGGTTAGTTAGGAAGCAGGCAAAATAAGGTCAAATAGAAGTCAGAGTCAGGTGGGCTACACTTCTCATGCATTCCGAATGGAGAGGGAAGGTAAGGGTTAACTCTAAAGTATTCCACCTTGAACCCCCGCACTCTCTTTATCTAGCACACCATAATAAAAGATCAAGAGTTCCTGCTTATTATCTTATTTTTCCTGCTTGCTTCACCAGGCTAAGGCCCAGTCTGGTTATGGATTAACACGGTGATCAATAGTAAGCCTGCTGTCTCTCTCTCGGCAGGGGAAAATGAACTCAAAATGCAGTCAAACTCTTATTGATCAAGGATATAGGTCTCACTTTCATTACCTCTGTCTCCTGATAACCCACAAATAATGTGATGAGTTGCTAATCTCTCTGATTTTCAATGGACCCTTCACCCCTCCTGTCTGCACATAGCAGCTTTTATTTTCATCTTGATACACACTCTGTGCAATTCATGTAACACTAACTCTGCCTCTCTTACCGCCAGCCCTGGTCAATCAGAGCTAATAATATCACTCTTCACTGGGGATGGCGGCTCTGGCGAGCTCAAGATACGGAGTCTCCGAACGGGGCAAGGAAATGCAACGTGCGGCTGGCTTCTTCGGGGGACAGAGAGATGTGAAGTCTTCTGGGTGAAGCAATGCACAAATTGGTAGTAACCTTCTTAGGATCTGGCCTGCTCCTACCACAGGAGCTGGACTTACAAGTGTCCCTGGTCAGATCTCTCATCTACGTATTTATTTAGTAATCTCTACACGCCCAACCTGGGGCTGGAACTCACGACCCCGAGATTAAGTGTCGTAGGCTCTAATGACCGAGTCAGCCAGGCTTCCCTGGTCAAATCTCTTGTCTGGCTAATCCTGCCTTGGCTTCTGCTTCTCTGTGGATCTGAACTGCAGATCTGAGCTTTTTAACAGTGGGGAGATTGACTGTCAATGCAGTCATGATGGGCTGTGATGTTGGGAGAAGAGGGTCCCCCTACCTGTGGTGTCTTAATGACCTCAGAAAATTTCTGGTAAATACCGTGGGATAAACCTAGAAGAATGAGGGTATTTCAAATATGATAGTGTGTTGATTTCTTAGGGTTCTGGTTCTCTATTTACTTGGATAGAGAAATGAAAGTGTTGTGCTTGGCAAGAATAGATCACCTCTCTGACGTCTAGAAAATTCTCATCTGATCGAAGTTAGGAGAGGAAAACAGAACCAAATCAGAGTCTTAGGAAAGCAGCTATTTTTTTCTTTTTTTTTTTTTTTTTGGGAAAGCAGCTATTTTTGAAGCAGAGTTATTTTCTGACTGGTTAATAATCATCATGACTTTACGACTGTTTTTTTTTGGGGGGGGTGCTCTGCAACTAACTACTTTTTTTAAAGCAAAGTAAAAAAGAAAAAGCCAACCTCTCTCAGGTGTCATGTCAGTCACATTGCTTTGGCATGCAACTTGTGAGAGATCCTCAAGTCTAAAATGGTTATCAAACGTGAGTATAAGAAAGTTTGTCCTGAAATTCATTATCTCCTCTGTCCAAGAGTTGGAGTTGAAGAAGCCAGCAACAGTTGCTCTGCTTCTCTGATATAAAGTCAGCGAACGCTCACTTAACTGAATGGCTTTCGTGAGGACAGTCCAAACCATTTGTACACCTGTTGAAGAGAAAATAAAATTTGACAGTGGTACAAAGTCCGGGGGATTAACGTGATTTGCACTGAGCTCTTAAAGCGGAGGTAATTGTAGGTCTCGGTTTCTTCTCTTGTTCTGCGGAGCTGAATCTGAAATTTGACAAGGAAGTTCCCCCCCGCCCCGCCCCCTTTTTTTTTTTTTGCAAGGGACTGGGTGGAAGTTTCACCAGATCCCTCCCTTTCTGCTCGGCTGTGTCTACTTGGAAACACTCTGGTCTCCCTTGGCTTCACGGAACGTGGTAAAGCCAGAACCAATCCAGGGCGGACTCTGGTGTACTTGGCAGGTTCTGGAGCTCCTTTTGGTGGCAAGCTCTTTTTCCTGTTGTTCTCAAGTCCTGAGCTCAGAAGCCCGGGAGGATGAGAGGAAGGTGGGCCTTCTGTAGGCTGGTGAGAAAGCTTATGCAGGTTTTTGTAAACATGGAAGGAGGCACCCAGAGTCCCTTTCCCCTATGTGGGTCTGTGTGTTCCCTGGGCGGTGTCATATACATTCAGGCTCTCATTTGCTATACTTCTCAGGGTGAACGTAGGCTACTGAATACCTTTGATGTTGCCATAATTGTGTGTGTGATCTTCAATCACGGATGTCATCAAATTTTATTAAACTTAATATAGATAAAACCAAGACATTATTGATTAGTTCTGCCATGCAAACCTCCCAGGCTTCCTCTTAGAGTGATTTTCTTCTGGGGAAGCAGTCTTTATCCTTTCGATAATACTCATGCCCTTAGAGCCACTGTGGCTTCTGAGTTTTCTTTTGAAGCCCACATCAATCATATAATTAAGACGTCTTAATACAACTACAGCAATCCCGCCATATTGCAAGGCAAGCTCTCTGGTCTGCTGTTGCAATTTTAATTCATTCCCCTCTTTCATGTGGGCGTAATTACTGCTGTTCTTTGTTTAGGGGTGTGTGTGTGTGTGTGTGTGTGTGTGTGTGTGTGTGTATGTGGCATATTTTCCGTCGATCCAGATTTAACCAGATAGACCCCTCTTTGGATTAAACTTTTCTACCTTATTAGTAAGATTAATTTGATTCTGACAAAGGAAGCCATATTCTCTTTCTGCATCTTCCTAGCTGTGTGCTCCATAAATGATGTCTGCTGGTGTTCATGTGATGCTAAACATTCAGATGGAAAAATATAGAATTTGTTCAACCTTTCCAATGTCCTGGATGACCTCGTGTTTGATATCATGTTGGCAAAGCATCCAGGTCACTGATTTTTTAAAACAACCATTTTTCATCTGGGTGTTTTGGCGTGAGGCAAACATGCGAAATTGCCAATTTCCAATTTTTCTGCCTCTGTCCTGTCTTTTTCTTCTCCACTCTTATCCAATCGTGCAGTCTCTTGGTTTTTCTTCCTTTACTCCTTTCCTGTACTCATGTTCTGAGTTCAGTCCTAACGTCTTTAATATGAAAATGTGGAATGGAAAGCAGGGGGGAGGCAGTGTGGGGAGCACAGTTTTGGGAGTAAGATCTGGGCAGAGTAGTAGTTCCAGATGGATTTCTAATTAGCTGTGTCTCTACAGTGTAAGACATACGATGCTGGGTCTCCACCAGGTATCTGAATTTTACAAAAGGAGTTAGACCTACTTTTAGATGAAAATATTGGATCTCTCTGAAGAAAAAACATTCGGTTTTTGTTTGGATAGGGTTGGTCTCCTTCTGAACTTGAAAAAAAAATCTCACTCTTAAACCACAAGAAATGGATTACTAACTTTTCTTCCTGTCCAGTGTTGAAAGCATATGGTTTCCAACTTAAATAAGATCATAAAATATTGTCACTATAGGTTCTTGTTAGAGAATTATTTCATGAGTTGTTGACAATTCAGCATCTGCTAGAGGTTTGTTCAAATATCTTATATTCATCTAGCATGTTAGATTGAAAAAGGAGGAGGAGGAGGAAGAGGAAGAGGAGGAGGGGAAGGAGGAGGGGAAGAAGGAGGAGGAGGAGGAGGGGAAGGAGGAGGGGAAGAAGAAGGAGGAGGAGGAGGAGGAGGAGGAGGAGAGGGGGCCCAGCCATTTTGTCCAGCTTCCTGGAGTAAAGGCTTCCCTGAGTTGCACACCAACGGTGTAGGCCTGGTGACTTACCAAGGTCTACAGGAGAACATTTGGACAAAGCGTGTGCAAGACTTTCTTAAAACTGTAGTTGACATTAAGACTTTCCCCACAAAACCCTTAGGAAAGGATAATGCACTTCCTTCTGCCTTGAGTTTAGTTTCTGGACAAAATGTGGTCTGCGAAAACTGGTGCTTATCCTGTCTTTTAGCTGAAAAGGAAAACTGCTCACCCAGTGCCTGTCCCGTTTGGCCTTAGCTACTAAGAACCTCTCTAATTTGTCATCAGTGTTGAGCCCCTGGGACGGGAGAACATCTGTTCCCCTTGCTGCCTTTGGAAAAGCGGTTGTCAACCCTCCCTGCAAGTTAGCAACTTCCGAGCGGGTTTAAAAAAATATATATATATATATATGTATATATATAAACCCGCTCTCTCTCTATATATATATATACAGAAACCTGAGATCCATGCCCCAAGAAATTCTGAGTGCATTGATTTTGGCTTACAGCTTATTGGGTAAACCCTTTTGGAAGTTGGTGGAGTAGATATGCACGATAAATGAGCTTTATTAAATCTCGTGTTAAGAATAAGACAGGGTATACATAAAAATATATAGAATACTGATAAGCAAGCAAAGAAACTCTCAAGGGGGTCCCCCGGACAAGCCATTTAACCTTCCTGGCTTTGCCACTTCCTGTAGGGCCTCTCTGTGGCCCAGGGTCCCCGTCAGCCTTCCCCAGCCCTTGGCCTCTCATCCTCCAATTGGCCCAATCTTCTGTGCCTCCGATAATTTTTTATGCCTGCTGTTTTCATTCTCCCTTTCTCAAGACCCTCAAATGACTTCCCATTAGCTTCTGGGTCATATTCAAATTATTACCTGTTGGCTTCAAGGCCTTTGGTCAGGCAGTCCCTTTTTAGGTCACTTTTAATCTCTCCCCTTCCTGCTCCCTTTGTGGCTGTCAGAGCCTCTTCACCAAGCAATCCTGGTTACTCTTTATCTCTCTTCTTCTCAGCACTGCTTCCTTCAGCTATTGGGCAAAACTTTCTAGATTATGTGCACCTGACTTGAGCCATCCTTCCCATCACCCTAGTGTTTAACCCTTCTCGCACACCTCAGTTACCTACTGGTGCTTTGTAACCACGTAACCGGGTTTTGCTGGCCTGAGGACAGCCAGAAAGTCACCAGGCAGTTGTCCAGAGATCCCCTTTAGCTCAAACCACGTAGAGGTGACCATACAAGAAAGAGGTATGAAAACACAAACAACAAAAATGCAGATGGTGTGATTTATATTCTCTGTACACTATCCAGGTCACTTGATGTTTCCCCCAAATCGCTCATCAGTAAATCCATTGTCCCCTCTCTCCTCGTGCATACGTTTCCAATACTACTCAGTCCTTAAAATGAAGATAGAATCCAATATTCTAGATTTGGGGCTCATGTGATTAATTTCTTGTTGCAAAATATGTCAAGAGGGAATGCGAGAACCAAACTGTTATTGTAACATGAATTCAAATCTCCACAGATGGATTGTCTAGCTTTCAGGTGCAATTGACAATGGGTTCCCGTAGCTCTTGTTTTGAGTTTATTTTGTAATTGTCCCTTAGGGTGTGTGTGTGTGTGTGTGTGTGTATGCCTATAGGGGGCGCCTCTTAGGCTCAGTCAGATTCTAAAGCCTTACCACTAGATTTACTGAATTTTAGCAAGCATTCAGGGAATTTTTACGTACATTAACATTTGAAAACTACTGCCTTATCATAACATTCAGATGTACTTGGCTGCAAATTTTACCCAGCATTCAGAACATTCAGGCCAGATAAAACAAGTGCCTGATTAAGGCCTTTTCCTATATCCTACACTTCCACCCACATCAACATGCAGTTATTAAGACTCAGAGAAGTCAATCTTGTCCCTAAATCTTTTGATTGCATCATTCATCACATGATAGGAATAAAGTCCGAGTGTGGTCCAGCCCCTTAAAGAGCTTAATTGTCTTTTGGTCCTGACAGTCTATCCTCGACCATCAAACTGAAGAAATAACACATCGTACCACACCAAGTATTTTCAACCTTTCTAATTCTCGAAGACTTCGTATTTTAAAGATGATATATGAAAATGACAATATGTTCAAATTTATACTGATTTGAATCTAACAACCATCGATAACTATAATTTCGTAAGAATTAATGATACAGACGGCAATAGAGATTCTGATTGTCCTGGCAGAATGTTCCTTCTTGCTGGAACAGCAACAGAGGGACAGGCCTAATCCACGCACGAGGAAGCAGTTGACCAAAATTAGAGCTGAAATCAATCAAGCAGAAACCAGAAGTACAGTAGAGCAGATCAACAGGACTAGAAGCTGGTTCTTTGAGAGAATCAATAAAATTGACAGACCCCTGGCAAGACTTATCCAAAAGAAAAGAGAAAGGACCCAGATTATTAAAATTATGAATGAAAAAGGAGAGGTCACGATGAGCACCATTGAAATTGGAAGGATTATTAGAAATTTTTATCAACAGCTATATGCCAATAAACTAAGCAATCTGGAAGAGATGGAATCCTTCCTGGAAACCTATAAACTACCAAGATTGAAAAAGGAAGAAATTGATTCCTTAAACAGGCCAATTAATTATGAAGAAATTGAGTCAGTGATAAACAACCTTCCAAATAACAAAACTCCAGGCCCAGACGGTTTTCCTGGGGAATTCTACCAAACATTCAAAGAAGAAATAATACCTATTCTCCTAAAGCTATTTCAAAAAATAGAAACAGAAGGAAAGCTACCAAACTCATTTTATGAGGCCAATATTACCTTGATCCCCAAACCAGGCAAAGACCCCATCAAAAAGGAGAATTACAGACCGATTTCCCTAATGAATATGGACGCCAAAATCCTCAACAAGATACTTGCTAATAGAATCCAACAGTACATTAAAAGGATTATCCATCACGATCAAGTGGGATTCATACCTGGGATGCAAGCGTGGTTCAATATTCGCAAATCAATCAGCGTGATACATCATATCAACAAGAAAAGACTCAGGAACCATATGATCCTCTCAATCGATGCCGAAAAAGCATTTGACAAAATACAGCATCCTTTCCTGATTAAAACCCTTCAGAGTGTAGGAATAGAAGGTACATTTCTCAATCTCATAAAAGCCATCTATGAAAAGCCTACTGCAAATATTATTCTCAATGGGGAAAAGCTGGAAGCCTTTCCCTTAAGATCAGGAACTCGACAAGGATGCCCACTCTCGCCACTATTATTCAACATAGTACTAGAAGTCCTTGCAACAGCAATCAGACGACAAAAAGGGATCAAAGGTATTCAAATTGGCAAAGAAGAAGTCAAAATGTCTCTCTTTGCAGATGACATGATACTCTATATGGAAAACCCAAAAGAAGCCACTCCCAAACTATTAGAAGTTATAGAGCAATTCAGTAACGTGGCGGGATACAAAATAAATGCTCAGAAATCAGTTGCATTTCTATACACGAATAACGAGACCGAAGAAAGAGAAATTAGGGAATCCATCCCATTTACAATAGCACCAAAAACCATACGTTACCTTGGAATTAACTTAACCAGAGACGTAAAGGACCTATATTCTAGAAACTATAAATCACTCTTGAAAGACATTGAGGAAGACATAAAAAGATGGAAAGATATTCCATGCTCATGGATCGGAAGAATTAACATAGTTAAAATGTCCATGCTACCCAGAGCAATCTACACTTTCAATGCTATCCCGATCAAAATACCAAGGACATTTTTCAAAGAACTGGAACAAACAGTCCTTAAATTTGTATGGAAACAGAAAAGGCCCCGAATCTCCAAGGAACTGTTGAAAAGGAAAAACAAAGCTGGGGGCATCACAATGCCGGATTTCGAGCTGTACTACAAAGCTGTGATCACAAAGACAGCATGGTACTGGCACAAAAACAGACACATAGACCAATGGAACAGAATAGAGAGCCCAGAAATGGACCCTCGGCTCTTTGGGCAACTAATATTTGATAAAGCAGGAAAAAACATCCGGTGGGAAAAAGACAGTCTCTTCAATAAATGGTGCTGGGAAAATTGGACAGCTACATGCAAAAGAATGAAACTTGACCACTCTCTCACACCATACACAAAAATAAACTCCAAATGGATGAAAGACCTCGATGTGAGACAGGAATCCATCAA
Organism: Ursus maritimus; assembly: GCF_017311325.1. NCBI lineage: Eukaryota > Metazoa > Chordata > Mammalia > Carnivora > Ursidae > Ursus > Ursus maritimus. Next base: position 12,210,023 of record NW_024425230.1, on the reverse strand, counting down.
AATTCTAGAGGAGAACATAGGCAGCAACCTCTACGACATCGGCCAAAGCAACCTTTTTCATGACACATCCCCAAAGGCAAGAGAAACAAAAGATAAAATGAATTTATGGGACTTCATCAAGATTAAAAGTTTCTGCACATCCAAGGAAACAGTCAGAAAAACTAAGAGGCAGCCCACGGAATGGGAGAAGATATTTGCAAATGACACTACAGATAAAGGACTGGTATCCAAGATCTACAAAGAACTTCTCAAACTCAATACACGAGAAACAAATAAACAAATCAAAAAATGGGCAGAAGATATGAACAGACACTTTTCCAATGAAGACATACAAATGGCTAACAGACACATGAAAAAATGTTCAAAATCATTAGCCATCAAGGAAATTCAAATCAAAACCACACTGAGATACCACCTTACGCCAGTTAGAATGGCAAAAATAGACAAGGCAAGAAACAACAATTGTTGGAGAGGATGTGGAGAAAGGGGATCCCTCCTACATTGTTGGTGGGAATGCAAATTGGTACAGCCACTCTGGAAAACAGTGTGGAGGTCCCTTAAAAAGTTAAAAATTGAGCTACCCTATGATCCAGCCATTGCACTACTGGGTATTTACCCCAAAGATACAGACGTAGTGAAGAGAAGGGCCATATGCACCCCAATGTTCATAGCAGCAATGTCCACAATAGCTAAATTGTGGAAGGAGCCGAGATGCCCTTCAACAGATGACTGGATTAAGAAGTTGTGGTCCATATATACAATGGAATATTACTCAGCTATCAGAAGGAACGAGTTCTCAACATTTGCTACAACATGGACAGCACTGGAGGAGATAATGCTAAGTGAAATAAGTCAAGCAGAGAAAGACAACTATCATATGATTTCTCTCATCTATGGAACATAAGAACTAGGATGATCGGTAGGGGAAGAAAGGGATAAAGAAAGGGGGGGTAATCAGAAGGGGGAATGAAACATGAGAGACTATGGACTATGAGAAACAAACTGAGGACTTCAGAGGGGAGGAGGGTGGGGGAATGGGATAAGCTGGGGATGGGTAGTAAGGAGGGCACGTATTGCATGGTGCACTGGGTGTTATACACAACTAATGAATCATCGAGCCTTACATCGGAAACCGGGGATGTACTGTATGGTGACTAACATAATATAATAAAAAATCATTAAAAAAAAAAAAAAAAAAAGAATGTTCCTTCTTAGTCTGCTCCTGAGGTGGGTCGAGATCAGGCAAATGTACCATTTTTATGACCGTGGGGGTCAGTGTTTAGGCTGCTTGCTTTCTGGCCTGTGTTGGGCCATTTGGCACAATGGGGAAAGAAAAAAAAAAAAAGCCAGAAATACCATATCCACACACATTTACCTCTAAAACTGTATCAATGGTTTCACTAAGATTTATACCCCTTGACTAGTTGTTTGAAACAGCTGTCCTATCCATGCTTTGGCTGCCTTAGCCTGAATCCCTAGAGGACTGACTCTGTTGTTGGGACTTTGCTTTGCCTGTTGACCACCAAACTTGGAATTTTGGTTTAAATAGTTAAGGGTTCCTCAAAGACCTTAAAGACATCAGAGAAAGAGAAAAACAGAACCAAATGGAGCTGCTTGAAATAAATCATTTCAAAGTGTACTTGATGAATTATGAATTTTGAGTGAGGTGCCAAATACAGGATCTTTTTCTTTCTTTCTTTCTTTCTTTCTTTCTTTCTTTCTTTCTTTCTTTCTTTCTTTCTTTCTTTTCCTCCTTTCCTTTCTTTCCTTTCCTTTCTTTCATCATCAGCTATCTACCATCTATCAAGCATATCAATCTTCTATCTACCTATCTATCCATCCAACGCTGGAATGGAATGCACGTCATGGGGTTGTTGTGAATACCAGTAGGAGTGAGTCACGGTCAAGTGCTTAGTGCTGTGTATGCCGTGTAAGTGCCTTACCTCACAGAGAACTGTTCCCATTTCTGCTGTCTTTATTGCTATTTTGCTATTTCTCCTCTTAACTAGATCTTCAGTGTATAAACCATACAATGTAAATCGTCCAGCGTAATTTAAAACTGTGCTAGATTACAAAGCTGAATACTTGAAAACTTCGACAACTGGGTGCCAAGACAATCCTGGATTTGAATTTTATTTTTCCGGGAATGGGGGCACACTCAATAGGGCCCCATCATTTTTCACAGAATTGATAAACTCCTTCGTCTGCTGTAACTGGAAGCAGGTGGAGATCTTACAAGATGCTGGAAAGGGAGAAGCATCTTTGTGTTCTGGTTTTACCTGGCTAAATCAAGGTGGGATTGATTCCCTGGGTGTGGAGATTAGGCCACCAGAGGGGCAAAACCTCCTTTCTCCGCAAACCACAGGCCCCTGTGTGTAGACTGACTTTCAATGCCAATGACTCCTTTACAGTCTTTTCTTTTTTTCCTTCTTCAATGCATTGCTTTTATTTTTGTCCACAAACTGTGTCATTTGCCACAGTAAGAAAACTCCCGTTGTTGTTCGAGGTCTTTATCAGAGTTCCTACAAATCAGGTTAATTGGTGATCAACAGAGCTTTTCTGCTTTTAATGAGGCCTAGTAGCCCAAGGCAAGGCCTACCTCTTGATAAGGGACTTTCTTTTTTCTTATTCTGAACTCTTTGATCACTTAAAAAAAAAAAACAACAAAAAACAAAACAAAACAAAACAACCCAGGAAGAACAACCACCGGGAATGTCATTGTTTTTTAATTGCCTGATTACCAAATGTTGGAGATAAAAGATAGATGTTCTCAATTAATAACATTTACATAGATTAGCATCACTAACGAGCCTCATTAGTAGCTGCTGATTTTTGTTTAGATGCTGTCCCGTGTCATTTGCTCTCTCTCTGGTCGCGCAATCGAAAGCACCTTTCGTGTGACAAAACATTGCCTTCGAAATCAATTTCCATGAATCAAATAGTAAGGCATTTTAATACTCAGCCAGGTTCTTAATTAATTAAAAGTTAGTATTACCTAGTGTAGATTAACGAAAGGTTTCGTGTGTTGATAAAGTCCAGAAACTGTTTCTAAACTCTGGCTGTCTTTTCTAGCGCCTAAACACCTTCGCTGGGTTTGTCACGGCACAAACACATCGGCCTTCACGAATAGCACCGTAGAAATGCGCTCCCTATTTTGGGTGCCCGCCATGGGCCTGACACACTCTGCACACACCATTGAGTTAATCTGCGGCCAGTCCCATGAAGAATGGAACATAAGCAGCACCACGGTACACACAGAGACAAAGGCTCAGTGACGTAGGGGAAGGGCCCAAGATCACTCCGACCTAGCTCTGAGTTTTAATTAATTAATTAATTAATTAATTATTTTAAAGATTTTATTTATTCATTTGACAGAGAGAGAGACAGCTAGTGAGAGAGGGAACACAAGCAGGGGGAGCGGGAGAGGAAGAAACAGGCTCCCAGCGGAAGAGCCCAACGTGGGGCTCGATTCCAGAACTCCAGGATCACGCCCTGAGCCGAAGGCAGATGCTTAATGACTGAGCCACCCAGGCGCCCCAGCTCTGAGTTTTAAGTCCATGATCATGACACTCCTTTCCATCTGCCTCTAGAAAAAGAATTCACTGATATTCTGCGCAGAAGCAAACGTTCAAGGTAACCTGCAACGAATCACGAGTCATATTTTGAACCACATCGTTCCCTTTTTTTAATTTATGAAAATAAATGGAGAATGAACAACTAAAACTAATCGGTAAATGTGTCCTGTAAGTAGCAGGATTTGAGATATCTACATTTATGATGATCAATGAACGTAAAAATATCCCAGATCTGAAACTTATAGATCACGAAATAGACACAAATTTTATGTCATCGTAAGTGGAGAAGTATACTATGTTTTTCATGATAAAAATGTAAAATTATCGTGTGTGTGTGTGTGTGTTTTCATCTCATGGGGGAAAAAGTACATGTCTAATATTATGATAAATCTTTCAGGCAGAAATAGCCTATTTCAGACTCTCTAAGATAGCAATTTAAATTTCTTACAAAAAAGAATGTGGAAGCTATAAAATAGATTAAAAAACAATTGATAATTAAAACTTTAAGGGAAAGACACATTTGAAAGACCAAAGAAAGACATCTTAATTTAGATCCCAAGTTTTAAAAATGTTGATATGGGCAGTGCAAAAAAGGATACAGATTCTCCCACCACTTGTGTGGGGGCCATGCTGATCTCTGCATTGTTCCAATTTTAATACATGAGCTCCCGGGGGAACACTCCACTGTGACTTTAAGAGGGTCCTGATAGAAACCATCAACTCCATTTCGACATAATAGGTGAAATTTCATGAGGGGTTCATCAGGGGAAAATTTCCTAAAGGAAATGAGGTCTTTATTTTATTCTACTTGGCGTAAGCGATGTTTCTTTGCAATTATAAGAGGAGAGATGACAATTTTGAAATCCTGTGGCATAATCTTATCAATGTTTTCTGTTTGAGTTTACAAAGGGTTAGGGTTAGGGTTAGGGTTAACCCTACCCTTCACCAATCTTCCCTGTCTTAATCAATGGCACCACCATTCACTCAATGAGTTAGACAAAACCTACAAGTCATCCTTGATTCTTCCCTCTCTCTAACTTCCTCCACATCCATTTCATCAGCAAGCCCTATCCACTCTACCTTTCAAACATCCAGAATTGGACCTCTTTTGCCATTCCAACTGCTAGCTCCCCAATCTGGGTCAGAACCAAAAAACTCAGTGGCTCCTTGGTCTCCTCTTTGTTTCCACTCATGTCCATCCATGAGTCTTTTCTGCAGAATGAACTCTTAAAAGATGCCCATTGGTTCCTTCTCCAATGGCTTCTCATCACCTGCAGAATGCTCCTTTATGATGAGCTCCCCCACCTCCTACCCCTCACCCAGGGGTTGCTGCCCTTCTGCCCTCATGACCTTCTGCGTGTTGTTCAAACTTACCAACCTCTGCTCACGCTGCTCTTGTAGCTCTTCCCCTTGCTCACTCTTTCCTACCGTTCAGAAATCTGCTCTCTTCCCGGGGCACCTGGGTGGCGCAGTCCTTAAGCGTCTGCCTTCGGCTCAGGGCGTGATCCTAGCGTTCTGGGATCGAGCCCCACATCAGGCTCCTCTGCTAGGAGCCTGCTTCTTCCTCTCCCACTCCCCCTGCTTGTGTTCCCTCTCTCGCTGGTTGTCTCTGTCTGTCAAATAAATAAATAAATAAATAAATAAATAAATAAATAAATAAATAAAATCTTAAAAAAAAAAAAAAGAAATCTGCTCACTTCCCGAGAGACTCCCCAGACCATTTCCTCTTCTTATTTTTGCCAGCTTTATTGAGATAAGGTTGTCATATAGCCTTGTGTAAGCTTTAGACGGTTTCATATACTTATGTCTTGCAAAATCATTAACAGAGGGTTAGCCAACGCCTCCATCATATCACATAATTACTACTTCTTTTTTTGTGGTGAGAGCATTTAAGATCTATTCTCTTAGCAAGTCTCAAGTATATAATACAGTATTATTAACTATAATCGCTCTGCTATGCATTAGACCCCCACAACTTATTCAGCTTATAACTGGAATTTTGTACCTTTTGAACAACATCTCCCATTCCCCGACACCACCCACCTCCGCCCCAGACCCCGGTAACCACCATTCTACTCTCTGTTTCTCTGGGTTTGACATTTTTAGATTCCACATATGAGTGAGATCCTACAGTATTTGTCTTCCTCTGTTTGGCTTATTTCACTTAGTATGATGACCTCAAGTTTCATCCACGTTGTTACAAATGACAGGATTTCCTTCTTTCTCTTGAATCATATTCTGTTATGTATATATATGAATATACGATGTAGTATATACATGTATGTGTGTGTGCACATATATATATTTTCACATTTTCTTTATCCACTCATTTGTTGACAGACACTTCAGTTGCTTCCATGCCCTAGCTATTGAGGATAATATTGCAATAAACATGGAGGTGTAGAGGTCTAGAAACTTCTTTGAGATCTTGTTTTTATTTCCTTTGAATACATACCCGCAGGTAGGATTGCTGGCTCATACCTTAGTTCTATTTTTGATTTTTCGAGGACCCTCCCTACTGTCTTCCATAGTGACTGCACCAATTCCCATCCCAGCAAAAGTGCACGAGGCAGGACCATTTTCCCTTTAGAGCATCCCCTTACAGTGCTTCATTTTTCTTTGTGATATTTATCACCACGTTACTTTTCTGTCTATTCTTAAAATTCTAGAAACTAGGAGAGCATCTGACACATAGAGCATGCTAAATAAATATACATTCTATGAATAACTGAATGATCACCAAGTTTGAGGTGAGGAAATAAATACACACCAAGGTATAGACCTCCCTGGAGTCTTTGTAATGTGGGGAACCATACTAGGTACCGACCTCTTCTGTCTTGAAAGTCTCCATCCAAACCCTAAGCAACAGTGGCCGAGGCTCCGGATACCTGGAAAAATCCCGAGTTGCCTTCACAGCCCTGAAAACCACTCAGACTCTGCCTTCTGCTCCTCTACTTCGAACCCTCTTTCATTTGTGATGCTGGGAACCAGGATTCTTTTCTCTGCCTGGTCAGATGGCAACAACCTTGCGCTATAATCTGTGAACGGGTCAGATTCCCACACTGCCCAGGAGAGTCTTTCAGACCCGTCAGACTTTGTTGCTTTGTGCATCTTTCTCCCTGGCTTTTGCATTTACATACGGTTAGATTTTTCCATTGATGGATCCCACTTCCATTGAGTTAGAGAAATATGAAAACACACTTGGATTTTTAACCTTCTTTATAGAGTTCTATGCTCTCTGTAAGTGATGGCTCCAAAGCCATGACGTGGTAACCATTTAAGATGCTTCATACTTGAAATCCTGGTCAAACATTAAAAAAAAAAATAAAAAGATGCTTCTTACTCGATTTTTCTTTATTAGAACACACTTGGGCTCATGTTTGCTCTAAATCAGTCATAAAATATATTATTGCTTATTTGTTTTCACTCTAAAAGTTTGTCCACAAACATTAAGCATACTTTGTCAATAAAAGATCACAGCTTTTCAGGGACTTAGATCAGAAAACGATGTACTTCAATTAGTTTAATCTGGCATTTCTCTTTTGACTTGCATTTACAAACTAAAGTTCATTCATTCATTATGAAATCAACACATGCTCATTTTAGAGAAAAAGGTGAAAAATCAGAAAATGGAAAAATCCGTTCCAGCTAGTCCCACGACATGTAGATAATCACTATTAATAAGTACGTGTGTTTCCATCTGTTTTTGCTATGTTTGAAACGTAATTGTGATCTTATGAGACATATATATTATATGTAAGAATAAAAAATAATGTGTACTTTTTCTGATCATGAAATAATACACAATTATTGCATAAAATTTAGAAAATAAGTGAAGGAACTTGTAAATCTATGTTTTTAATTATAAAAATTACACATCATCATTTTAGAAAATTAGAATATTTTATAAAAACAAACATAAAAGGCATTCAGAATTCCACTCAACAGCATAACTATTTACATATGATATGTACCATTCCAGACACTTTGTTTTGTGTATATTTACACAGATAGATAGATAGAGAATCTGAGTGCTAGAGGAGAACATACTATATGTATCACAATTTAAGCATCATTTGTACATTTAAGTCCTACTCGAAGATAACATGCAGGGGGGAAATGACAGACGTGTGTACCATAGATGTTTTATTTGTCTTTTCCATTAAAAAAAACCCCTAAAACTAATGAAATGGCTGTACAATATGTAAGTTTTAATACTGTAGAAAATCATTAGTTAAATTCCTTGGGAGTTAAATTAGATAAGCTATCCTCTGGGTAGCTCTATTTTGTGATGGGGAAATTTTGGGTTTTTTTTTTTTTTTTTTTTTTTGGTCTAAAGATTCTTTTGGCACAGTTCCCCACGCTGTTGAGCTATGGTTAATATATTTTTTTTTAGGCATAGGTTTTTGAGAAAAGTATAAGATGAATTGTATTTTGAAAAAGTTAAAAAAAATCTGCAGTGTTCTTTAAGGCAACAGCTGGTCATTTTCACTTTTGCATTCCCAGGGCCTTAGCCCAAGCCTGGGTCAGTATATATTTATTGAAATGAATGAGTCAAATAAGACATCATTTGTAAAGTGCTGTCGATATCTTTATTGTCCCCTTTTAATGATTAAATTAAGATATCTCGGTTGTAAAATATCAAACAGTACAAACATATATTTAGCTCAGAAGGTGAAAATACCTATAAAATGAAGTCATTATGAACGCTTTTGTTGTTTTCTTTCGTCTTAGCTCCACTAAGTACCTGGAACTAGTGGATACACGCCAAGAGTTCATAGTCTTTTTGGCTCTGCCTGAGCATCTGGGCGGCCATGGCTACCCAAGTTCACCAGCAAGCCTTTGGGTGAACCCACTGGCCTCGACATCCCACCTCAGACTCTCTGGGTCAGAGAGTGACCACTGCCAAAGCATCTGGAAACCTTCTGGCTGAGTTGCTTGGCCTGAAGATACACAGCTCAAGCTCCTCCCTCCTTTTCTCTAACCCTAATTTTTCACTTGTACAAATACTCTGTTTTTACTAAAGAAAGATACATCCTCCCCCCACCACCATCAATGTGATTTTCTGGAAAGAACACAGAATTTGAAAAGTATATAAAATCCAATGGACATAATCACTTTAGCAGATCTTGGATTTAATATTAGTACAGTTAAATCCTCTTTTTTTACTTTTGTTAAATGAAATAAGTGGTTTCTGTGATGGAAGTTATACTCAAGATCTTTATATTATGCAAACTTGAACACGTATGTATAACGTCCTGACACTTGAAATTAGCTTGCTGCTTTAATTAGTTATCTAATAAAGACAGCAATCCTTATTCTCAGACTATCGTGTCAGAGGTAGATACAGAAAAACCTTCTTTTCTAATTACTATTTTATTGAATCAGCAGTTGCTACCAAAAAAAAAGGGGGGAGAGCTATTTAAATTGCCTCGTAAAGAAACATCTACCTGGAAAATAAAAACATACAATCTTCTAGATCCTCCAGGGGCCAAGGGATTTGCCGAAGGTCACCCACCCAAGATTAGGAGACAATTCTCCTGGCTCCCAGACAATTGCACTTTTGACTTCACCGCTGGACCGGTTGTACTGGTAATGGTTGATAACTAAGCCCTGGAAATTCCTGGATCCACCATCAGGGTCTCTACTAGAGGCCGTGGTCCCCGAGCTAAGTATCCTCATGAAGCCATTGGAGAGAAGAGGAATGAAACTGGCTGACAAGTTGAAAGCTGTTAAAAAAAGATATTCCTCTTATTAAGCACATTCTATAATTTGTGTGTGTGTGTGTGTGTGTGTGTGTGTGTGAGTAGTGAATGGACTGGACTGCTTCTCTCATCAGCATCTATAGTTTATTCGTTGGGCGATGAGATGAACACCTTTTTATAACCCTGGCCTCACCAACTTCTGTGTGACTTCCAATTCAGTAATATTGCAGTGAGTACCGACCATGTTCTATAATGCAGGCATCTAGATTTGGGGACTCAAATAAAAGAATTAATTAAAACAAAAGACTGAGAAACGGTAATGTGCTGAGCCTAGTTCTGAACAAACCATGTCCGGAGATGTTGAGAGAGTCTTTGCTGTGGTCCTGGGCTGGACCTCCCAGTTTTTCCTCTTACTACGTATGTGACCTGACTTACTCAGTTTCCTCATCTGCAAAATGGGAGATTAACAATACTCATCTCAAAGAGTTATGGTGAAGATTGAGATATGATCTATAAATTGATTAGCACAGTTCCTTCCCCGTATTATTCACTCAGTGAACCGTAATGAACAATGAACAGCTCTAAATAGCCAATAGCGGGTATTAATGTAATCAAGTATCGGGTAGATGAGACAGCCCAGACTGCAACTTACTACGGAGGCATTGGTGGAAGAATGTTCTAGACCAAACACTGGTCACAGGGACCAACTTCCAGGTGACAATTATGATGGATTTTATGAGGTCGGTGGATTGCTGCTGACCTCTTTGGGGTGGAATATTGAACTTTCCAGTCTCTAGTACCTCCCTCTATTTCTGTGCTGGAAATTTACAGAAACTAAAATAGAATTAAAATTAGCTAAAATAATTCCTATTCTTTTGTAGGCATGGCAGCCACCCCTCCTCCCCGCCCGCCACTGTTCTGCTCTGCTTTCAGATCATGAATGCTCTGACATCCATGAATGCTCATGGCACACGCTTCCACCCATTTGCCTGATCAGGGTATTCAGCGATGACAATGGATTTGGAGGTTGAAAGTCTAGCCTCAGGCCTTGGAGCTAGGTACATCGAAGCCACTTGAGTATAAAATTCTGTCAAAATTTCCGACTTATTTATCTATTCATTTTGGAGGTTTGGAAAGACATGGCTCATTTGGCGAGTTTTCTTAGAAATTTGGTATGCTTAAAAACGTGGCTCTGAGTATGCTGCAATTAAAAAAAAAAGAACAACAGACTTACTCGGAATGTCGAGAAATGATCCCAACAAAATACAAAGGTTTAATTTCATCAGGGAATTTCTAATTAATGATGTTTGAGTGGGTTTTAAATTCCCCAACCACATTCCCACCATCCTTACTCACCACTTGGGGAAGGTTTAAGCCTTAGGGCATCTTTTAGATGAATACTAGTAGCCACATTTATGCTGAATGGAACAGCACCAGTAATGCAATTATAGCAGAAAAGAAACCTTGCATTCCCAGGACACTCGCTCAAGCTCCATTACAATGTCTTATCCATGTTTCTTTGTTTCATTGCATTAAAGAGTAATAGCAAAGGGCTCACACAAAGTATAAAGCAAAGTCTTCATTGAATATTTCCCTTGAATAATCAAAGAGGCACTCCCTTATTTCTGTGTGGGTGCTGCTTAGCCCTGATACCTACAGCTACTTTTCTGACAAATGATTTCAACAGCAGGAGGCTGTCTGGCCTGTAAAGCTATGTTGGGCTGATCCTTCAGTAGCAAATGTGGGGAAGACGCATTCAGTTCACTCTGGGATTCCATTGAGGGTGCAAGAGATTATTTTTCTAGGAGGGTCTTCGTGTCCTAGGGGAGCTGATTCCACTTAGCAGGGTAAGCAGCTCACACACACAGGTGCACTTCCTCACTGTAGGATTAGATTTCTATTTTGGCTGCCACGAATCTCTGAACCCTCTCACTACGCTGGCACATAAGGGAGGGGGGGTTTCTTAAGTTATATGGAAATTCAGTAGAAAATGGGTCATAATCAAGAATAAACGGAAAAAATAGTGCATGGTGGTTCAAAGGTTTTAGGCCATAGGAAGTATGACCACATCTTCTTCCATGCTCTAAACTTCTCTACAGAAGGGCATTTTTAGAAATTGCGGCATGCATCATGTTAAACATTTATAATTTCTAGTTCAGGAACTGGCTTTGTGACCCTAAATTGTCTTTATTTAGGGCAAGGGTGATGTGAAATTCTCAAACTGAAGTTATTTCAATTAATTGATTAATTTTAATTGATTAATTTTAATTAATTAATTATTTTTAATTAATTATACAATGTGTATATGTCCATATGGGTTCTTGATGATATTTTAGAAGGAGTTGTTTTCAAAACAATCTGACTGGTAAGTTGTGGTGGCATCATAGAAGTTGGGTAAAACAAGTAATCCTCATATAATGAAATTATCGAAATGGCAATAAAACCAGGATTGCAGCAGGTAATTACCGTTTCAATGCTGCTGTGGCTGCAGAAAGGTCGACATGGAATTAAAACTACCATGAGTGGAAAAATACTAGTTAGACATATACACATATATTTGTATACTGTGAAGAAGTAAGATATATCTTTAGACTATTTATTGGTAAAGGAGTTAATAATAACAGAAAACTTATTCAGGAGGGCATGTATTGCATGGTGCACTGGGTGTTATATGCAAGTAATGAATCATGGAATTTTACATCAAAAACTAGGGATGTACTGTATGGTGACTAACATAATATAATAAAAAATATTATTAAAAAAAGAAAAATCTTTTTTAAAAATAAAAAAAGTAAACTTATTCAGAGACTATAAAATCTCCTACTTTCCATTGCACTCCACAATTGTACACCATCATGTTTAGAAGACGATGATTTATTCTATCAACATTTCCCAAAAATTGCCTCAGATCTGGAATCGCCAGAGACAAAACTAAATATTCAGAGTCACAGGCACTGCATGTCCTGGAAGTCCTGCCTCAGTAAATGAGATTGGGAAATCAGTGTTTTCTAGAATGTTCTAAAAATGGTGATTCTGGTGTGGAGTTGTGTTCAACACTTCTGGTCCTTGCCTATTTGCCATCAAAAATTCAAAAACCAAAATCAAAACAATCCAAACAAGGTAGTTCAATAAGAAAAATAAGTAGTCAGGTTTGTTTAACACAGATCTTGAGGAAGCTGAGAAAAATTTATTTCAAGAGTTCCTCCAAATAGCAGAGTAGTAATTTATACTGACCAATGAAAGTCCACTTGGTATAATGTGTGGATGTGAGTGACGTGAGTTGTTTTATCATTTTAGAAAGCAGTAAATCGTGGGGTTACTGCTTGCGTATGCCATTTATTTTTTTTGAACTCCAGTTTCCTCATGTGTTGGGAGGAGACTGGTCTTCCGACACCAACCAGCAGTGAATAATTAAGTCTATTTTAAATAGTGGAAAAATGCAAAGTAGTGGTTGCATTTACCCAGACATATATTGAAAAGGAGTCAGGAGGAGAAGTTCCTATTTTGAAGAGAAGATGTCTCAAGAAAGAGGAGGAGGAAGAGGAGGAAGAAAAGGAAGATAAGGAGCGTAAGGAGGAGAAGGGGGAGGATAAGAAGGAAGAGGAGGAGGGGGAGGCTGTTAACAATATTTTGAACACTAACTGTAGGTTAGGTCCAGTATTAAGCATTTTGTATAAATTACATAATTTTAATCTTCATGCAAACCCTAAGAGGTGAGGTAGGTCTATCAAATGAGAAAGCCAAGGTGTAATAAAGTTAAGCAATGTTCCTAAGGAACGGCAGAGTGGGCATTCAGACCAGGAGGGCTGACTTTGTGCTCTGAACAGCATTAGTTTTTGGAATCAAAAATGCGTACGTTTAACAACGCAGGTTGAACTCGGTGGAGAACTACAGACGCTGTCCTGTGCTCCCTTCAGATGATAATACTGCTTAGTTTGAAGGAAATTCATAATTATTTTTTCTGTAATTTCTCCCCTCCCCATCTCCTTTCTAATACTCAGAGCTGTGGCAGATGATAAGGTTGCAAAGCATGCCTTGTTTGAAGCTTACCAACGTGGTTTCAAATACCAATCTTATTATCGTGCACCTTGTTGCCAAATGGCTTAAGAAATTTTTTTTCCCCCATCTGTGACATATTACTTACTATGGTCAGATCGTGAGCTTGTTAAGTTTGACAACTTTCCTTTTGATAATTATGTTGAAATTATGGTTCAAATGATTGAAGAAGTCAAGGCATTAAATAACATGGACACCATTAAAGAGGAAAAAAATTATTATTTAATTAGAGGACTACCCTTTCTATTGTTACTTTATTTTCAAGTTCCGTGGAAATAGGATCCCTGCTGTTTGCAGTTGCTGGCTATCTTAATTCCCCTCATTATTAATTCCTTTTACCCCTCTCCCTCTAATCAGCCCCAGTGCCGTGTATTTGGAAGCCTGGTTTTACTGTGCATTTCATTTTGGATTCCAGGGTGACTGGTAGACCCAGCAAAGACTCAGTCAGGAGCCAAGGTCAAGGGCATACCTTGTGACCACCACAGCCACATCTCACATACAGTTTATGCAATTGTTACACTCCAGTGTCAGAGTTCATTGAGAATTTCCATAAATCTGATGGGTAATGTGCCAAATGAGATTAGAGAGGGCTTCATGTGATTACGGTCAAATGAAAATATCTTATGTTAATTTCCTAGTATAAGCTTGAGGCAGGTAGTTAATACTTTTTGTGAAGAGCTAGACACACATACAGGGAGGGGACACAGGCTGTTGTCCACATAGAAAGATGAAGCCTGCAAGCTTCTAAGAGCAAAAAATATAGATGCTGGAATTTGCAGAATTTTGCCACTAGGTTTTAGTCCTTCCTTCCCCTTATGTTTTTTATATTATTTGTTGACTCTTACCCTAATTGTTACCCTCAAACCTATTTTTCACTTAAATCAATTTTATAGGTTGCATTTGTACATTTGGATGTCACAACATTCTTCAAGTTATTTTGTTGCAAAATAGAAAACCAAGAGGACAAAGGAGCATTAGCAAATGGAGGGCTGTTTACAGACTTAATCTCAAACTACTTATCCATACACACATTTTTCTTTTAAGACTTGACCTAAAGCAACCCCATTCAGAAAAGTGCATTTTCAACCACCCATGTTGGAATTGATACAAAAACATCGATTCACTTATATGTGAAAATAAAACAACATTAATATTTTAAGGCAGTTGTAAGAAGAGGACTTACGAAAACAGACCTGTCAGCTATCCCTGGCCTTCTGGTCACCCAACACCGCGGAGAACACAGAGTCTTAACTTTAGTCTTCGGTGTTCATTGAATATGCTGAGAAATGCTCAGATGTAAATGCAACTCGCAAAATAAATGCAGGGGGCTGAAGCATCTATTATTGATGATCGGGACTGTTTTCTGTATTACAGAAATTTAATTTAACTTGGCATGCATTTATTGAGCACCTACGCTGTCCCTCATAAGACCTCTGGGATTACTGATGTGGAGAACCTCATGAAGAATTGGATGGCTTTTGCAGAAAGCCTGTAAAATCTCATTAGGGAGACATGGTCTTCACCACAAATGAACAGGAAATGATACCAGAGGTACATGATTAAAAGCTGACATGGCAAATACAGGCAGGACCATTTCAGATCAAACCCGGGAAGAATTAGAGGAACACAGTGTGCTTGAGGAGGAAAGTTCTAGGATGGCTTTGGAGGAAGGGGTAGGATTTGGATATGAAAAGGGGGGAACCGAGGGCACTCTTAGGTGGTGAGAA
The DNA here is from genome assembly GCF_017311325.1 of Ursus maritimus. Lineage (NCBI taxonomy): Eukaryota > Metazoa > Chordata > Mammalia > Carnivora > Ursidae > Ursus > Ursus maritimus. Next base: position 12,194,960 of record NW_024425230.1, on the reverse strand, counting down.
TAGCATGAGGTCAGGTGGGGTGATGGACCCAGTTTTGTTTGAAATCCTGTGAGCTGAGGAAGCAAAAGCTCCTGGGAGATGGGAGACCTAATTCTTGTTCTGGCTCTGGCACTTCCATCCTGCAAGACCATGTAAAATGTAGATAACCTATGTCCTCATCAGTAGAATGAGAGCATTAGAGCGGCATCTCCAAGCCTCTTTCCAGCTCTAAATCTCAGTGGGCCCTGGAGCTCAAAGGTTCTGATTTTGGGTCTGGAGACAAAGGGAACTGAATTCCATTCCTGGCTTTAACTAACTCTGAAAACCAGTTTCCTAACTACAGGAAATCTGTTACTCATCTATAAAATGAGGGGAATCTGGCATAAAAGCAGTTGAAAACAGTGAATATGTTTGGCAGATAGTAGTGCTTAGAACAAGTTAGTGAGTTTGCAAATTCTATGAAAAATGATTTTTTTAAAGGAGATTTGACTGGGGCAGATTTCTTCCTCTCTCTCTCTCTCCATCTATATTGGTATCTATCTATCTATCTATCTATCTATCTATCTATCTATCTATCATCTATCATCATCTATTATCTATCTATCTATCTATCTATCTATCTATCTATCTATCATCTATCATCATCTATTATCTATCTATCTATCTATCTATCTATCTATCATCTATATTGTTTCTATTATTTATTTATTTATTTGTTTATTTATTTACAAAGGATATGTGATTCAGTAGCAAACCTGGGTAAGCTGCATTCGGTTCACTCTGGGATTCCATGGTGGGGTGCAAGAGGCTATTTCTAGAAGAGTTTTTTTTTTTTTTTAAGATTTTATTTACTTATTTGACAGAGATAGAGACAGCCAGCCAGAGAGGGAACACAAGCAGGGGGAGTGGGAGAGGAAGAAGCAGGCTCATAGCGGAGGAGCCTGATGTGGGGCTCGATCCCATAATGCCGGGATCACTCCCTGAACCGAAGGCAGGCGCTTAACCGCTGTGCCACCCAGGCGCCCCTATTTCTAGAAGAGTCTTAGTGTTCTAGGGGAGCTGATTCCACTCAGCGGGGCGAGCAGCTCACACAAACACAGGTGCATTTCCTCACTGTAGGATTAGATTTCTATTTTGGCTGCCAGGAATCTCTGAACCCTCTCATCAAGCTGGTGCATAAGGGAGATGTTGGTTGGTATCTACTAATCAATAATGATTACTACTTGATTAATGGATTGATTACTTGAAGGTTGAGTAAAATAGGGTTTTTGTAAATTATGAAGACCTTGCTTTCCAGGACTAGGAATTTAGAATTTATCCAATGGGAAATGAAAGGTCATGATGGATTAACAGAAGAGGTGTCACAAAGGAAGTGAAGTTTAATCTGGAGGCAGGGTACAGAGATTTGAACTGGGGACCAATAGAGAGGTCTAGGTATGATGTGCTAGAGCTGGGATATGGTACTAAAGAGCATGGTTTCATTAGAGACACACAGCAAAGAAGGGACTTGATGAATCCTTAGGTGATGGGAAAAAAATGAATACCTATGATTCCCAGCCTTAGGAGAGTGGTGAGGCCAAGCATAGAGAAGGGAGGTTTGAAGATGCATCAGTGTAATTTTACGTAGGGCTGGAGAGGAAGCCTACTCAGATGTGCGATGTGCAGCTACTGAATTTCAGGTAATGGTGGGCATAGTGATTGACTAGAGGTAGCTAAAATACAGAACTGATAAACGTTGTGAAGGCTGGAGATGGGGTTTGTGGGCCACTGATCACGTGTGTTCCGTGCAACTGTGAGAAGGGGTGAGCGAGTAGAAAACTGTGCTCCCCAACCTGGCTGCTGGTGACAGTCACCTGAGTCTTGTTGAAGATACTGGTGCCTTGGATTCTTCCCCAGATGATTCTGATATAATTGGTCTGGGGTGCAGTCTGGGCATGGGGATTTTTAAAACCCCACAGGTATAGAGAGAAAAGAACAAGATCTCAGCACACTGTAAAGAGTGAGAAGCATCTGATGAAAATTTACCCGTTAGGTACCAGGCTATGGGGCTGGGGGCTTTGCATCTATGTTATCTTGTATAGAACTCACAACTAACGAATCATGGAACACTACGTCAAAAACTAATGATGTACTGTATAGTGGCTAACTGAACATAAAAAAAAAGAAAAGAAAAAGAAAAAAAAATGGGACTAAATCACTCCAGCTTCGGACTCAGAAAGGAGGTAGAACCCAGAAGTCCTGCCAGTCCTGATTCTCCAATGACTATTTTTAAGGGAATAAAAGGGAAGAACAAAAGTCAGCTAGAGTGACACCCCCTCCGTCTAGATCTCACTAATAGCACACTTCAACCCTCTGAAACCCAGAATCTAAGTCTAACACAACAACGTCTATAAATATCCTAAATTCATTTAGTTCTTTACTTTGCCCAAAATGTTTTATGGGCTCACTGGGAAGCTAAATGTTTTCGGTTTCATGGATTCTGACCAGTTTACTAATCTGGCTTACCAGCTCCGTCGATAAAAAGTAATCATTTTGGAGGGGAAGGGGAGATCTGGAAGCGCTAGCTGGTAATCAGCAAGCCAAGAAAAAGGCTTGGAAGTAGAAGAGCGACACTTACTGAATCCGTCTTATGTGCCAGGTGCCTCGAGGGATGCTTACCATATATCCCCTTCTTTGTTCTGTGGGATGTTCATTGTCTTCCCAGCAGCTGACCCGTTCTTCTGTTGCAGTATCTTTGTGGTGTGAGTTGAGGGGCAGTAGAAGCGCATGAGATGGTAGGTAGACAGCTAGACACTGTCGACATCACCACTGTGCCCCTATCATGGCAGCAAAAATCTGACAGCGGTGTGTCCCGTGAGGTGTTCTCACCGGACAGCCAGTAGCCTGGCTTCTCCTGTGCTCCGTGCTGCCTAGCTTCTTGGTTCCTCCTCATTTTCCTTGTCTGGTTGTCCCTATTTCCCTTTCCAAATGCTTAGTCTCCACTTAAAGTAGCCAGACTCCCCATCTCTTCTTTGCAACTAAGAACCTTGACTAGCACAAACTAGCATGAGACAACTCTGAGAAACTGATTTTACCATGTCCCTTCTTGGAAAGGAGGAAACCAGTTCATCGAGGTGAAGCTACTTGTCCAAGGTCACAGAGCTGGAGAGGGGCAGAGCGAGTATCCCCTACTGGGTTTTTCCTGCAGAGGCTAACCTATAAGGGGTGAACGGCTCTAACCTTTAAAAAATCCTGAGGACTTCATTGTATCATTTCATACAATAACAATGAGACTCCTTTGACCTCAAGGTACCATTAAATTGTAATATATTTATTTCAGAGAAAAGAGGAAGGCTTGCCATCCATTCTCAAGTGACGATGAAAACCTGTTTTGAAAGATTTCCAGGAATTTGCTTTGCAAGATGAATTATTTGACTACTTCCAGGTAAATTCTTCGGTTATCTGGAAAATTCCCTGACGCAGAACACGTTGACAGAGGCAGTGCAAAGTTTTAATGCAACATCTAACCTAAAAAAGGAAAGGATTCCCAAATGCATGCGTTCCCTCAGAGAGGTGCCCTCGGAGGAGCCTTTTCCTGTAGGCTGGGCTTGCTAGGGTCGAGGGTGAGCAGGTGAAGACGTGCGTGCAACTCCCGTCGTTCAGTGCGCCGCTCTGGGGCAGCCCTAGAAGTGGGTGTCGTGTTCCCGAAACCCTCAGACGGTGATTATGACCGATTACACAAGATGCCATGTTCCCTAATCATATCACTTACATTCCTGCGAACGGTGGTGACAAGGGTTTGAAGGGAGAAGATCACAGCTGTCTAATAAAAATAAAAAAAAAAATCAGATAAAGCAGACAGCGGTGCAGCGGGGAGATCACACACTGGCCCGAGAAGGAGGCTTGGCTGATGGGGTTTTGCCCTCTTTCTAACCCAGTTTACCCCACCCCACCCCCATTCTCTTGTCTCCAGAACCCCTTGGTCGCATAATGATGGGAGTTGGACAGGCGTGGCTCCCACCCTGGATTGATTTATTTATTACATTAGCTCAGGCTCCCTGTTCTGTGAAGTGAACATTGTCACTTGGGTAAATTTGGAGCTTGTCACTGCCAGAATCTAAACAGCTCTTGTGAATCAAAGGAAAGCACCATGGCCACCCCCGCCCCGCTCTTCTCTGAAGCCGCCTCAAGCTTAAGACACCACCTCTCTATTCTGCCACTCCGTTTTTAATCTGTCTTCAAAGGGAAAGCCAACTGTCTTGAATTAAACACAAGGCGGTTCTTGAAGTCATGTGTGATGAAAGTGATTAAATAATTAATTCAAACAAAGGTGACTCTGAGGCAGGTTGGAGGTCAGGAAAGAAAGTCTTGATTTAAAGCAGCATTTTCTCGGCATGCTAAGGAAAAAAAAATTTTTTTTTAATGTGATATGAAATGACCATGCTGGAGAGTATTAACCTCTCTCCCTTGCTTTCTTAGTACCAGACGCACGGGGCTCTTGCTTCTCCCTGAACAGACGAAGGCTGTTTTTCTCTCTGCTTTAGGGACTTTGGTCCTTCTCTTCCTTTTGCTGGAAGACTCCTCTCCGTGATATTTATCTGGGTCACTCTTTTCAGGCACGTCGGTCTCTATTCAATTGTCAGCTCCTCAGAGAGGCCTTTCCTGACTGTCCTGGCTGTAATATTGCCCCCTTTCCTGGCCTCGCTTATACCCTTTTCTTATTTCTTTATAATACCTGTGACTGCCTGGCTTTCTGACGTGTATGAATTCTGGTTTATTGTCACTCCTCCCTATCAGAACATAAGAACCAAGAAGACAGTATTTTATCTGTTCTTATCCCCCTGCCATATTCCCAACACTTCCGGCACAGAATTCATAGCCATAAATAGCTGTTCAATGAATCAACAAATGTATGAACTTGAAAGCTGCAATATTTCAATCTTTCCTGAGATGAAAATGAGCTCTCAGAAATGCTTGAGACAATGAGGCACTATGCATACTTCTAAATTATAAAGCCCACCCCCTAGAATTTATAAATTCAGATTCAGGCTTGCCCTGAATTCTTTAAAAAACAAAGGGGAACAAAGCTAATGCTTTCAACTGGCTTCCTTCTTGGCTTTGAAACAAACCATTGGCCTTTTGAGTCTCCTTCTCCAAAGAGTCAAGAATGTTTATCGGAAGGCATGTATGGCTTCCATTTTGTGATGAAATATATCCCTGGAGGAGCCTGCCTCCCCATGAGCTCTGCTGGGTGTGTATGTCTGGTTTATAGCAAGTAAGTTGAAGCAGACAGATCTCGAGCCAGTGTTATGAGTATAAGTGACAGCCAGTCTGATGGGGACTGAATCGTGCATGTGAGTCTGGCTATATCCAGCTGTCTGGATGGACTGGAAACAATTGTTCTGTAAGCCCTTGACCCTTCACCTGTCCAAAGTGCCAAGTATGTAAGTGGATTTGTAATGGTAATTATTCTGAATGTCTCAATACTGTTCGCTAATCTCTGCTATCTCTAGACAACCTGTTAGATTTTTCAAGAGTCCCGTCCTGATGATAAAACTCACAGTCCCAAACTTCTCTTCAACCAGAGATTCTGCCCAATTAGATGATGTTGTAAGAGAACATTCCTTCTCTTCCTGAAGTCATCCCAGTGATATTTTATTCATGATACTCTGCAGCAGAACCAGCACAGGAAAACCTAGATAAAATAGTAGTTATTTATATGCAGAAATTAAGTGCCCGGAGAAAAATGAAAATACAGGGCAGCGTGAGAGTTCAAAGCCACTGGCATAATGCGAGCGGGCTTGAGTGCAAGGGATTCTGGGGAAAGCAGGAAGTTTGGACCAGGTGGTACAGGGACACAGGTGTAAAGGTAAGATGGCTGAAGGGCATTGTAAATTCAGGTGTGGGCGGGGAGGTTTCGATATAGGGGAGGCTAGGGTAAGAGCAGGAGAAAAAGCCTAGCATTCATTGTCATGGGGAGTGAGAGGCAGTGAGCCACAGTTCATAGTTAAAGTCCTGGCCTTCAGGGGAGGGGTCACTAGGAGGACCCAGGAGAGAGGTTACCCTTCCACGAGCAGCTGAAGTACCCATCAAACTAACGCCGGAAGTTACTTAGATAGCACCGCAAGCAGCATAGAGTGAGGTTGGTAAGTGTGAGCTGGAAGCCACACAGGTGGAAAATGACCATGTCAGCTCTTGAGAATCCTCGGCTTTGGGGCTCTGAGGCAGCAGGAGAATTTTAATTTGTGCCATCTTTCCAGCCCCTGTGAAGTCAAAACAAAGGTATTACGTGTATAGATAGACTCTATTAATCAACATAGCTGTTTAAATGGCATCTACAGGCAATTATTTCCTATGATGATTTGAAAATTTCAGTAAATATTTGTGATTCTTTTTAGCATAGGATGATATATTATAATTAAATAATTAGGTTTAGATATTATGTCACGGTTATAACTATGAACACAATTAAGAGAATCATTAAAAATTTCAAGACCAATGAATAAGCTTCATTTAAAAGTCTTCTGTCTTTAGGAGAATTCAAATGGAAATAGTGTGGTTGGAAGGGACCAGAAATTGTATGAATGTTATGATATATAGAGACATAATTGCTGTCAATGTAAGTAATGTGGCTTTGCTGAGTAAAATAAGATGATTGCTCAGGGTTTTCCAAAACCTCCTAAAATTGCTTCTATACCACATGTAACCACATGTGGTATAAATAAAATGTGAGTCAAAGGAATGAGGAAAGATAAACATATAATTAAAAACAGCTCAGTAGATACTTGGGCTCATTCATTTCAATGATGGCATCTGTAGTTTATGGAGCGGTTATAGACCCGCAATATATCGGCGTTGACTACATGCCATAAAACACATCAGTGCAGCTTGGGCCCAAATTATTATACACAAACAATAAATCCATCCTGTTAACAGGATAAATATGGTAACTGTTGATAATGTTGGAAAGTGGCACAATGTGATCCCTAAGTAAATAGTTACGTGTTCTTAAGAAACAAGATTACTTTAGCTTTTAGTGCCCTCCCATGACTTCCGTTCTATTATCCGTATTATCTGTAGTTTGAATTAAAAGAAAGATTGTGGCCTTGAAAGCAGGCTGATGACTGTTTGTGATTCTAATAAAAGACATCAGGCCAGCCATTTATTTGTGAAAATGAAATCTTCATACGTTGAAGGTCAGTTTTAGTTGAAGTAATGTAAGAAGCAAAAGTCAAGGTTCCTTTACCATTAAAATTGCTCATGAAGCAAGTCTTTGGTATTCTACCCTTAACCTTGAATTCTGCCCTGTATGTTGTAAGAAAAATAGTACATTCTTGTCACAATACGATGATGGAGTCACCATGGCTTTGAGTTTGGATTTAAGAAAGAGTTCTCCAATCAGATGGAAAACCTCTTCACAAACATTGTTAAATGAAATAGTCTGATAAGATATATTTAAATATGGATTGAGTATTAGCTTTCCATCAACCATAGTCTGATTTTGTCCTCTAAAACATGGAGCTTTTTAAATTTTTTTAGTATGGTTTAGTCAAGGGCTGGAGTGAGTAAGTATTTTGGGGTAGATTGTCAGGGAAACTGATAATATTATTTCATATACCATTGTATAGAAAATATATAAGTATCGTATTTTTCTGAGTGTGAAGGAAGGGAGCAAACAAATATATATAAAATTTTTCTGAAGACTCCATTTTTATGGCTGTTATCTTATTTTGGATGATTCATACTTTATTCTGCATGGGTGTAAAGGTTTAATTCAAAAAGGGTATCTATGGGTATGTGTGGTATATGTGTGTGTGCTGTGTGTGTGTATGTATTTACATATATGTATATATACAATTTTTCTCCTTGAAGACTTTTTGATCAACTTCATTAAAATATAATTTATATACAATAAAAGTCACCAATTTTAAGAGACAATTTGATGAGTTTTGACAAATGCAGTCACGTGACCATCACTACAATCATACTGTAGTGCATTCTCATCACGTTCAAGAGTTCCTTCATGTTTTTATGTCATTAATTTCCTCCCTTTCTAGCCTGTGCCAACAACTAATATTTATTTTTGGCCCCCATAGTTTTGTCTGTTCCAGAATTTCATTTAAATAGAATCATACCTTACATAGTATTTTGTGTTTGGCCTTTTCCACTCAGTATATTATAATGCTTTTGAGATTAATCCTGATGCTCTGTGTATCAGTATTTTTTCTTTTTAATTTTAAGTTGCTGGGTCATAGGGTAGATATACATCTAACTTTGTAAGAAACTGCCAAACTCTTTTCCAAAGTGGCTGTAATGGTCAACTAATCTTTGACAAAGCAGGAAACAATATCCAATGGAAAAAAGACAGTCTCTTCAACAAATGGCGTTGGGAAAACTGGACAGCGACATGCAGAACAATGAAACTGGATCATTTTCTTATACCATATACAAAAATAAACTTAAAATGGATGAAAGACCTGAATATGAGACAGGAATCCATCAGAATCCTAGAAATGAAAACAGGCAACAACCTCTTTGACCTCAGCCGCAGCAACTGGAAAGGTCTCCAAGGCAAGGGAAACAAAAGCAAACATGAACTACTGGGACTTCATTAGGATAAAAAGCTTCTGCACAACAAAGGAAACAATCAACAAAACTAAAAGGTAACCAACAGAATGGGAGAAGATATTTGCAAATGACATATCAGATAAGAGGTTAGTATCCGAAAATCTATAAAGAACTTATCGAACTCAACACCCAAAAAACAAATAATCCATTTAAGAAATGGGCAGAAGACATGAATAGACACTTTTCCAAAGAAGACATCCAGATGGCCAATAGACACATGACAAGATGCTCAACATCACTTGGCATCAGGGAAATACAAATCAAAACCACAATAAGATACCACCTCATACCTGTCAGAATGGCTAAAATTAACAACTCAGGGAAGGACATGTTGCTAAGGATGCAGAAAAAGGGGGATCCTTTTGCACTTTTGGTGGGAATGCAAACGGGTGCAGCCACTTTGGAAAATAGTATGGAGGTTCCTCAAGAAGTTAAAAATAGATGTACCCTACAATCCAGCAGTTGCACTACTAGATGTTTATCCAAAGGATAAAAAAATGCTGATTTGAAGGGATGCATGCCTCCCAATATTTATAGCAGCACTATCAACAATAACCGAACTGTGGAAAGAGCCCAAATGTCCATCAACTGATGAATGGATGAAAAAGATGTGATATATACACATATACATACACATAACAGTGGAATATTACTCGGTGGGGAAAAAAAAGAATGAAGTCTTGCCATTTGCAACGATATGCTTGAAACTAGAGTGTATTATGCTAAGGGACATAAGTCAGTCAGAGAAAGACAAATATCATATGATTTCATTCATATGTAGAATTTAAGAAACGAAACAGATGAACATAGGGGAAGGGAAGGAAAACTAAAATAAGATAAAAACAGAGAGGGAGGCAAACCATAAGAGACTTTTAACTACAGAGAACAAGCCAAGGGTTGCTGGAGGGGCGGGGGGGGGGATGGGCTAAATGGGTGATGGGCATTAAGGAGGGCACTTGGGATGAGCACTGGGTGTTATAGGTAAGTGATGAATCACTAAATTCTACTCCTGAAACCCATACTATGCTATTTGTTAACTAGAATTTAAATAAAAAAATAAAGTGTACACTTCAGTGTTTTTTAGTATAATCACAAAATTGTAACCATCATTATAATAATCACTTGTAGGACATTCTCATCATCCCCCCCCAAAAAAACCCACAAAAAACCAAAAAACCCCAAAGTGACTGTACCATTTTACATTCCACTAGCAATGTAAGACACTTCCAGTTTCACGTATTTGCCAGCACTTGATAGTGTTAGTCTTTTTAATTTTAGCCATTAAAATGAGTGTACAGTAGAATTTCTTGTGGTTTTGATTTGCGTTTTCCTAATGACTAATGATGTTGAATATATTTGCATGTGCTTTTTTGTCATTCATGTATTTTCTTCAGTTGTTTTTCTGTACACTTTAAACATTTGTTTGTTTTCATATTATTGAGTTGTAGAAGTTCTTTCTTCTATATTTTGGGTAAAAGTTCTTTGTCACATAGATGTTTTGGACACATTTTACCCTAGTTTGTACTCTGCCTTCTCATTTTTTAAGAGTGTTTTGAAGAACAACAGTTAAAATTTTTTGATGAAATCTAATTCGTATATATTTGTAGTAGTTCATGTCTCTGTCCTATTCAACAAATTTAGTCTAGCCGAACGGCACAAAGATTTTCTCTTATGTTTTCTTCTAGAAATTTAATAGTTATAGCCATTACATTAGGTCTACTACTATCTGCTTTAGTTAATTTTATTGATGATACGAAATAAGCATTGAGGTTCATTTTTCACGTAAGGCTGTACAATGGTTACAATGCCTGTGTTGAGAAGATTTTCCTTTTCCCGTTGAATTGTCTTGGCATCTCTTGAAAATTCATTTATTATATACATCTGTCTTTGTTTCTGGACACTGAGTTCTATTCCATCGTACTATGTGTATAACCTCATGGCAATACCATGCTCTTATGATTATTGTAGCTTTATAATACGTCTTAAAAAGAAAGTGTACATTTTCCAAATTCGTTCTTTTTTAAATCAAAATTGGGTATTTTTGGCCCTTTGTATTCCATATAAATTTTAAAATAATTTGTCTATTTCTACAAAAATGCCTCTTATATTTTGGTTAGAATTTCATTGAGCACATGGATCAGTTTAGGGATAATTGGTATCTTAATAATACTGAGCATATGAACATGGTGTGTTGCTTCATTTACTTAGGTATTCTTTAATTTCTCTCAGTGGTGCTTTGCACATATTTTGCTAAATGTGTCCTGAAGTATGTTATGTTTTTAGGCTGTTGCAAATGTTACAACTTGTACATTTCCTTTATAATTGTTTATTCTTAATAAATGGAAATACAATTGATTTTTTAAACATTGCCCTTAAAGCCTATAAACTTTATTAAACTATTAGTTATAGTAGCTTTTAAAAACAGATTTCTTAGACTATTTTACCTAGATGATCATGTTTGTGAGTAAAGAAAATTTGTCTTCTTCTTTTTCAATATATATGCCTTTATTTCTTTTTTCTTGTTCCATTGCACTAGCTGGAACCTCTAGTAGAAGGGTGGATTATGAGTATTGGGAGTGGACATACAATCTCATTCCTTTTCTGTGGGAGAAAACTTTCAGTTTTTCACCAGTAAGTATGGTGTTGTAGTTTTGTTGTTGTTGTTTTGTTTTGTTTTTTGGATTCCCTTTCTCAGATTGGGGAAGTTTACTGAGTGATGAATAGATGTCGGACTTTGTCAATGGCTTTTTTGGTCATCTCTTGAAATAAGCATATAGTTTGTTGGTGGTGTTAGTCTGTTTTAAGTTTGTGTTCATGGTCATGAGGGATACTGGTCTGCAAGTATGTTTTTTTCTTGTAAATTTTGTCTAGATTTCATAGTAATGACCAAAACCAAGGCCTCATGAAATACATTGGAATGATTTTCCATCCTCTTCATTTTCTGGAGGAATTTGTGTAAATTACTATTATGCATTCCTTAAATGTTTGATAAGAGTTCACCAGTGAAGCCATCTGGCTCTGGATATTTCTTTGTTGGAAGGTTTTATAACCATAAGCTAATTTTTAAAAATAGATGTCATGCTATTGGCATTATCTAATTCTTCCTGACTAAGTAAGTTTTGATTGTTTGCATCTTTCAAGGAGTTTGTCATATCATCTAAGTTGTCGAATATCTTGTTACAAAGTTGTTCATAATATTCTCGTACTAACTTTTTAAAATCTGAAGCGTTTGTAGTGAAGTCTACTCTTTCACTCCTGATAAAAGTAATTTGTGTATTTTCTTCTTCTTCTTTTTTTTTTTTAAGATTTCTTATTTATTTATTTGACAGAGACAGACAGCCAGTGAGAGAGGGAACACAAGCAGGGGGAGTGGGAGAGGAAGAAGCAGGCTCCTGGCGGAGGAGCCTGATGTGGGGCTCGATCCCAGAATGCTGGGATCACGCCCTGAGTCGAAGGCAGACGCTTAACAACTGCGCCACCCAGTCGCCCCAAATTTGTGTATTTTCTGTCCTCTTCCTGGTTGGGTTAGCTAGAGCTGTTGTTTTCTGAAAAACTGACTTTTCAAACAACTAACAGTTTTCCTGTTTTCCACTTTGTAGTTCTCTGTTCTTCATCATTTCATTTCTTCATCAGTTTGGGTTTAATATAATTTTCTTTTCCTAGTTTCTTAGGTTTAAAACTTGAATAAATGACTTGATTTCTTTTTTCTTCTTTAATATAAGTACTTAATTCTAATAAATAGCCCTCCAAAAGCACTATTTTAGTGATATCACACCAAGATATATCTTGCTTTCATTTTTGTTAAGTTAATTTTTTTTCTAATTTCCCTTGTAACTTCTTCTTTGACACTTGGACATTTAGAAGTGCATTGCCAAACATCCAAGTATTTTCAGATTTTGAAGATGTCTTTCTGTTATTGTTTTCTAATTGAATTCTATTGTGGTCAGAGAACACACTTTTTGTTGTTCCAATTCTTTTAAAAGTATTGAGTCATCTTATATAGTTGAGAATATTATCTGTCTTGGTAAATGTTCTATGTGCACTTGAATGTGTACTCAGCTGTTGCTGGAAAATGATCTATAAATGTTATTTAGGTTGGGTTGACCGATAGTGGTGTCCAATCTTCTAAATTCTTACTGATTTTCTATCTCATTGCTTTACCAATTACTGAAAGAGGAATGTTGAAATTTCAAAGTCAATTGTGGATTTGCTCATTTCTTCTTTTAGACCTACTCGTTTTTGCCCCATGTATTTTGAAGCTCAGTTAATGAGTGCATACACATACAGACTTGTTTTATCTCCTTGATGAATTGTCCTTATATGACATCCCCTTTATTTTGGAAATATTTATTGTTACGAAATTTACTTTCTCTGCTATTACTGTAGCCATTCAACTTCCTTTTGGTTAGTATTTGCGTATGTATCCTTTCCCGCTCTTCCCATGTTCAACCTATCATTGTTTTTATATTTATTCATTTATTATATATTTTTAGGGAGAGAGAGACAGAGACAGAGAGCATGAGTGAGTGGGGTGGGAAAGGAGAGAGGGAGAGAGAGAATCTTAAGCAAGTTCCATGTCCAGCATGGAGCAGGATGCAGGGCTTGATCTCACGACCCTGAGATCATGACGTGAGCTGAAATCAAGAGTTGGATGCTTAACCAATGGAGCCACCCAAGCACCCCTTTTGTTTTTATATTTAAATTATCTTTCTTGTAGGTAACTTATGGTTGGGGCTTGCCTTTGAATCAAATTTGACAAATTTTGCCTTTTACTTGATGTGTTTAAACCATTACAATTAATGTATTTATCAAATCGTTCTGGTTTAATCTATGATTGAGCTGTTTTACATTTTTCCCGTTTTCTTATCTGCTTTTGTACCATCTTGCGATGATTCTATTTTCTCTCCATTATTTATTATTAGTTTTTGTTTTGTTTTACTTTTGAGTGGTTGCTATGGAGTTTACAGTATATAGCACTGTCTTATCACAGACTGGCTTCAAATACTGTCGTACCACTTTATGCATAGTGGAAGTCTCTTGTAACAGTACACTTCTGTTCACACCCTCCTGTTCGCTGTGTGATTGTCATATATCTTGCTTTTCAATATGTCCTTAATTCTTAAAATACAATGTTTTTCTTTCTTTCTTTTTTTTTAAAGATTTTATTTATTCATTTGACAGAGATAGAGACAGCCAGCGAGAGAGGGAACACAAGCACGGAGAGTGGAGAGGAAGAAACAGGCTCATAGCGGAGGAGCCTGATGTGGGGCTCGATCCCATAATGCTGGGATCACGCCCTGAGCCGAAGGCAGACGCTTAACCGCTGTGCCACCCAGGCGCCCCCAAATACAATGTTTTTCTAACAATTGTTCTTTTTAAGATTTAAAGAGATTTTTTTGAAGATTTTATTTATTTATTTGGGGGGGAGGGGCAGATGGAGGGGGAGAGGGAGAAGTAGACTTCCCCCCTGAGCAAGGAGCCAGATGCAGGGCTGGATCTCACAACCCTGAGATCATGATCTGAGCTGAAGTTAGATGCTTAACCAACTGAGCCACCCAGGCACCCCCAAAATTTTTAAAATTTTTGAGTAATCTCTATACCTAATGAGGGCCTTGAACCCACAATCCCAAGATCAAGAGTCACGTACTCCATTGACTGAGCTAGCCAGATTCCCCTAAAAATTGCTTTTAAATAGCCGATATACCTTAAAAAAATTAAAACATAAAAAATACATTTATAGTTACCAGTTTTTTTCATTTGCAGGTATATTATGAAAACATTTGCATCATTGCTGAGTTTTAGCTATGACAAATAGTACCACCAGATCACTCTAGGTGATGTGTTTTGGAGAACATATATGCACATATACACACATTTCTGATGAAGACATCATGTTCTGATGAACAGTTCTAGTCTAATTGCTGGTCATAGGATATGCACATATTTAGCCTTAGTAGACACTACCAATGAGTTTTCCAAAATATTGTGAAATTTATCATTTATCACCCATTTAAAATACTTCTTTAAATTACCCATTTATCAGGAGAGTGCAGGATTTCTGGTTGTCCGGGGCCTTTTGTTAAAGTCAAAAACACAGTCTCTCTATATCCTTTGGTAATGTATTCTTTTACTGAGAAGACCAGAGACAAAAACATAAGCATGAACAAAACCAAAAAATACCACAGCTTATGTCAAACTATGAAGCATACGTGATGTGAAACATATATAGGCAGATCAACACTGAGAAAGTGGCATGGCCTAGCAAAATCTTTGCAGAAGAAGTGAAATTTTGAACTGGGGCCTTAAAGGATGAGAGTAATTTTAGAGGCAAGAGGAAGGCAGCAAAGATTCTAGGCAGAGATACTGGCATAAGCAACGTGGCGGAGAAGCAGATGATAGGGCGGGTGTATGTGTGAGTGCATGTGTAGTTCAATTGGGTTTTATCCAAAAAGCTAGTTGTTCACTGAGTCACCGTTTTTGGATTATCTCCTGAGTGTCAGGCCATGTCTTAGATTCAAAGTGGAAGGAGACATGGTCACCATCCTGAAGTCACTATCAGATTATCAGGGAGGCCACTGAGTATGTCATGTTTTTGAGTGCAATGTTGTGAGTAGGTTATTTAAATGTAACACAAGTCTAAAGAAAATTCATTCAAGTCCCAAGACTCTGGTATAGGTCATAATAATGTTCTACAGGTAGGAGGTAAAGGCTAAGATTGTGTATTCCCCTTTCTTTCCCTACCAATCCCCTTTTTGCAGGCAAGGGGAATTGCCTTGTGAGGCTAGTAAGGTAAAGCACACTCAGCTGCTTCCTACTGCCCTTTCCTCTTCATGCTGAGAGACCCAGGGAAGCCATCAGCGTCAGTGGCTTCCTCCTGCAACTGACGTGAATACAATGATTTGTTCTAACCAGGTCTTCTCTACACGGTTTGTAGTGGAATAGAGAAGAGGCTTTAAAATATGAGATTGCATTTAATAAATAGTTATGATTCCTCTTTAAAATAAAACTTAAGATAGTCAAGCTGGTATTGAAATGGGTAACTGGTACCAAATGGGTGCTGACATTCCACCATATTTTATCAATGGAAGTCTGCAGAAGAAAGGTGGGTCACCTGCTAAGTAGTGGGGAAACTCAAAAGATATTGCAACTAGTAAGAAGACTCAAGCATGGCAGTGCCTATCACAACACCTTGCTTCCTACACTGAAAGACCTAGAATAGAATTGGTTGAGGAGAAAATGTATTGATTGGATAAGGTACGAACATTGCGTAGAATTCAGTGGCCCATTTGTCTCTCACATTGGGGAGCCATTGGAGGGAAATCAATTATGTACCCAATGCTCACATGTTCTGTATCCCATGGTCTTACAATAATGTTGCTATGGGTACCACAGAGCAGGATATTTAAATAAAAACTACCAAGAATGTTCTATTGCTGCATCTACATAGATATTTATTGGACCTATTTATTCAGTTTTAGGGTATGGTGCTTCGCAGGGATGTCTTATATTGTCTCTTGGGTAAGAGTGCAAAGTGACTTTTCACCTAATTTTATTCCAGTATTTTATTCCATTCCCTCTAATAAGTGACCCAGTACATCTATTTATAACAGCCAACACACATAAACACAAAATATTTTGAAAATGCCTGTAGTTTAGTGGAATTCTAAGTTAAAAACAAACAAAAATGGGAATGATAAATCCATAGACATTTTTCTCAAAAAAACATTAAGAATAATTATTGTAACTTTCTATTTCTGTAATATAGCTCTTTCTTAAACTGGGCTGTCTATTCAGTCCATATAGTCCATTTTTAGAAGAGTAATGTTATAATCTTTCTGTTTATTTTTTCACAGAAGTTTTCTGCTAGAGAAAAGCTATCAAGCCAACTAAAGATAAAAATAGACATGATGAATTTTTTTTTTTTTTAAAGTAAGCTCCACGCTAGGCTCACAGCCCTGAGATCAAGACCTGAGCTGGGATCAAGAGTCAGTCACCTAACCAACTGAGCCACCCAGGGGCCCTGACATAGTGAACTTTTGAGCTTCAACTCTTTTTTTTCTTTTTTTTTTTTTTTTTGAGCTTCAACTCTTTAGTCTTCAGGCTAAAAGAAAAATTTAATGAAAGTAAATATCCAAAATAGGAAATTTGCTAAATGCCCGAATGTTCTAGAATAAATAGGAAACTGTAGAAGTTCTACAGAAATACCAAGCATGGTATGATTTAAAGTACTTAATATTAAGTATGAAAATAGCTCATTATTTTTCCATGGTGTTGGCAAATAATTGTAACAGTAGCTGATATTTGATGAGCGTCCCATCTGCATCAGGCATTGTGCTAAGTACTGTAGGTGTATTATTTCATTTTGTGCTCACAAGACCCTAGGAAGTATGATAATAATATGATTCCTACTCGGTAAGTGAAGAAACCTACCCAAGGAACTTCAGAATCTTGCTCTGGTTCCTTAGCTGGTCATCAGCAGAGTGCAGACCTAAGTCTGGTCTTCCTTAACCCAAATCACCAGGCTCCATGGCAGCTGGGTCTTGGAGGAAAGGCAGCTTCTCTTACGCTTCTTGATTTTCCATTAGAGCCCGCCATGTGTTCTGTTTCTCCTGTAATGACTAATACCCTAGAGGGAAAAGAAAAAGGCTTCTGTGCTGAAGATCAGCGTGATGGCTTCTGACCCACTTCTGGGCAAACCCATGCGTAGGATTGTCAAGTCTGACCAGCTCTCTTCCCCGTTCCCAGCGCATGCAGTGTCTCAGCAGAGCCTTGGTCTGTGTCTACAGAGCTACCAAGAAGGCTCCAAGTGCCTCTTCTTGTAGTGGTCATAGCATTTCTCAGGGGGAGGGAGCCTGGAAGGCAGGAAGACTTTAGTAACCCTGCTGAATTACATGTCTTGAAAATAGAATGCATTTTCTCACCTTCAATCTTAGAATCATAGGGGGCTTCAATCTTAGAAAACAGAATAACAAAATGAGTCAAATACAAATTTTCATGTTGCTGCTCCGAAATAACCGGTTTAATATATTAAAAAACCATATGAAATCACTGGCCACATACTCTTGAAAAGATTATGTTTACCTTATAGTAGGCTGTGGTCATGTTTCAATCACGTTCTTTTTTATTTTCCCACATCTTAAAAATGTCGTATGTAATCCCAATCATGGCTGTCTTGCATAACAAATACTATTTTGTTGAGAACCCGCTCTGTCCCAGGCTTCCACCAAGCACTTTATACATATTTGTTTGTTTAATGCTAGTGTGAACTTAACTAATTCCGTTTGGCTGGATGGAATTTTCCTCTTTTCCTGGGGGTAGAGCCACTGTGATAAAAACCATGAATGTGTACAAACATTTAGCCATAAGAATATTCTTTGTGATTTTGTTTTACTTTAATAAAAGAACTTAATCTTGAAAGGTGAATTTTCTTGTTGGAGAGGTAGATAATTTTGGAAATCAGGACTGACCTAGAGGACCTTCACAAAACTGGGCTGTGGCCATTTGGAGGCTGAGGACATGCTTCTCGGTCTTTTACCCTGACATTCTGTGAATTCCATGCTAGAGCAAGAAGGGAAGCATTAAGCACACTCACTGAGGAGGAAGTGGGGGAGGATTCCTCTTCCCTCTCCACCTTTACAGAGGAGTGAATGGAGATTAATTGCTCCCCAAATGCCTCCTGTTGTAGAATTCTGATTAATTCTTAAGTGAAACAAGTATCAGCATGGTTGCTTTACATAGGATCATTTCTAAAACCACAATGGGCTTGAAATGGGTACTTTTATGATTCCAGCTACATGTTGCAGACTTCTGATTAATTCTTAAATGAAACAAGTATCAGCACTATTGCTTTATTCAGTATCATTTCTGAAAGAAGGACCATCCTTAAACATACTTTGTCTTGGGGCTGGAGTGGGTACTTTTATGACGTCAGCTCTGCTGTAGGTCACCTGCCAGAGATTTCATATTATTATTAATAATATTATTAATTATCGTTATGATTTTACCTGTGGTGGGTGGGCACTTGGGGAGATGGGGAAATCTGATTATACCGCCGTTGGCACACATTCCCTAGAGGGCGGTTATTGTTCAGAGTGGGTACAACCATTGCCCCCGCCCTGCCCCACCCCATTTCCAGGATGGAATATGCTAACAACGAACACTGAGTCGACTCCAGCATGTGGCGATTTGGAAAGCTCTAACTCTGGGTCCCGAGCGACGTGGTTACCACGAAGGGCTCAAGCACCGGCAATTTTGCTTATAAATAGCTTATTCACTTTCGGTTTCGCAGACGTGGAGCTTGCTTGGTGATTCTATGTTTAGACAAATGGGTAAGAGTAACTATTACAGAAACTCAACACCTGTTCTTGTTATGCATCATTTTTTAGAGACGTGAAGCCCAGGCTGTAGAAGATAGGAAGGATCTGGGGTTAGTTCCAGGATTGGGTGAAATAGAGTGGAAGTAGACTCCAGTATGGCAGAGGGGCCGAGACCATGGGCTCTAAGCCTGAAATTTCCCCAGATACTAAAAGTAATCACCTAAATGGGTTGTTTTGAGGATTAAGTTACCCAATCTGCTGCACACAGACGAAGCATTCAAAAAAGAGTGAACTACACTTGCTTTTGGCTACTTCCACTTTTCAAAATTTCCAAAAGTTTGGAAAATATGGAATAAGAATCAAACAATGTTTGCCCGTGTTATCATGATCCAGATTTACTAGTTGACATTTTATCATTTTTTTTTGCATACACACACACACACACACACACACACACACACACACGCAATCAAAGAGAAAGAAAACATCACAGATAAAGTAGGAGTCCTTTTCAATACTCTACCCAGTCCTAAACCTCCTTTGATCCCTCAAGAAACAGCCACCATTGGGGCGCCTGGGTGGCTCAGGCGATTAAGCACCTGACTTTGGCTCAGGTGGTGATCTCAGGGTCCTGAGATGGAGCCCTGTTTTGGTCACCCTACTCAGTGGGGAGTCTGCTTGTCCCTCTGCCTCTCCCTCTGCCCTTCCCACTGCTCATGCTCTCTTTCTCTCTCTCAAATAAATAAATAAATAAATAAATAAATAAATAAAATACTAAAAAAAAAAAAACCCACCATTGTATTCTTCCAGCTGTTTTGTATACTTTTCTATCTTAATAAGTACCTCCAAAATACTACGTAATATTTCCTAGTATTTAAACTTTTATATAAATGTTACTTGCTAGAAGTATCATTTAGTAGTTTTCTCTTTCATTTAAGTTAATATGTTTTAGAAATACCCTTGTTGATATATATATTATATATGATATTCATATAATATATATTGAATTAATTCATTTAAACTATTACCTAGTATTTCAGCATATAGATAAAGCACAACTTATTTTTCTTTTCCCTTATCAATGTGGATTAATCTTTTCCACTTTTTTTGTTTGTTTGCCATTACAAAGAAACTGTAACAAATATCGTAGGGTATAACTTGTTTGTTCACATATTAGAGTCCCTCCAAACAGAATAGATTGGTACAGAACTGTTGGATTGTACGGAATGTACATTTTCAGTTACTCTAGAAACTGCCAAATTTCTGTCCAAAGTTGTATCAATTTGCTTTTCTATGCACAGTATACTCCTAGCTTTCCTTATCTTTTGTAGTATTTAACATGTTAGAATAAAAGTTTTACCAATATGATGAGTATAAAATGGTATCATTATTGTTTTCAATTTTATCTCTTGGGGTTACTTCTATATGCCTGACTTGTCACAGAAAAAGGTTTGGATCTGGGATCTGGAACAGGGGACATTGGGATTGGGCCAAGACTTTGAGGAGTAGCCTGGGACATAAGTTAAGTTGACCCTGGATGGATCTCCAACGGCTGGACTCATTGGCTTTCCAACTGTGCTCTGTAGTTCCCAGAGAATCCTTGGAATTCACCCTCAGGGGGTCCTGCAGCAGGAGGGGCAGTGCTGGGGCACAGAGAGGCAGCAGGCTGAGGAGGGGCTCAGAGCCTCTTGCAACCAGAGCTTCTTCACCATGATTGTCTTCACGAGCTTCTTATATGACTTCGTTCAAATAGAGCGTTCAATGGTTAAGGTAAGTTTGAAAACCACCAGTTTCAAATAATAGTATAAGTGGATATTGGCATATTCTATTAGAGCACATTTATGGACTTTTTATGCTTAGTGCCTAGGAAACTCCTTAAACCTGTGATGTAGAACACTTTGCTTGATTTCGACAAAATGACTGTAACTAGCAAGGGGGAAATAATCTATTTCTTTCAAGGAAAAAAGAAGGAGACTGATCTCTTTGAAAAATGAATTTCTTTAGTCTACCACCAGAGAAGAGTACCCATCCCTTTGGGCCAGAGCCTCGATGTGGAGGGGAACAAATAGACCCAAGGGAAATAAGATGAGAATTGTCAAAATGACTCTCATAATAATACTAGGATTTTTTTTGCCTTTTTCATTTTTATTCTCTCATGAGTATACAGTGGAACTTTCCAGAGGCTGCAAGCTGTGTGATATCACATTAGATAAAATGCAGAAGCAGACATGAGAATCCAGCTGTTTTTTATCAAGCCAAACTTTAAATAGATTTATAAAAATGTAAAACAAGCCTACTTTTCTCACTGTTTTTTTGGTGAATATTATTATTTTTCATTAAAATGTGCTATTTGTGTTAACATGTAATGGTTTATTTTTGTTATTCTAGAATTCATTAAAATTAACATTTTAAACACTTCTCAATTTTAATTTCTAATAGTGTACATATTGACTCATAAAACCTACATGATCAAAAGTTCTTTGGTCACTTAATATTTTTTTGAGTAATAAAAGGGTTGTGAGACCAGTAATGAAAGACTTTCTGATCTGATAAAAGGAGATTAGAAATTTACTGCCAGCTTTCAGTGGAGAGAGATTGGGATCCTCTTGTCAAATGCCTAGCTCTGGCTTTTGCCAGAGTGAACATTGCTATACAAACGTGCAGACCTCCCAGGCTGTGGCATTGGCCAGAAAGAAGCATGGGGGTAATAGACATGAAGGATGATTCTACGGAGGAGAACATTGGATCTTGGCCCTCTAAGTTGGGAATGATGCAACAGGGAGTGTCCACCAAGATGGTGAGTCTGTCAGTGCAGGGCCCAGCAGGTGATCTGAAGCTGGAGGTGCGTTGCACATTTGTCTGGTCTTCTTGGGGCCGCAGGTGGGGAAGGAATTGAGGCTTCTTCACTCCTCGTAGTCTCCTCTCCTAACACCTGTACTGGGCAGCTGTTGTGAAGTTTAAGACCTTGCTTTGGTCTTTGGAACATATCCTTTCCTCTGGACAAAAATAGGACCAACTGTCAGTCTAGAGGATATGTCAAATATGGCGTGATGCTTCCAGAAACTTGTCAATAACAGCAATACCCTCTGTGCTAGCTAAAGGCAATGCCCCAGAGGACTGTTCTGAGACCACTGTCTGTGGGCATGGCTGTACATTCACCTGCTCGGCCATCACTCACCTGAGAGTTGTCCGAATAGAGAAGCTACTGGCTAGATCCCTCTGCCGGTGGCCTCAAGGGCCCCCAGACGTGAGTGAATGTTTAGATGGCACCCCTAAAGTCCCAGGCCTCTTACTCAGTCACTGACTAGTCAGAGTATATTGTCTGGCAAAGTGTAGAGTGACGTCATGAGCCAGCCATGGTCTAAGCTCCAGATAGCAGGTAATGTCAGAGGTTACCTTTAGTCATTCATTCATCTACCAATACAATCCTATAGTCAATGAATATTTATTGAGCATTTACTATGTGCCAGCTACCATTCTAGGTATTGGAGATATAGCAGGGGACACAACACTCAAAAATCCCTGCTCTTGCATTCTAGTAGGAGACAAACACTCAATAAACAAGATGAATACATATAATAAACTGTGTCTATTTAGCAACCTTGGTGACTGTCGTAAAAGGCTTGTGAACAAAGGAGAAACCATGGAAATCAAGTTTATATGCAACACCCAAGGTGGATGGATAGATAACATGTGTTCAATGCCCGATCATATTTTATTTTATTTTATTTCTTTATTTTTTTTTAAAGATTTTATTTATTTATTCGACAGAGATAGAGACAGCCAGCGAGAGAAGGAACACAAGCAGGGGGAGTGGGAGAGGAAGAAGCAGGCTCCCAGCAGAAGAGCCCGATGTGGGGCTCGATCCCAGAACACCAGGATCACGCCCTGAGCCGAAGGCAGACGCTTAACCGCTGTGCCACCCAGGCGCCCCACCGATCATATTTTATATTAAGATCTTTCCCCTTTATTTTCAAATGGCTAAAACCTAAAAACCAAATAACACACACACAGCCCTGTCAAGCACATGCACACACACAAAACAAGAACACAACTACTTCCTAAGGCAGAGGACAGGGTGATTTTGTATCCTGGCCAATCAAAAAGGATATGGGACACAAAGCAAAAAGGCTTTTAGGACCACACCCAGTCTAAGTAGATGACCATCCACGTATCCCTACCAGGTCCCCGTTGATATCAGATGTCCTGTTAGCTCATGCTGATTAAGAGTTAATTGTATGTTGTGTGTGTAAATGCAATTTCCTCCCTGGCCAAAGAATTTTGTGCTCTGTCTGTGTAAGGACCCAAAGGGAAGGACTTGGGGCAAAACAACCACAACCACAACCCAACCACAGCAATACACACTTCTCTTTTGGGTCTCAGTGTGGAAAGCAAGGCTTGCTCATGAGGATCTAAAAGTCTGTGTTTTCCCTCGACAAAGGCTCCTCTCACCACTGCTAGTGCTGTGAGAGTTTCCATGAGCCCCTGGCAGGTGGCTGGCAGCCCTCTGCTGTCCTCCTTGGCTTCACTCTGGAGTAGGTTCCTGTTGCTCACCATCACCATAACTGCAGTAACCGCGGGTGAACCATGAGCAATGAGAACTCCTGCGGGCTGCCAGAAAACCAGGAGTGGGGCCACCTGTCTGACTTTTCTCTCCTACTCTGCCCATCAACATTATCCCTTCTCTTGGTAAAGAGTTGGGGTACCTCTAAGGTAGACGTTATTGGTTGCCAACTGATAACCACCCGATGATGGTTATTTGGAAATGTCAGATACTTGCTTTCCCAGACTTCATTGCATGATCCAATCCTAGGGAGAGATCTGAAGGAAAGATCTTTCTTCTTATTCTTTTTTTTTTTTTGGCTGAGACAGGCAGGAGGAGGGATGGGAGTGTTGGACAGCTTCTGAGAGAGATTTTTCTTCCTGTACCAGTCAGGGTCCCAGCAGGAAACAGATGGCTCACTCAGGCAGGGTAATTAAGGAGAATTTAATCAAGTGACTGTTTACAAAGTTCTGAGCGGGGTTAAGGGAAGCTTACAGGGGATGGTTAAGGAGATCTATGGTGGGGCTAGAATCAGCATTGCCACCCTGAGACTGAAAGGGCACATTGGGAATGGTCATCAGAACCCAGACAGACTATGTCACTGTGGGAGAGGGCCACCTAATAGGAGCTGTGGCCTTCGGTCAAGGTATGCAGCCCACTGGAGGGGAGGAGGAAACCAAATGCAACTGGAAGGCAGAGGCCAAGGGAGGCTATCTAGGTTTGGGAAGGTTAACCTGCAAGGCACACAGAGGACATAGAAGGGAAAAAAAATATATATATATTCAAGGTACTGCCTGAAAAGAGAGAGAGAAAGAAACAGAGAGACCCTGAGAGCCCGAGAGAGAAGACTGGAAAGAAGTATCTTCACCTTCCTTCATCCTTCAGCACTTATCCTGAGAGACCCGCTGATTGAAGCCATGGTTGTGGTTTTGTACCTGTGTGGATGGAGAAGGTGGACAGAATCTCATGTAAGCCAGACTGTGGTGACTGGGCCCTGGGACCATCACTTCCAGCCTCAGGTCATATAAGAAAAATGAGCTCCTGTTGTTTAAACCCCTTTTATTCAGGAATTTACTTGCTGCCCCTAACACCTTAATTGATGTAATTTTCCGAGTGCATATTATGTACTAGAGCCTTTTCTCATACATTGATTTAGTCCTTTTAATAATCCCACCAAGTGACAATCATTGTTCTTATTATTCCTACTTCATGGACAAGGGACCCATCACACACACACACACACACACACACACACACACACACACACACACAGAGAAGTCAGAAGTTAAAGGCTAAGCTAGAATCATGTCTAGGGATAACTCATGATTTCTCTTGATACTCACTACCTAGGTCCTTTGGGTCCCTGGAACTTTCCCTTCCTTGGGTCAAGACAGCCATCCTGACATTGAATGGTGTGGGTATTGACCTCAGTGAAGTCTATCTGAACCTTAACTCTCTTTCTCAGTAACTTCTGGAATCTTCACTCACCTCAGGAAAAAGAGACACTTTTGCTTTATGATTCCAGGGAGAACACAGTCCCAATCACTCAAAGAGCCACTGGAAGACTAATTCTCCCTGTCTCTGAGCTGGTGAGGTATACCATATGCCAGCTCACCTCATTACTTTCATAACTGATTTAATAGTTATTTGTCGAGCCCCAATTATATTCCATGCAATATTTTTAGCTGCTTAGGAACCAGCAGGGGTTAGACAGAGCTTAGGTACTAGGGTAAGAAACAAACAGGCAAATAAAGAAGATGATTTCACATAATGATAAGGGGTCTAACCAATGTGATATGATAGAGACTCAGGTGTGCAGGGGGAGACTCTAGATGAGATGGTCAGGAAAGCTCTCTGAGTAGGTGACAATGGAGCTGACACCTGACAATCTGGGGGGATGTTCAGGGAGAGAGAATGGTGGAGTAAGGGAGCTGAGAGGTGAGTTTACGTGTTCAAGGATGAAAAGTAGACCTGTGTGGCTAAGGGAGGGAGGACGAAGAAGTTAGGGTGAGGCAGGGGCCAGAGGCTGTAGGGCCTTGAAGTCCATGGAAGGGTTTAGAAGAAGGCATTGGGTTCCAAAAGAAGGATGATCTAATTTTGATTTTACAAATAGCTTTCCAAGTGTCGGGTGGAGAACAGGATGGATTGGAGCAAAAGTGGGGGGCCAATGATGAGACCATGTTCCGATGAGAGAGGGAAGCTTGGAGCAAGGTGGTTGCACTGGGGATGGAGAATCACATGAAGAGATTTGAGGTGTGTGCTGGAAGTTGAATGTTGGTGGTAAAAAGGAGGAGAAAATAATCCAATGGTGACGCAGCCTTTCAGTTTCAGCAAAACCCTTTGCATTGAATACTTCACTAAGGTTTTGCCTGTGGATGTCCCTGACAACTGACATCACCTCTGGATCCAGGCCAAATCTACGTGGAGGCACTTTCCAATCTGAGCAAGAATTAAGTTAGGATTATAGAATTTTTGATCTTGAGAAGATCGTGAAGATTTTCTAAGCCAATCTTTTTCCTTTAAAGTTGAGGAGAGGTAGGTGCAGGAAGATTGAGTTGTACTTCTAGCAGTAATGAGTAAGCATTGGACAGGATCTCAGGGCTGCTTTTGCCTGCCCAGAATATTCTACGAGGATTTTTTTAAACCATAAAGTGTATTTTCTAAAGTGATCCTTTTTTTCCCCAAGCAGGGAACTGCATTGAGATTAAAAACAACAAACAAACAAACTGGAAAATACCAATTCAAAAAAAAAGCAGGCTCTGAATTTTGTGAAATCTCACCCAGGAGCAGTTCTGCCAGATACTCCAAAAATTGTGACAATTTTCATTGATTCCTTTTTTCAGTAACACCACTCATAACAGTTTCACCAGCTGACCCAGCAAAGGGCAGCTGCCTGTCCATATCTGTCCAGATAAGTGCAGGACAATGTAACCAAGCAGTGCCAATTCCAGACACACTCCTCAGTCTGCATCTTGGCCATATCCAGAGTATTGACATGCATGACGTCAAATGGGTAAAACATTTGTTCAGCAAGAAATCACTCACTTTATGGCAGAGTATCAAGTGATTACAGTGCCAGTCTGTAAGGGCTCATCAGAATCAGGGTTGAGAAAATGTGTTAATAATTTTTAGAGCTCTTAATTACAAAATTTGAGGATCAAACAATGCCCATTATATTTGGTGTGCCTATTATATGCTTGGTGCTTTATATAACTTAACTCATTTGAACATCCTTATAACAACTATGTGAAGTGGGACAGAATGAAACACTTGCTCATATTTTCCTTCTCTCACACCCTTGTCATGTTCACTATGGGTGGAAATACTTTCTTATGCCATCGATGCAGGGGTTGGCCAAGAAACTTGCTTTGATTACTTGTATGTGGGTAGAAGTGTCAATGTTCCCCTGAGGAACTAAGGCTGTAAGAGGCTTCATGTGTTTCCCTTCATCTCACTGGAGTTTCCGACTTCTTCCCTGAGAAGAGAGTATCCCAGATCCCAGAATGAAAATATGGAGAGCAAACCTTCACCTCACGCAAGGTCTGTGGTCCATTGAGCTCAGCCAGATCCAGCTAGAATCCGCTGAACCTTAGCCAATATACAAACTCATGAGTGTGAAATAAATTATTGAGCTGTGAACCACGAGATTTAGGAAATGTTTGTTACAGGACACCATTACAACAATAGCTGACTTATACACTAAGTGTGCATTATTACTTCCATGTTATACATGGGGGGACTTGTTTGTTACAGGACACCATTACAATAATAGCTGACTTATACACTAAATGTGCATTATTACTTCCATGTTATACATGGGGGGACTTGGAGATATTAATGGTCTGCCTCAGTTTACAGCACTAAGAGGTGGTTCAGGTCACATTGGGCCCTTCAAATTTTTGTGCCCTCTTCACTCAATAAAATGTGTTCTCTCTTCTACCCCACATGAAGAGGGACAGAATTTTATCATTTGGTCTGTTATTTTACTTTGTTGCTGGCATTCTCATTTCTTGTAAGGTCTTTACGCTCATAAGAGCCACACTGTGGCACGAAGCAAAAGGCATGGTAAGTATATAGATTGGTCTAAAAAGTTCCCTACAAATTTTATGCGTCATTTCTACACTCAATTATATTGTAAGTCATGAGTGAAAAACAATCTTTCTGTTTTGTGGAAATATTGAATTTAGCCTTTAAAAATTAGCACCGTATCTATTCATGATGAATAATATCGTCCAGAAAGGTGAATATTATTCTCCTCAGTTCACAGAATAAATTAAGACAGACGGGTGATTCACTTATTTTTACCTCATAGCAAGGTAATATATTGATTTTCCCCCTCTCTTTCCTTTTAAATCTAACGGAAAACTTCCAATAAAACCTAATTACATCACTCTGATTCTGAACCCTTCTAGAAATTACAGTGCTATCAATATTAAGTACATTTGCACCAATTTGCAGATCTACTTGTCCCAGCCATATGCCCAATGCCACTTTGATTTTTTGTGTAGTTGAACTCAGAAGGTAGCGTAACATGGATTTTCTGATTAGCTTATGCTAAGTTAGTTGAGATTTTAAAATACGAGATGGGAATTGGGCTGATAGATACTTAAAGATGAACGTATTCACATAAGAAAATGGCAAAAAAAAAAAAAAAAAAACAACTGGAAAGGAAGACAGTTCTGCCCAATGAGATCAACCCAGAGGGTGTGGATGTTCAGAAAACTGTGGGTGCTTGGATGGTGGGGGTTAAGAGGCCGTTCCAACCTGCCACTTGGTACAGAAGCAATCCCAAGTCCCCCCATTCCTTCACATTCAGATTCAGAGGACCTCCAGGTGAAATCCCCTCAAACACTCAATTCAAAAATGAACTGGGGGAATGCTTATCAGTCACAGCAATGACAGTGACACGGATCGTCCCTCACTGGAGATCAGGACTGTGCTGCACACAGAGACCTCAGGCCACAGTCTCTCCATTCGATGCCCTGTTCCAATGCTCCAGGGGAGGCACATAAGGGGGAGAGGGAAGGTGGCCAGCCTCTGAAATGAGATCTCATGCTTGGCAATGCTGGTAGAGAGCGCTCCTCTCGAAACACCGGGTGGGGAAATCATCACAGCTGAAAAGGAGAAGCAAAAGGCTGGATCCTCACGGTCTGCTGACTTCTAATCCTGGCTCCGCACTGCCTCATTAAGAGACATTAGGCAAATCCTCCATTAGCTGCGTCTCATAAAGAGGAGGAGGTGCTGAGAGACAGGAGGCTGACACACACAGCCCTGGCTTTTGAAAAGGGGGAAAGGGGATTTTGCAAACTATAGACCTGTGAGCTTAATGTCAATCCTGAGTGAAATTCTAGAATGGATTATTAAGAAGATGGTTTGTGAGCCCTTCACAAAAGGAAGTGGTGGTCTTAGAAACCAGGATGGATTCACTGAGAGTGAATCTTGCCAGATTAATAACTTCATTTCCTTTTTGGATACAGTTACAAGTCAGGGAGATGAAGTGTGTATGGATTTCAGAAAGACAATTGAGGCAGTCCGTCGCCAGAGCCTTATAAAATAAGATGGAGAAATGTAAATTGGGTGGTAGTGAAACTCAGGGCTGGTGGATTGATTGCTTTTTAGAGTGTTGCATAAAGTATTGCTCTTCACCTTGAGGGTGGTCTCAGGCTCTTTTCAATCCACCTACTACCGAGGTGAGGGTGGGTCTTGGCAAACAGATCTCCCAGGGGCTGGAACAGGAGCAGGTCAACTGGGAAAGGCTATGGCAGCAGAAGCTCAGGTCAGTCAGCATCAAGGTGGGGCCTGATTAACACAAAGTTCAGTGATGGTGAGTGGACAGTCACTCTCTGTGGCTTCTCAGCACCTATTTGTTTATGTTGTGAGAAGCTCAAGTCTTCATTTGGGAATCCACCATATTCCTATTTTGTGTGCATGCTGTTCCTTTGGAGTCCCCATCTGGTGCTAGGACATATCACGTGACCCAGGGGTGGCCAATCAAAGCAGCAGATCTCATGAGAGACAGTGATTGGCTCAGGGATGTTCGCTGGGTTGGGCTCGTTAATCAGGAGCAAGGAGACAGGTATTCAGCACTTTTGATTGAGCTGGGTAGGAATTGGACTTACTACTCTTTCTGCTCCAGAACATGCCTTGATGTTGTGACAATGTGAGTCTGGTGCCCTGAGTGGAGCCTGAGAATGAAACCAATATAGGAATAGACACAACCCAAGATCTGGAGAGAGGACAAATGCCAATGATACTGTCGGGGCTGTGAATTCAGAATTAAATCTACATCTAAACTGTGCTGTTATGTGAGGTCATAAATTCCCTTTCTTCCTTAAATCTCTGTGTGTAGAATTTTCTGTTATTTGTAGCAGGAGTACTGATATGTGGGATTTTTCAAGCTTGTCAGTGAGAAACCCAGGAAGGGGTGATGATAAGAGCTATGGCAGGCGGGAAACACCAGAAAAGTAGAGCTCTTATCACTGTGGTTGGTTTGGGGAGGAATTTGGTCCCAGAGGAAAAGAAGGAAGGAAGAATGCAACAACACTGTGTGCTCATCAAGTCCTGTATCATTTTACTCTTCGAAGACACACAGCAAACCTTCCCTCCTATTGGGTGGGGGCCTTTTGCCATGTTCTGACCACTGGTGCCATGGGAAATGACTTGTGTGACTTCTGGAAGGAAGCACCTCAGGCAAGTGTGGGCTCCTGTGCTCTCTCTCTTGCCGTGGTGACTGTGGCAGCCATATGCTGAAATGGTAGCACTGTGAAATGGAATCTGTCCGCAAGTGAACTCTCCAACTTTGCGTAAGTATGAGACGAACGTGGGTGTGTTATTGACTGAGCTTTAGAGGTTCGTTTGTTCCCACACATACCTTAGCTTAATTGAACTAACATGCAACTCATGTACTAATTACCAACCCAGGGACCAGAATACCAAGGAATTAACCAGAAGTCCAGGAGATCAGAGCTGGATGATAAAGGTTGAGCTAAGGCTCGGATCCTGAGGATGAAGCTCCTTATAAGTCTCTTTTCCAGGATCAGGATTGGTTCTAGAGGCAGGGATGAAGGCATCTACTAATGAGGAATTAAAGGAATTTCACTTTGTGGGCGAAGAGGAGCTTAAACCAAGCCATGAAAGATTTTCCTTCCATGGTGGGGGTAAAATCATGGATGTCTGGCTTCACACATTTCAAGAATAAAACAAGGGCAGAAGAGGAAATGACTCTTTTCCATGACAGATTGCAGGATCCCCAAATGTCCTAGAGGCTGGACCATGGGCTTAACATAAGCTTTAATGGGTATAAAGTCCTGCACCTAGGTTTTAAAGCTACTGTTTTAGCATGACATGGGTTATAAACAGCCCATACAAAAAGACCTGGAGCTTCATTTCCCCTAATTTTGGCATGAGTCAGCAGGGCAAGCAGGCAGTCAAATCCTGACACCATCCTATGCTACCTTAAGAGTAACTTGGCATTTCTCAGAAGGGATGTGCTAGTCTTACCCAATTTAAAAGCCAGATCACACACAGAGATTCTGTTTCATTTTGGCTCCACAGTCTATAAAGGACTGTGAAAAGTTGTTACAACTTTGAGGACAAACATTCAAGATGTTTAGCATTTCTTGAACACTTACTATTGAAAATTTATTGATCAGCTACTATACCCTGTAGCATTTATGGAGAACTTGCTCTGTACCAGGCACAGTGCTAAGTCTTGAGGACAAGGGATGAGTAGAAAATGGTTCCTACTCTAGAAAAGCTCGGGTTTGAGGCTAGGATCTCACGTCATTAGTTACAGAAAGTGTTAAGGAGGAAAACAGAAGGGAGTTTAGCTTGAAGGGAAGAAGACTTACATAGAGATGCATAATTACTGTCTCCTGATGGTTGCAGAGTTTTTATATGAAAGACAGATTAAACCTCAGTAGGCAGACTTTCAATGACAAGGTAGAAATTCAGCTTATTTCATGGAGGCACAAAGGGAACTGTCTTGAAATAAAAATGTCTGCTTTGGGCAATACTGAGCTCCCTGTTGTTAAAAGTATTCAAGTTGATATTGGGTGACCAATTAGTGAAATAATAGGACATTTAGCAGTCAAATCCCGGCTCCTCTTGATTTGGCTACTCATTTAATTTTTTAGTTTTTTCATGTGTAAAATGGGTTAATAATACCCACGTCAGAGGCTCGATGGGAAGATCAGTGGAATCATGCTTGAGGAGGGCTGTTCAGTTAATGCTCTGACAGTGGCCCTGATGCTAAATACGGTGCCACTGAAGTCGATGATGACACCCAAGGAAGCATGAGATCGGACAGCATGACCTCCGAGATCCTTTCCAATCCTGAACTTTTGTGAGTTTATGATTCTGTACCTCAGTTTGCTTATCTGTAATAAGAAGAGAATGCTTTGTCAAGCTCCGAACACCAAAGTAACTCTGCTGTTGCCTGGTCCTGCAGACCTACATCTCACACAGGATCCCCATCCTCACACCAATGTCCCCTCCGCCATGAGCATCCCTCTCCAACTGGCTTTTCCTTGCCAGTCAACTCTGTGTCTGAGGGCTGACATTGACCTCAGAGCTGAACTTACACTGAGGTGTCGTCTTCCCTATAATCCGTCGTAAGTCTTTGTGGAAGACTTAAAACTCCAACTAGCTTATCACAGCCCCTACTGGTTTGGCCAGAAGGAATCTCTCTTGTGGTGTAAACTTTACCACAGCTGCCCAAAGATAAGTACAAGGGCCCCTGGTTAGAATCTGAGCTCTGTCAAAGAAGCTGCATACCTCGAAGGCTGACACTTCCGATGAAGGTGCTCAAATTTGACCTGTTAGCAGCTGACTCAAGAAAAGGGCACAGGGTCTTTAACTCCTTCTGCTAGTCATCCACATTGGGAATTCTCTGCCTCAGGGACAACAGTTTCCCAGTAACATTTATGTTCAACATCCGTAGCAGGAGATTTCAAGGTGCCCAAATTAATAATGCCAGTGGAAATGGAAGGTTGGCTGCAGCAACTTCTCATCATGCAGCATGATCCTGTCTCTTTAACTCTGTCACACAAGCTGGCTTGACATTTGATTGCACAACCCTCACCACCAACAGACCCTGAGGTTCCCTCCCTCCCTCAAAACCATCTTCCTCTAGTGAAAAATGGAAGCCGTCAGTGGGACTGAAGGCATTCCCAGAACTTGCTGCAGGAGGCAGTTGAATCAAAAGTTTAAGATGAGAGGAGCCTCAGGTGGCTCAGTCATTAAGCGTCTGCCTTCGGCTCAGGGCGTGATCCCGGTGTTCTGGGATCGAGCCCCACATCAGGCTCCTCCGCTGGGAGCCTGCTTCTTCCTCTCCCACTCCTCCTGCCTGTGTTCCCTCTCTCCCTGGCTGTCTCCCACTCTGTCAAATAAATAAATAAAATCTTAAAAAAAAAAGCTTTAAGATGAGAAAATTTCCCTTTTCCCCATATGTTGAGGTTTTCTTTAGTCTAGGGAGCAAAACTTCTTTCAAAGCTGGAACAAGTAAGTATATATTTTGAATTCTTTGCCAATGAACATTATGCATTTGCAACCCGTCTGGTTCTTAAGTAGGAAATGTCAGAAAAAGGTCCCAAATGCCACCGGTCCCTAGAATCACACACAATAGATTTCTTACTGCCCAAAGCCTCTGATTCAGCAGAGAATCAACATATGTTATACTGTATAGATTTTTTTTTTGGTCTGTATAAGTCATAGTTATGGAATATTTGCAGGCACAGAGACAATTCTCTTTTCGCTGTCCTTTATAATTCTCCAAAGGTGGTTATTAATAGGTGTCAGAACAAGGGTAACTTTGTAAGCTCACAGTCCCTGCTGCAACGCCTCCTGGCCCTTGATTGTTTAGGTCTGCTAATGTAACCACACAGGGAAAATGTTTTAAATGCACTAACACTTCTAAATGCCATTTTCCCATCAAAATATTTTCCCTTATTTGGTCCACCGAGCTAATGCATTTATGTGACACCTACATTAACACGGCAGTCACTTCGCACCTTGACCCCTTCCTTCTAGTCAAAGCACGCTCGAGGCTGTGGAGTACAAGCCTCCGAAAAAGAGGGAGGCAATTAGGTAAAAAGTAATACCGGCGTTTGATGGTCTTTGTTGATTGAGTAACCACTAAAGTGGCTCCCGAATTGTGTGATGTATTAGGGCAACAAGTAAGAAAATAAATGGCCGGGATCCGTATCTATATCTCTATCTGTCTAATGGTACTCTGTGTTCATCATTTCAGTCCTGTGGGTAGGAGAAATCCTTGGGACCCACTGTTTAGCATCCTAATCTCATATGAACTCACGGGCACTGGACTTCGTATCCATAATCTTTGCCTTGTAATTCCAGTAACCTAATTGAGCCAGGGAAATAACAATGGAAAACGTGTCTAGAATTGAAATATGATCAGATAGCGGAGGTAATAGGAAATGGAAACCCTTCTCTTTTCCATTTACTTCGTGTTTGGTTTACACACGAATCTGTGTGGGTGTGGGGGCCTGGAATACGCTGAGTTTGTTTGCTGTAAGCAAAATGCCGATATTGTCGGCAGGAAGGAAAGTGGAGAAAGTAGAGAAGCAGTTGGAGGTCACAAGGAGAGAAAGTGATGCTGGCCAGTCACCATCTTCCAGGACTCCATGGTTTAGCATCGAATGTACCCTTGGGTGTTGGAAACACAAAGAAAAATAATCCCTAGACCCAGGGATCAAACTTTTGAGTACGGGAGAATGATTCAAGTAGAACAGAGGAAATTAGGGGTGAGAGCAGGGGGGGCATGGAGCATAATGAGGATTGTGGGGTGTGATACCAGGGTTTGAGTTGTAAGCTGGCACCAACGCGGTGTGTTTAGGGACAGAATGTCCTGGCCAGGCTTGGACGCAAGCTGTCAGGAGTTTAGAGGAGGAGAGTTTCATAGAGGTGCTGGTGTTGGAGCATTATCGGCACCTAGAAGCATTGACTGAATTTGACCATGAAAAGAAACACCTCTAGGGAGAGAAAACTGAGAGTTGGGAAAGTGTCAGGCATGTATGGAGAATGCAAATATCTCCTTTAAATCTCAACATCATGAACCAAATTAGTAGATGTTTATTAGATGTCTGTGTTGTAAGTACAAAGGGTCAAGGGAGATCTTTTCTTTCCCACATGCTCTGCCAGGAACTTAAAATAAAGGGAAATAAAGTTGTTTTCAGAGTATTAAACTGTTAAAAATTCATGAACAATGGACATGATGAACCATCTGTGAGAATACACCAAGGCATTTTCTGTAAAGTTGAGCAGGGGAGTTTCAGAATAGCCAACAGTCCGATCCAGGTGACCTTGTAATTCTTAACAGAAGGCAGGATTGAAAGGCAGGAATGTGATTGCTATTTGGTGAGTAAAGACCTATTTTCTTATATGGTGTGTAGAGAGAGAATTTCTTAACAGAAGGGGCTTAATAACCAGAGACCAAGATTCCCAATATGGGAAAAGGGTCTGGTGACAGCCATTTTCTCAATCAATAGCTATCATCCTATGAGACATCAGTGAATTTTGTGTGTGTTAAAAATGAGTCTTCACATTCAGAAAGGACACTATTTGCCACCACCACAGGACTTGATAAAAAGATACATAAAAAGCCAAAAGTTGGTGGGGTTTCTTCAGTACTTTCCAGGGAAGAAAGATAGTATGAACATTCTGGTCCCAGAAGAGCTGCCATCTTTGTAGGCTAAGTCATCAGTCCTCACCATGACCAACAGGGCACATTATATGCCAGTTTCATTGGATCTTCATGAGATCTCATGAGTTATACCCATTATAAAAAGTGAGGAACCACTTCTACCAAGGAACTTGCTCAAGGTTGTACTTCTGGTGGTGGAGCTGGATTTGATTTATGTCTTCCTGGGTTTTCAGGCTTTTGTGTGGAGTGCAAACACAGAGATTTTGCAAGAGGAAGTACCTTTTGGAAGTAAGAGTGGTCTGAGCACAAAGTGGTATCATTGAGCACTTAGCCTGATGCTTTCCTGAAGCAGATTTGAAAAAATATTACATAGATAAGCACGCTATGAGGCCCAGTGTAAGGTGGGTCAGAAAGAGAGTGGGTGTGATGCTGGAGGGTTCATTGTTGAATGCTTACTCCACAGGCAGGAGAATCAAAGGAACAAGTTCTTAAGCCAACTTAATTAAAAGCTTACTTTTGTTCGCTACTTTCTTTCCTTCAGTAGTTGACAAGTCGGATTGTGATAATATGCAAGCTTAATTTGATTATTTTAAAGGCATATGAAAGGCATCTTGGCTGGGTAGGAGGGTATAGAAGGTCAAGAGCACCAGCTTCCAAGAAGACAGATCTGGGTTCCCAGATCCCAGGAGCCACAGCTTACTAGCTCTGTGGCCTTAGTTTCTCACCAGAAATGAGAATATGAGAGGGTGCCTGGCTCGGTCAGTTGGTAGAGTGTCTGATTCTTGATCTCAGGGTTGTGAGTTTGAGCCCCACGTTGGACATGGAGCCTACTTAGAAAAAGAAATCCTTAGCTCACTGGATTGTGATACGGATTAAAAGAGAAAATGCCTAGCCCATAGTAAGTGCTCAATAAGTGTAGCTACTATAGCCTTCATGCTCTTTTCCTTTCCTTTCTCTCTTCCTTCTCACTCAGTTACTTTCCCCCCTAGCTTTCCCCCCTATCTTTCCCTAGAATATGTGGGTACTTGCAATAGAGCCCAGGTGATAACTTTCACCCCAGTTTACAAGATATATGCGATCGTCTGTCTGATCCTGCTTGTGGTCTATAGTCACAATGGGGATTTGTACAGCCTCCCTGGAGACTGGGTCTTTCCAACATGGTTGTGGGTCCCTTTTATCTGGTGCTTTATTCACCTGCTTGCATTTCTCTAAAAAAGTAGCAATATGCCAAATTATCTCATTCTCTGTAATTTCCTTTGATATAACTCCTTCCATTCACATTGTCTCCTTTGCATTTCCTAAAACTCCGGTGAGATCAGTATTGTCTCTACTTACAGATAAGAAGAAATGAAGCTTATAGAGGCCAACAGACTTCTCCAAAGCCGTACAGGTTGAAGGGAGCCAATGCTGGAACTAAGGTTATTCTGAAGGGATCGTTTGGGTGGTGGATTTTGTTGGTGAAAATTCTTTGCTAACCAGACTGACACACATATGCACAATTACGCACTACACCATTTTCTCCAGTCCCTTCTCATGGACAGAACACTTGTTACTTATGATCTAGGACCCACCATCGCAAGGATTTCCTTTGTTTGCTTGCCTTGGGCTGAAATTCTGGCAATGTGATCCCAAACTTTGGAGAAACCAAGGTCTTATCTCTTGAATGTCAGATAAATGCTCACATTTATTTTGTGTTTACTTGTGCAGTCACTGTCTGTTTTATGCGTATTAACTCATTAATCTTCAATAACATAAGAAATAGGTGGTATTACCATCTCCCTGTTATAGCCGGAGACAAGGAAGCAAAGAGGTCACATGTGCTTTCCAAGAGCTCATAGACGGAGGTGGAACTGGCAGCATTTAACATGAGGCAACCTGGCTCAGACCGTGTGCCCTTCACTCACCTACCCCTTTCCCATCAGACAAGGGGACTGGCAAATATATCAGGTCTGCTGGTTGGCCTCCGGATCCTGAAAAGAAGGAGACTAGGGAAGGCAGTGATATGAGCAGGATCAGGGCAGAGACAGACCCAGAGAAGTGGAGGGTGACAAGTATGCTGGCCACAGGAGACGGGTGAGTTGTGGGGGGAAGAATGGTTAAGTGTCTTTATGGAAGTGGCATGAGTCAACAAACTTGAAATCCACACTTTTCAGTTTCTCTAGGCCCAGGATAAATATATACCCAGTAAATTTTGTTTGTTTACCTTGATACACACTGGAGTTATAGAATTCAGATGGAGAGTCTTAGGACAGCAGTCTGGTTGGAAGAAGGATTAGGGGAAGTTACTGGAGGCTGTGACTGCGAGAGAGCTATTTTTGCTTTAACCACTTTTAGGATGGCTCTGGGGTGGGGGCGGTGTGGTGTGGGGATTTCTGGGAGGAGGCTGAAGCTCTTCCCACTCCTTTTTGCCCTACATGGTATCTACCTGTCAATTCAGTTACAATTTTTCCCTTTCCATGAACTGTTCCTGGCTTTGTTGGAAGGAAGTAGTTATGCATTGCATATTTTCAATAAAAAAAGATTTACTTCCATTACATAGGAGTTTGTGGAAGCATTTTACAACCTTCCACAATCTTTAGCAGCATGGAATCAAGCCCTTTGTATTATCTATTTAAGTCTTTAAATTTGGTATTTAGGTTAAATACAAAATATGGTTCTTCACATTATTCCAAGGTCACTGTTCATGATGGAAAAAATGTTAAAAGCATCGAAGTAATGCATGAAAAATCCATTATTAAGAGCGGCACCCCCTTATCTACAATAGCAGTTACTTTAACATGATTCCCTTGCATTGTAGTGACACGCTGTTGCCATCACTGCTAAAGCTCTGTTAATGTTTCCATTATACATCTCTATTCAGCTTTTCCACCAGTTTATAATTCAATGTATTCTTAAGCTAAACTTTGGTTTATGGAAATCTCCGTTTTCAAACTTCCCCAAAGAAATTAAAAACATATGAATGAAAATGTGTGGACCATCTCATTTCTCATGCATGGGGGAGCAAAACACCTTCTCGTTTGGGGGATTCGAGTGGGAAATTGATTTTTGTCCTTTAATCAGTTGTGACCAGGATTATAATGCTATTAATGCAAAAGCATGCTGAACTAATTAAGATCCAGGGAGCTGGAAAGATCCCAGGCTGTCTCCCATAGGCCAGGTTATATGAAAACCTCCCAGACAAACGGGGTACAATGTCCAAAGAGCTCTGGGAAGCCCATTCCACAATTGTTATTGCTAACTTGTTCCATTGTTGAACAACCCCTACTGTCAGGAATATTTTCCTTATGTCTAACTCAAATCCTTGCAGTTTAAGCCAATTTCCCGCTGCTTTTAGGGGGAAATGGCAAACAGCTGTTGGACATCTCAGGGATAAGAATTTGTTTTATTTGATATCTACCACTATTGGAGCCCTTGTAGGCTCAGCCCTCCCAGAAGAACATTTCCTTCCTAGTTCCATTTTTAAAACTCTGAATCATCATCTCTATCTTTGTAAGTGTTGGAACCTCTTACAGGGCCCGAATCAAATAACCTCCTAGAATTAATTTGCCCTTCCTGTTAATGCAGAAATATCTTATGATTTTCATATGGCCCATTAAAGCTTTCCAGCTCTTTTCTTGTTTTGGAAAACAAAATGTACCTTGCTATGTCACTTGGAGTTGCACATGAACCCAAATCATTCTCTGCCTCATTTGCAAGAAACTGGTTGGCTCCAAATTGTGCAGATCTGAGTGCAGAGGCATGATTCAAACACAGGTTCTGTCTGATTTCAAAGCACTTTCCGCTGACCAGTGGTGGTTCTGTAGAAGAGGAATTTTGGGGCAGAATCCAGCCAACAAGAAGGACAAGGAAGCTTGTCATAAAGATGTGTTTGTTTAGTAAGGGTCTGAATTTCATATAGAATGAGCATTTACTTAAACAGGATTGGGAAAATAACTGAAACCACAGGGCAGAGGATGAAGGAAGCTAAAGTTCATTACCCTACAGATGTGAAAAGGATCTGGGGCTTCTAAAATGCCCAGAGGTGGTGGTGATGCATTAGGAGATAGTCATAATTGTTGAGCTACATTCCGGAGGCACAAAGAGGGTACAAAGCCAGTAAGTGGTCACAAAGCCAGTAAAGGCTACAGCCAGATTTTGAATTTAGGTCATCTGGTTCAGGAGTCTGTACTCTCTCTCTCTCTCTCTCTCTTTTTTTTAAAGTAATTTCTACATACAATGCGGGGCTTGAACTTACAACCCCGAGATCAGAAGTCTCATGCTCTACTGACTTAGCCAGCCAAGTGCACCTGGGAGTCAGTATTCTTAACCACTCTGCGCTGCTGCCCCCCCATGACAGACATATGGACAAGAGAGGGGAAGTTATTTCAAAGATGAGGCCTTTAAGCGTTATGTCATGAGAGATGAACTGTTAGGATAGAAATCTAAAGCAGCTCCATTTCAAGAGAAAGAATGCTTCATCATAGGGCGACAACAGAACAAGAGGGAAAAGAGCCAAATGATTAGCAATGGAATGCAACAATCTAGAAGAATAGAACAGGAAAAGGGACCACCCAGACATGGGGTGTTCAAAGAAGAGAGGGACATAGTTGGATAAGACTTTGCCTTGGGAAGTAATTAGGAGACATGCCCCTCTGTCATATCAACTTTTGAATGGCTTTCTTGTGTAGCTACGACCGGGGTGGAGTATGTTCCTAGAACAAAAGAGCCGATTAATACATCTGGATCCACCCAGAGAGAAATCTTGAGTGGCTGGCCACCTGGCTCTGCCCTTGACCAAAATGTCAGTTTTATCACTAAGGATATACATGGACCTTATCAAATGTGAGCATGATCTGAAGCTCAGAACAAGACAAAAGCAATCACAGCACGTTGGGATGATGGGATGAGTCTTACAAGACCACATTCTAGAAAGAAAATTCATGAATGTGAGCTTACATATAAAATAAAAATGTCGTCTGATGTAGCAAAGCAGGAGGGAGAGGTCAAAAGCGGTTGAACTGTTAGAAAAGATGTAGAGTTTTTATTTTAAGCTTAGGTGGAGCCATTAATGGGGGAGAGTGTTAGGGAAAAAAAAGAGAAAATTGCAAATGTTAGATAAAATAAAAATACAATTCTAAATGTATACTTGATAAAAGCTCAAGCTAAGAATCAGCTCAGTTCTAAGAAATACCTCCTCTGCAAAGATGACTCTTTGGGTGGGGCTGGCAAGCTGTCTTCGAACATAAAATGGTGGGATAGAAGGACGTGGAAGGGATGCTTCCATATTTGACTTTATCTGTGTGGATATCACAAGAAACGTTCTCAATCCCACTGTTGGGGCATTTGTTGGGGTATGTTCCTAGTAATTGGTTAGTAATATCTTGGTCTTACTATGATAAAGTCCCCTTCATTTCCTTATTTTTTTGACATTGCTTTTCAGGAGCGGGAGAGGAATGAGTTGTTACAGCAAGTGAAGTGGGAACTACTTTAAACCAGCAGGTTTTCCTCCTCCTCCTCCTCCTCCTCCTCCCCTCCCCCTTCCCTCCCCCTTGTCCTCTCCCTTCTCTCCTTCTCTTCCTCCCCCTCCTTCTCTTCTTCCTGCTCCTCCTCCTTCTCCTTCTCTTTCTTCTTCTTCCTCTTCCTTGTCGTCATCTGTTTATTTCATTTTGTTTTTTAATGATAACTGATTTTTACTAGTGTCCTATCAACGTCATAATTACCCATTTTCTTGGGGTGGGTGACAAGACAGTGGTTGGGGCATAAGAAGATTTAAGTGATGTGGAATGCTGGGTAGGGAATATGGATCCCTTCCCCAAGTGGAGACTATCGAGGGCCATGATGTATGCAGTACAGTATGGAGGGATTGCAGGTCACCTCCTGGGGAGGTGAAGTAGAGTAAAACCTGGATTATCTTTGAAGACACTGCAAGGCTGGGCTATGGCAGAAACAATACTTTCTGTGAACAGAGGAGTTTTTTTCCCCACTTAATTTAACATATTTTATGTTTTTCCCTATAGAGAAATAGTTATCTTGGGAACATTTTATCCTTTAATGTCTCTTGAGCTTCCTTGAGATCCAAGGGTTTGTTTTAGTTAGTGAAGCTGCTAACAGTTTAAGAACTCTCTATAGGAATAGCATAGGAATCACTATGCCAGTTAGTGATTCCTAATCTATTCAATGAGTGCTGGGTGTTATATGCAACCGATGAATCACTAAGCTCTACCTCTGAAACTAATAATACACTATATGTTAATTAATTGATTTTAAATTACAAAAGGCATGCAAGAGAATTTGGATGGATAGCCAACTAACATACCCCAACATATGCCCCAACAATGGGACTGAGAACCTTTTCCGTGATATCCTTGCAGATAAAGTCAAATACTGATACCATGAGAGATGGGTGATTCTCCTTCCTCTTTCTTAAAGTTTTCCACTCCTTTTGCACGGCATGTGCTACTTGGATGGCCAAGGAATCTTTCTTTAGGTGTACCTTTAATTTATATTGAGGTCATTTATTTATCTTAAAGATTTTATTTATTTATTTGAGAAGGAGAGAGCACAAGTGGGAGAGGGACAGAGGGAGAAGCAGACTCCCCACTGAGCAGGAAGCCTGACACAGGGTTCAATCCCAGGACCCTGGGATCATGACCTGAGCTGGAGGCAGACGCTTAACCAACTGAGCCACCCAGTTGCCCCTATTGAAGTCATTTAAACCAAATTTTGATTGCTCCCTTTCTGCTTTTGCTTCCTGCCTTGCCAATACAA
The DNA here is from genome assembly GCF_017311325.1 of Ursus maritimus. NCBI lineage: Eukaryota > Metazoa > Chordata > Mammalia > Carnivora > Ursidae > Ursus > Ursus maritimus. The sequence goes on along the minus strand of NW_024425230.1, from coordinate 12,153,106 downwards.
GGATTTTTGTGTTTTTCTCTAAGACTTGCCAATATTTTGTTAGTGTCATGTCTTCAGCAATTTATTCAGAAGTACAATGCCACCCTTTCTTTAAAAAGTCAAGATACGTATGCACACAATTTAATAGAGACATAGCTGTTCTACAAGGTTTGTTAGGAAAACCAGTAGACCCCTGCCTCCCTCCCCCACATTTCTCCACCCTAGGAGCAGCCACTTTCTTGACTTTTCTGTTTATCTTTGATAATAGATATTATCTATTATTTACCTGATATTTACTTCTTGATTTTTCAGTTTTAAGCCAACTCATAGCTTCCCTATATTTTCATTGATCCGATATAGTTATTTTGAAGTTTTGGTTAGATCAGAATTTAGTGTTTATGTCATTAAGACTATGCAAACACTCCTTTCAAGACCTTCAAATATACTCTCTATTCTAATACTTGTATCTTTTCTCCTGGAGCTTCCCTCAGCGAGGCTGGTTGCCATTTCCACCTTGGGCTCAGTTCCCAATGCCCCAATCTTCACCTGAGATTCTGGAGATCCCTCTGCTCTTCTGTTTGGATCTTGTTTTCTCTCCTCTCCTACATCTCTCTTTTGTGGTTTATTCCCTTGATTTAGTACTGTACATCCTGCAGTAGCCGAGAGAGGGTATAGGAGAGGGGGAAAAGGGAGAGGGGGAAGGAGAGAATCTCAAGCAGACTCCCCATGAAGCACAGAGTTGGGCTCCATCTCAGGACCCTGAGATCATGACCCCTGCTGACTGAACCACCCAAGTGCCCCAGGAGGGAAAATGTTTTTGAGACTTACACACCTGGCAATGTTTATATTCATTATTTATTATTAGTTTTGCCAGAAATAGACTTTTAGGTTGACATATTTTTTTTCTTTCTTGGTTGTTAAAAGTGTTATTCTATTGGCTTCTAGCTCCTAGTGCTACCGTTAAGAAGTTGAAAGTCTTTCTAATACCTCATTTTTTCCTATGCAACCCATTTTCTTCCAAATCCAGATGGTAGGCTCCTATCTTTGTCACCAGCATTCTGAACTTTCACGACAATGTGCCTGTTTGGACATATTTTCATCTATTATGTCTAACATTCGATGGGAGTCTTTCCATCTGGAAATTTATATCCCTTAGTTCTGAGGGAATCTCTCAAATTATTTCATTGATGACTTCCTCCCTTCCAATTTCTCTATTTGCTTATTCTGGAACTTCTGTTACTTAGATACTGAAGGTCCTACGTAGGTCTTGTTCACACACTGTGAAAATGTGAAACATTCACAATTTTTAAAAAAAGATTTTATTCATTTAGTTGAGAGAGAGAGAAAGAGAGAGCACAAGCAGAGGGAGGAGCAGAGTGAGATGGACAGGCAGACTCCATGCTGAGCATGGAGCCTGACTTGAAGCTCAATCCCAGGACCTTGAAATCATGACCTTAGCCGAAATCAAGAGTCAGATGCTTAACTGAGCCACCCAGGCACCCCTCACATATTTTCTTTATTTTCTTTTTGTCACTGTGCTTAGTTTTTTTTAAATGTCCTTAATTTTAACTTCTAACCCTTCTGTTGATATTTTTATTCCTGCTGTTATGCTTTTAAGTTCTAACAGTTTTTTTTGGTTAGTTTTCTAAATGTTCCCTAAAATATAATGCCTTACTGGATATTATCTTATTGTACTTTGTTAATTATGATTTTTTAAAAAAAATTTGTTCCTAGTTGCATTACTTTCTCCTATTTTTGAGGGGATATGAATGATAGTTTCTTTGAATGTTTCTGTACCTCCAAGTTTTTCTCTTTATGTGTTCTCATCTCTCTCTTTCATGTTAGAAGCTTTCCTGGTGTCATAATTTCCCTTTGACTTATTGTGCTTAAGAAACAAGAATTCCATTTTTAACTTTTAGAGGAGCGTCCATATTATTTTCCAGAGTGGCTATACCATTTGGGAAAAACAGAGAGAAGAAAAACAAGAAATAGACTCTTAACTATAGAGAACAAACTGATGGCTACCAGAGGGGAGGAGTGTGTGGGGATGAATGAAATAGGTGATGGGGATGAAGGAGGGCACTTGTCCTGATGAGCATTGGGTGATGTATGGAAGTGTTGAATCACTATTTTGTATGCCTGAAACTAATTTTTAAAAAAGATTTTATTTATTTATTTATTTATTTGATCGGGGAAAGAGCAGAGGGAGAGAGACAAGCAGAATCTCTGTGCTTAGTGTGGAGCCCCACACAGGGCCGGATCCCATGACCCGAAGACCATGACCAAAGCCAAAATCAAGAGTCAGACACTCAATAGACTGAGCCACCCGGGCACCCCCACTTGAAACTGATATTACACTGTATGTTAACTAACTGGAATTTAAATAAAAACTTAAAAAAAAAATGAATTCGAAAACTTGACTGGAGCTTACCATCTGGGAGCTTTAGTGTGGTGTAACTGGGCCATTTAGTTGGGGAATCTCCAATGTTAACATCTTTCAGTCTTTCCTTCTGGAAGAAGGCAGTGACCTATTTGAAAGGTCTTTTAACCTTTTCCTTGAAGGTCAAGTTTTGAGCATTCTGGCACTGTAGCCAATGAAGGGCTATGGGTCCCACCACACCCAGTGCTGGGATTCCCCCTGGATTGTATATGATACCTGCCCTCAGATGTGTCTGGTGTTTACCTAGTCCAAAACTTTTTTTTTTTTTTTCCCTCTTCAAAGACTGGAGTGCTCATCTTTTGCTAGGGTGGAGAAGGAACACATCACCCAGTGTGTAGAGATGGGGAGAGATTTGGGAATCTGAGTATTTCTAAAAAACACACTTTCATTTACTCCTTGTGTTAGCACCTACTTTTCCATGACCATTTTCAGAGTTATCTGATAGCACTGAATTTTGAGCCTTTTGGGGATGCCCGGTATGAATTGGGTCAATGGTCTGCTTTCCCATGCTAGGTTAGGATTCTGTTTTCTTGTGTTAGCTATTTTTCTATCTGCCTTACAACTTTGAAAACTTTCATGCTATTGTAACATCTTCAGTTCCTCCTGTCTCGAAGATTTTTTCCTTAAGGGAAAAAACCTTTTATTGTCCATTAATAAAAATAGATGCACACAATAAGTCCACCATTCTTTACCCTGAAGTCCATTGTCATGTTTATTCACTTTCCTTGGTTAGTGAGTCTAGAGATTAGAAGAGAGAGTGGGGAAGGGAAGGAGAGAGTGAGCGAGCCAGCCAACCCCAACAACTGATAACTCAACATCTAAGGAATTGGAGGTATGTGTAAAGAAAGAGCTTGAATGAGGCATTGTTGCCCACTGTTCTTCAATTTGAGGAAAACACCATGGTCATCAATTTCACAGTAGAAGATTTCTCTAGAAGGTCCAGGTCTCCTGCATACAGAGAAGGGCACTGGTTTTGAGAAAAGAAAGTACTAGTGTGTTGTAGCAGATCCCTGGGTTCATAATCCTGGATCTGTTAGTTATTAGCTCTGTGTTCTTGGCAACCTATTATCTTCTCTTGCTTTAGTTCCCTATTCTGGAAATAATAACTACCTACCTTTTAGTATTGAAGTGAAGTTAAATAAGTAAATGGAGTTGCTTAAAACAGAGCGTCATATAACTGTGCCCAATTATTGTTTTGTTTTTCATCTACTGGCTGCTTTTCCGTGTGACTCCCATTCAAAGGAGGGAAATGGAGGAGCTGGAGTTGAGAGACGGAGGATGTCCTGCTCGTGGACCGGATGTCTTCTGAATGGGGGAGGTGAGGGGTTGGGTCAGTTTATGGATGTTCATCAAACATTTATTGAGCGCCAGCCTGCTCATCTTTCTGCGAATGCCACAAAGAACAAAATTACAGTAGTCTCTGTTCTCCTGAGCCTACATCTAGAGGGTCTGTAGTCATGGGGAGATCCTGTAAGAACTCCTCCACGCTTCTAGAAAAAAATCCCATGGCAGCAGCACTGATTGAGTCCCATTCCCGGTCATCAAATGCAGCTCGTTCCAAGCCAGAGAGGACTCTGGAGTGCAGCTGTGGATGGCAGCCCCAGGCTCAGGTGTTCCCTTAGGTTAAACTTCCCCATCTCATCACATTTCACTTGAGTGGCATCTCACCGTGGGTCAGAGAGTCTTATACCACAGAGCCAGGGTCCCCTGACTCCATCACCCAGGCCAGGGGAGGGGAATTGGCTGTACAGAGCTCGTTACCAATCTGGAAGAGCAGTGCCCCATCTGGACAGTTCTCCAGAATGAGGCCCCCCCCAATACCTTCCTCACCAGGAAACCTTGAAGCCAACTTCCTGACTTGCCTCTGTGCCTTGTAAGATCACTGCGCTAAGGCAAACTTTTTGGAAAAGAAGCACATACCCTTGTAAGGAAGAAACGGTCCATGCATTTGGGCTGGCAACTCGTGAAGAAAGCAACACCACTTCCATATGTCTCCCGCGAAGCCTCAGGAAACTCATGCTGCTCACATCAGAACTCTGGATGCTATATGATTTGCTGCTCAGTGGGAGGACATTTAAAATTCCTGAAGGAAATACTTGGCATCAATAATCTCAAGTGTGTGCTACACGGTGGGATGGAGAGCAAAGAGCTGTTTTGCTCGGGGCTCTTGCTCTGCGTGGTGCGCTCTGTGTGATACACAGCTGTTGTCCTGCATTTCCCACAGTTCTGTGCAACGAGAGACCCAGAGGGAGGAGAAGAAAGCGGGAAACCAGTGCACTCTGCAGACGCAACGTGTACCCTCTGCTCTCAGACGTCTCCACGGCTCGTCCCATGATTGAGCCGCACACGTGAAGCCACAATCGGTATTTATCCATTTGCTGAAACAGCAGTCTACAGATGGCTTCAGGGCTCGGGTCTCTTCCCATATGGAAGGATGGCTTGTGCCCGGTGCGGGCTCCTCTGTGTCTCTGCTAGGATGCTAAATGCACGTTCATCTGTTGTCCGCTTCAAGAAAGGCATTCCTCGCGCCCTATGTGGAACAGCTGAAGATCTTCGCAGTATCTGGTGGAGGAAGGAGTAGTGACCAGAAAATGAGAAACGATAATTGACACCACCCTTAGCCTTTGCCTGTTGAGGGCTCAGCCAGTGCCATGCATGGCTAGACACTCCACTGTAATTTCCAGTTATTCCTGTGTCACCCCACCAGGCTGCAAGTTCTTTGAGGGCTAGAATTACAACAGGTTCACTCTCATATCCCTTGAGAGTATCTGACTCTGAGTGGGCTAAATGAATGGGTTCTTAGCAATAACCAGAATAGCAGCAAGATCGTTTTTGTGTTGTGGAAAGGACACTGAACAAGGCTCCCAGCCGCGTGCGTCCTGGTCTCACTTCCATCAGTCGCACGCTGCTAATTTGGGCAAGTCCCTTCTTAGGCGGCAGTGCCTCTCCTGAGGAAACGGAAGAAGGGATCCCTCTGGTTCTGACCATCTTTAATATTCGGCACATTAAGGGACCGAGAGCCTCGTTTCCCGCAGGTCCTGATGTGGGTTTGGAAATATCTCAGGCTCCCTCAGTTCTCAGTCTGTAAGACCAGAGAAAGGGAGGAAGAGTATTGATGATTTAATTTCACACACTAGACCCAATGGGCAGTTACGGAGTCACACTTTTGTTCCTCAAAGTCAGTAGTCACTTACTAGGCTAAGGCACGTTAGAGATCATGATCGTGAGGAGCTCCAGCCTTGGGGACCACTGTCCCTGCCGGTTCCCAGCACAGGGCTGGTGCTGGCTTCTATCTTCCCCTCCAGTTGGATTGGCTTTTGTCGCTTGAGAGTGACTGACGACTGTCTTCAAACTGAATTGGAAAACAGCTTTCTCATTCCTTTCTCCCAGAAACAGTCGGCCGGGGTTCAGCATTCACAATAAGCTTGTTGAACAGTATGTCTGCCTGCTGTGACCGAGAGAGTGGTTCTTCCCGAGCACAGAGATGGACTCTTTTCCAGCAGCGCTGGTCTGTCTTCTCCTGTGGACCCCGGATGCTTTTTCACACTGGTATCAGGATGCAAGCAGGAGGAAACCACTTGGCTTCCCCCACCACGCCCACACGGCAGCACTCCACTCTCTGGCCCCAGTCCTGTGTAGGTCATACTTGAGGTCATGCAGACGACTTTACAAGTCTCAGTTGGAACAATTAAGGCACAGTTATGTGAGAGAGGCCACTTTTTATTCCTGAGATGTCTTTACTGGGTGAAATACGGACTTCTCTGCAACTCTTGGCCTTCTCCTCGGCTCTTTCTGGATCCCTCCTGTGTTTCCCGGGCAGACGTCTGTGATGGCAAGCTTCAGGCAGTGTCTGAGTGATGTGTCCCTTTGAGTCCCCACTCTCTTCCCCATGGGACAGTGAACTCCTCAGGAGCAGGAAGCGAGCCTCATTCACGTGTGCGTCTCCCGGGCCCGCCGCAGCTCAGTAAGTGTTTCTTAGATGGAATTCATCCTGCATCCTACCGCCACGACCATCGTTCAGACTGCATTGGGATTTGGACACCTGCTATAATCACGCTCGTTTGCCTCTGAATCCTAATAATTCAGACCCCCCTGATTAAAAAAAAAAACACACAAAATGGGAACAATAATGCAACAAGCTCTCTTAGTGGTCAGAGAGGCTCGTGTTCATGGAAGGTTTTCAGGGGCTCTTCAGATATTCCCACACGTGGAATTTTTTTGAAGATCAGATTTGCTCCAGCATGACCTTCATTTCTACCTAGTATTTTCAGAGACGGCTTCAATTTTTAAAGGACTTCATTAATTCCACAGATGATAGGTCCAATGTAGGCAATAGAATCTTTTGTTATTTTATAAATAGGGGCTTTTATTCCCAAGGTTTAAAAAAAAGCCCACCCCTATGACACTTTTGTTTTAGAGGTGGCCTCCCAGAATAAGAATTCCTAAGAATGCACGAGGCTGGTGGGATTTGAGGTAGCCCCAAACCCCTCTGTCTTAACAGTGTGTTGCTGTGCTCAGGGCTGTCCGAATCCTCTTGCAAGGATCTAATAAATGTGTGATGTAAGGGGACGCTGCAAATTTGAATCCGGAAGGAGAGAGTTAAGTGACCATCACCAATTACAGCCTCGGAGGGGGTGATTAAGATCAAAATTGCAGGGAGGTTTTTAATTTTGCTGCCTAGAGAAGCTGCCCCCGGTTGAGCCCAAGCTCATCAGATCATACACGCGCTCCACCCCCTCACCCCGCACCGCCACTCAGAGCAATTGTATCCGAAAGGGCACCAAATGGATTGTGCGGCCCGGTACCCTCTGCCTGCGGGTCTACCAGAGTCCCCTCAGCATTGTGTTCGAGAAAGCAAGAAAGAGCAAAGCAGGCTGAAGGCAAGCAACACAAGACACGAAATAGAAGTTTAAAGTGTGACTTTGTCTAGTTGCACATTAATTCGTGCCATTCCTCCTCGTCGCCAGCATGGACAAATACAGCTGCGGGCTGCGTGAAGATCCGGGCGCTGCTTTGTCGCTGCGTGTGTGTTTCCTGTCTCCCGAGCGCGTTTTGTATATTTCATCTGAAATATAGTCCCCCTGCCCCGATTTCTTCCTGATGCTCCGCGTAACCCTACGTGGCAATAAAGCGTACTTAGGCTGATGAAACGTGTGGTGTGAGGAGCTCCTGTGCAGAGGTGTGTGAGTGAGCGAGCTTCCTTTGGGCTCTAATGATAACAGTGCAGCTCTCAGGGAGCGGACCTTGTGGCAATACAGCTAATAACGTCTCCCATTCCTGTACCGCTTCCTATGTGCCTGGCATTGTGCTGGCTGTTTGCTGGTATGATCTGCAATGCTGAAAACACCTGGAATGTGGGTTCTGTTCTCTTCCAGGGCCATGATTCCGCACATAGGTGACAATAGTGCAAAACAAGGCTTGTCTGTAAACATTCTCTGAATGTTATCCACTGCTCCTGAGGAACACTTATCGATAGGTCCACACATCCATTATTTATACAGAGAAGGCCAATAGAATTGAACTTCATATTAGCATAAACCTGGTATAAATATTTATAAATTAATGTTTAATTAACATGTGGGTTTAGGCCGGTTTCTATTGGTAATATATAGCCAACGATATTGTAAAGTTTCAGAACTGTATACAAAATGAGTGTTTGTAAAGTTAATAAGGCCATTTTTCATTAAAAAAAATGCAGGTTGAAATCAGTACCCTGTGTACCATTTCTTACGGTTTTCCTAATAATATATTCTCGACTATGAATGTCGTAGTTAACTGTTCAAGGCCTCTTAATTAAATTAGGAATAATGAAATATTTTCAGGATTCCCATTAAGAACATTGACTGATGAATACAGTTTATTCCTTTCAGACTAGAGCTTGACTTAATTCGACGTTCTGATTACATAGCCCTATGATAGTCCGGTGGCCTCATCAAAATAATGATAATCCTCGGTGCAGTACTTTGAAAACAGCCAACTTTTCTCCTTGTTTAATAGGCTCCAAATCAGTAAACTAAATTAATAAGAAAAGTCCTCAGCTCAAGTAATGATGTGTTTTCAATTCAAATTTTTACTTTGTAAATCTATGTATTCAGCGCGTGCTCCAAAGGAAGGTACAGATGACAATGGGGTCATTTAAGTCCAGCCTCACAAAATGCCTGAAAAGATTTATTTCAGCCTACTTTTGTTCAATGTAAAATATTTTCACACTTCAAACGCTAAAGATTTTAGCTGTGGCTATTGCAAAAATATAAAAAATCACATATATATCATACTTTGTAAATACATATATACCCATATGTGCCTATCTATAATATGTATACACAAACATACATATAAAATTACCGAGCAATAAAAAAAAAAGTTAGTATTTTTTTTTTTTTTTTTTAGATTATATTACAACTTGAGGAGCTTGTATCCTTTATCATCTCAGAAAGTTCCCTTTACATTTAATTGCCTTTTTTACTTCTGGAAGACTCTATTTTATTTTTCATTCTAGAATTTTCTCATTCATTATTATATACTCTGTTTCTGATTAAATAACTCAGGAAAGTTTATAATAAAGACTTTCTATTGTGAGAAAAAGTTAAGTTTAGCAAACTTTTTTATTTTTTGAAATTTTATTTAATTGGAATCTGCACATAGAAGCGAAGCAATAATTTTTATGATTAAAATGTATTATGTTGCCACTGGACAAATCTAACAATGTTTGTGAGGCATATTTCACATGTCTGATAATTTCTTAGAATGTAGACTGTAGGATGAAGGGCCATTTAATAATTTCAATCTGCAGTGAAATACGCTCACGTAGGAAAAACATTAAAACAAAACCAACATGAATTGTAGCTTAAAAGACAAATTTTGACGCCCTCTTTCAGTTAACACAAACAAAATACCAGTCAATACTTTCACCTATAATCGGTGCTGGTGACAGTTTTGTAAGAATTTCAGAAGGTTTACAAATGAATAGCAATGCAGCACAGACTACCAAAATAAAGACAAATAGTTTCAAATTTTAGTAGAGTGTTATTTCAATATTGAGTTAAACTCCTTTAAAGATTGAGGTTTTCACATGACCAATATAATTTGCATCCAAATAATTTAAGAATAACAAGACTAAAAGAAGTATACACATATTTTTCTTTAAGTTATAATATGCTGTTTATGCCTTAGGTCTTTTAAAGTACGAAGCACTTTATTTCAGCTTGCATTTGAACACATGGCACAAGGAAGCATTTTTCTTAGTTTAATAACAAAGACTTTGGTGAAAAAATTATGATTTTTTTAACTTTCTCCATTTCAAATTGAAATGAGTATCATAATACTTCAACACAACACTGAAGCCTTTATTTTAGTAATTTAAATTTTAAGAAGAAACAGAGATACTTTTGTTTTTGTCTTCTATCATTGCTATTTGTCAAGTGATTTTTCATCAGTCAAATCAAATGCTAGGTTAAATGATCACACTAATATTTAGATACGTGTATTTTTAGGAAATGCCTTTTCCTTAAGTTGCATAACTATATGAAATAGGATTCAGAATATTGTCTTCAATATTTTCTAAAGTCGAAATTTTTGTGAGTCATTTAAATAATTATTTTGGAAATCTTTAATCAAAGCAATTGATTAGACATATAAGATTTGCTTGGATGGTATTAAATTACGGTCACTGGAGTTTAACAATAGCATTACTTTTTTATTTTACTGTAGTAGAACTTTATTTTTCACTGTCAATATTGTCAGTGTTTTGAGATTTAGAGAGAATTAATTTTAGGTATACCTGATTACATTTCTATTTGATCGTGGATGATAATACAATAAAAATAAAACTAAGCTTATGCAGATTTCACAATTTTTACATGGACTGTCAAAATTTTTTTAGTGAGAATATATTTTTTAATTCTATTATAATTTATGAAAAAAAATCTCCTTCTTAATTATAATTCCATATGATAAAATTCAACTGCAGTATCTATTCCAAGGGCAAGAAAATGGGGGAGGTAGCTTATAAAAGTTTAGAATTGTTTTTGCTACAATATATTTGATATTTTGCTACAGTCATTTTAAAAGGCAATAGCAGGAGTTGCAAAGAAAGTAGTGATTTATGAGTTTGAGTCTGATTTTATAATTTATGATGTTAGGTCCTGTAGGATTTTAAAATGTGTTGTATTATAGAAAATTATCATGAAATGTTACTATGTTTCTGTAGTCCCTAATAAATAACAAAATCTAGCAGAACAATTCAAGTGTATCTGGATCCTTTCTACTGGACTTATTTCTATATTCTAGATCATTTCTACAGGCTACACACCAGTTGTACTTAATGAAAATTAAAAGATATTTCAAAGGTAATATTCTATTAAAATTCTAAGTTAGTATCGTGGTGAAGAAATAAACCAGCGAAGAGTCTGGCATGCTGGTTATCCTCAAAAAATAATACTGTGACAGAGAGTTTTGCTAGGAGGGGAAACATTTCTGAACAGAGTGAAAGTCAATTTTCTGTTTCTCATCGGTTTGTGTCAATATTGGAACAAGCGTACTCTGTTTGTCTTCCATTTATTTTCATTTGTAAAAGTATTTCATAGAAGTCTGCAAGATTCAATTCATTTTATTTGCTTTGTGCATTTGAAGACTTCTTTGAGTATTTTCAGGTAAATAAAGAATAACTGTTTAAAAAAATAGGCAGGAACATTCAGTAAAAAATGACACATTTTTTTCTTTCTTCAATTTGTAGAATTTTTGGTATATGTGATTATATTAAAATCTTTTCTAAAAGGCAAAATTTCCAAAGGCAAAATTGCGTATTTTTTTTCCTGCCATTTATTCCTCCGTTCCTTAATTTTTAAATGCTTGGCAGGCAACAATCAGCTTTCTTCATAAAAAATTGTTTAAAGAGAACACTTTTATTTTTTTGAGTGCCAATATTTACAAATTCCCAAAGCAAAAACATTGCAGCATGGAAATATCTGGGGGTTTCTTTGCATAAAATACTTTGATAGTTTAACATTTAAATACATTGATAGATACTGAACTAATATTCCAGAACAAAGACCTTGATATTTTTCATGTAAAGTGAACATTCTGTATTAAAAAATAAAAATCGCTGACACCCTGAGTCAATTTTAATTATTTCAATATCAAGTCTATCACTTCAATTTATGACTTAAGCTTAGGTTGCTCACTGTGTAAATTTTTTCACTAAGGTAATTAGTGTAATTAATTAATTATTCAATAATTGAAATGCAGGTTAACAAATTTCTATATATAAAAGTTAAAAAAATGTCCTTCATTCAAACTGTGAACTCTAAGCCTATAAAACTCTTCAAAGAACCCCAAGATATCAAGCAATCTTTTATTTAGCTAAACCTACCCCCCACCTTCACTCTTATTCATACTTAAATACTCAGTATGCTCACAGCTTGGAAAAAAGCTAGAAAGCCTTAATGGATCACTGATTTTAACTAAAGAGGTAGGTGCATATCCCTTATAAATGAATTCAAAACAATTTTTGTTTTAGCATTAATAGTTTTCATCAAATGAAAACAAGCTTCTTAGTGTAGGAGAAGAAAGTCTTGAATAGGACACTTATTAACATATCTTTTATTTTAAACTCAAGAACAAACATTCTAAAACAATATCTATTACACTGGGACAATGGTGCATTTCCCCCCCCATTTTCTAATATTCCAGCGGTGGACTTCTTTTGAGCAAAAGGTAACATAACCAAAGTACAAAGCGAAGGATTCAGTAAAAACAGCAGGAANNCATAAAATCAGTTTAGGGAAAATAATATTTAATCTTGTTATAGCTTAAAGCTAATACAGTGAATGTGGGTTAGCCTTTCATTTTTCATGAGGTATATATTCTCGGTTTAGGTGTTATGCTATTGAACGTGTATTTATGCTTAAAGATAATGAGGTGCAGATTTGAATTTTCATCTGGCTACTAAGAGAAGTAACAAGTAACATGTTTCAAAGATGCCCATACATTTTAGGTAAAGTTATTAGAATCAACGGCAAGAATAATTTCCAATGTCATGGTAAGCTTTCTTGAGATTAAAAAGAACAAAAACCTGGTCGTGCTTTAGTTTTTTGTTCCTAAAATTTCTGCCTGATCTCTTTCAGAAGACATACACGTTGTTACATTTATGCCTTTTTTTTTCTACCAATAATCCTGAAGGCCAAACATTTCTTTTAAATGATTTTTTTTCTAGTCTTGGAAAATGCATGACAATTTGGAAACTGAGGATGAAATGAATTCTGTATTTTGACAAAAGCAGGGAGAAAGGCAATTTCCATTTTTAGCTAAACAAGGAACTTCAACAGAATTAAATCAGGGATGATAAAAACATCACTCTAAAATATTATGGTGTTCCTTTTCCCTTTCTTAAATGGAGTACTAAAAACCTTCAGTATTGGAAACACGAAACCAGTCATAAAACTGGTCGTGATCATTTGTGCAATATTGATCTTGTAATTACCCCTTTGCGGACAAAATCTATCTTTTAATGTGTGATTATGAGATGTTATCAAAAGCAAAAGTTTGCAACAAGTGCCACTGTTCTTTAAAAAGCATTTCCATATTAACTATGTACGATTCATTTAATTGTCTAATTGTGAAATAAACATTTTGCACAAAAACGTCTGTAACTTTTTGCTCTCTCTTTCTCTTTTTTAAATGGAGGTTTTTTCCCCTTTAAACCAGCATTATTGATTGTACTGATTAAAAGAAGTCTTCACATATGTTTTCCCTGCACTTTTGTGTTCACTACCTTGTCACCTTTTAGCATTTTGGTTTGGGAGTTTTCATAAATGTCACTCCCCCCCATCTTTTTGACACATCATTCTGAGGTATTGTCAAGTCCAACCCAAGGAGTAATCATACACCCAGGAAGACAGCAGCAGTTTCTTTTTCTAACCTTCTCAGTGAAAACAGGTAGGGGCACGAACGAGTATATTATGACCCCAGTGCATCTGTGGCTTTTGAGTCTGACACCTGTCAGATAGAAACAAGCTGGAGATGCTCTTATCAATTACGGGAGATCACCGATAGCACGGACATGTCGGTATGATGAGGAAGGCTTCCATTTTTTTTTTTTTTTGAAAGCATACCATCTGTAGCTATTAGAAGGGGCTGAGAAAAAGACTTTTAAATGCTTACGGGAAAAAAAACAATCTAAGAAAAATAGTCTCGAAAGCATCTCTTTGCCCTTTCTGTAGCAAATAGAGATTTAAGGACTGAAAGCTTTCATTAACATCGAAGGCTATGGTCAGGTGACAGAGCATAATATAACAGGGCAAAATGAAGCACCAGTACCAAAAACTATTAAAGATCTCAACTATTCCAGTTAGCTAATGAAATATCAACAGTTGGAGTATTAAGGAAGATCCTGAATCGCATAGAATTTATTTTTTTTATTGTTTTTCTAAAACCAAATTTTAGCCCCTAACGTTGTTACAGAAAGCTAGTAAGGCAAATAATTGTCTTCAGGTATAAAATCAGTTCTTAAGGGAAAGGGAACTCTTTGGCTAATGAAAAAGAGAAAATTGTGTAGTCTGTCCTTCTCTCTAATTTACATGATTTCTTTTAAATAAAATCATTTACTCAGTGACAGTAAATGCAACCAGCAGATGTTTAGTTATTTGCTGAGGCAAGACAGTATATTAACTGATGGAAGTATCAATAGCAGTTATTAAAATAGACGCTATTTAGGAGAACTGTGGGATTCAGAAATAATTATTCATATAATTAGAAATTGGAAATGAGTCAACAGGAATTGTTTTGGCATAAAAAAGACATTTGAAATGACTTTAAGTATGGTTCTACCAAAGTATATCCGATGCGCATTACATAAACATTAAATTTGCTGTTTTATTTCTAAGATCACACCGAAATCTTTGAGATAGATTGGATTTGGTGCAAATAAAAATCCTGGTAAGTTATGTGTATTTTATGGCCACAGTTTATTTGAATATCTTCGAGGCTGGATATACTTCAAAGTTTAATTTTTTCTTAATTGGTATCTTCCATATTAATTTGGTCAAATTGTTGCCTATTATTTGTCAGGACACATGCATAGGGAAGACATTTAGGATTTTTGCTTACTGCGGGCAATTATGTAATTCTGCCTCTTGTCTTAAAAAATATAGCATAGGAGAGAGTATCAGAATCGTCCCATGCTAAAGGAACTCGGAATGAATGATTACATTACATGAGAACAGGAACTCCTCTGTGAGCATATTCCATCCAAATTAACATCGCCACTGAACTGTTACTTGGATTCAGCCCATCTGAAAGATTGTAAACTACTTAGAACGACCTCACTCCATAAAAAACGCCATCACCCATCCCTGAAAATTAACAACAGTTTTGTTAATCAAGGATTTCATCTCCACATTAAACCGAGACCAAATTAAAAAGCCATGATGCTAAGGCCCACAAAAACATTGGTTAAGCAAAGTCAAAATTAATGACAAACAAAATCAAGTTTCCTTTGTGGCTGATTTTCAGGCAGCTGCATCTAAATATAAAAGAACCATCAAAGAAAGATATCCATTAATTATTAACTCAGAACAACTTCAGAAAGCAGAGCCCTTAAACTTTCATTGACATCATTCTGCCAGTCTCCTAATCTCTGCAAGTTGTTGGTAAGAGTTGCATTAAACACAGCATGCCACCAATCCTGCCTTTAATAACCGCGCCTTCAGAGCCCTGCACTGCAGCCTAAAGACCACACGAGAGAAGCTACACTTGCTGTAGAGGCATCTTTAAGAAACTGACAATCTCACGTTCTGAATAATCTCCTGGGTTACTTTACCTCTCTCAACCACACAATAGGGTGTCAATAGCTTAATGGCAACGTGCACGATGAAGAAACTCATCCCCCCGCTTTGNCCCCCCCGTGGAAGTGTAAGACCACCGTCAGGATTAAAACACTGTGCCACCCTATAGTGTAACGCAGTGAAATGTACGGATCGGTCCTGGGCTTTCCCACTACAGAAGAGGAGAAAGGGGTCTAGTATCGGTGACGTTGATAAAAGGTGGAAGCATCCAGGGCGGTTTGTCAGCCAGTGAGATAATTTAGGTTATGAAGTGTTATTACTATGTTCAGTTTTTCACTGAAGTTAAGTACTTTTCAATTTATAAAATACTTTTGGCTTGATTGCGAATATCAAATGCAATGCAATACCTGTGAAAATATCCTTTAAAAACCTATGTTAATATTTACGATTTAAGTCCAAATTTCTACTCCAGACTTAGGAAAATCTGGGGCCAAAATGCAACGAAACAAGATTTTTTCGTTTGCTTTGAGTTTTTTTTTTCTTTCCTTCTCTTTCTTTTTCTTTCTTTCTTTCTTTCTTTCTTTCTTTCTTTCTTTCTTTCTTTAATTGAAGTATAGTTGACACACAAAGGTTACATTAGTTTCAGGTGTATGACATAGTGATTCAACAACTCTCTATGCTATGCTATACATTTTGAATTTTTATCATCTGGCATCATCATAGTTGACTTACTCTTTTGCTTTAAAATACAGAGAAACAAAATTCTCAAGTGTCATGTTTCCAACCTGGATATCAACCTGCCATGAGAGGAGATTTTTCAAAAATGCCTTAAAATGGAAGTAAAAATGAACACATATGCATATCAATAATCTACAATTTCGATTTTTGAGAACACTTTCTGCAGCTATCGTGCCCTAGAAAGGAGACTGCTGTTACATGGCAGGGAGGGACATGATTTTCAGACCCTTTGGGCAAGACCCTATCCCACTCCCACCTCTAGAGAAATCACTCTCTCTGCCTCCTAAAAACTTCTTAGGGTACAGAGGAGCGTCATTTAACTAAAACGAGCGTCAAAGGCCGAAGCATTGGAATAAAAGTCTAGAAGCAATCAGCAGGACTGAGAACAGATAACAAACATTAGATCAAGTTGATCTGTCATAAGTTCCCCAGCCTTTTAGCTATAAGCCATCTGACCACCCGCAAGTCCTTCAGATCGTCTCTTTCTATCACAGAACTCGGATTGTTAAAAACCAAAATGTTACAACTTTTTAAACCAATACGAAAAGAACAGGATGAGGAAAAGTGTGTTACCTCTGTGATGATTCCCATTTAAAGGTTTTATCTCTTTGCTCTATCTGATTAAAGGCCTTGTACTGAGTTAAGCAGCAAATCCTGGCGAATAATTAGTGGCTGTTGGGGTTTTTTTTGTCCCCCCCCCACCCTCCCTCCTTTTTTAAATGAAAGCTTAAATGGGGGAAAATGGAATGTCAGTCAGAAACTGGTTCATACCAATCATAATAATTATAATCTATTAGAATTAAGCCATAATCATTAAAATTTCTTCTTTTCTCCTACCTTTGATGGCCTGTTTCATCTGTTTCATTAAAGCTGTAATTTTTACAGATGCTCTTGATGTTCTTATGTTTTCATCAGTGTCTAAGGCAGCCTAAAGGAACGAAATAACTCTTTGCCTATAGAAATATATGTTAATACATTACTTACTTGAAGCAAGCAACTTTTGCAATATGTGTGTCTGGGTGTCTATAGTTGTCTTTATTTGGGCCTGCCCAGCATTTTGTTGTGTTCTACTCTTGCCCGGCAGCTGGACCCTGACCTTCAAGTTCTTTTTTTTTTTTTTTTTTAAGAAAAAGAAAAAAAAAAAAAGAGAATTCTTTTCAGATTCCAAGTTCCCCCCTCTTACCCTCCCACTGACACCATCCTATTCAGAACCGAAGATAACTTTATTCATCTACACATCATTGTATCAAATTCAATAGGCAAACTGCTTCAACATGCCTCAGAGCTGGACAGGACAGTTATGTCTTCATTCCCACCCCCCCCACTCTCCCCCCCCACCGACCCCCGCCCCCACCAGCCCCCGGTGCAATGAGATTTCTACCACCGCCTTTTCAGGCATGAAATGAGCACAGTTACAAAAAAAATAATTTCAAACAAGTGTTTTACTACTCTGTTGGGTCACTGTAGATAGATTTCCCTGCAAACTCCTCGATTGGATGGAATACATTACCGCCAGGCTGAGTTGCTTAGAATCATCTCGAGACAATATAGGCTGGAAAGGAAGAAGGGGATCTGTTTATTCATTAAGTTCCATAAACTGCTGATATCGATTTTGATGAAAAAGGTGCTTGCAACCCAAGTGTTGGCTTTAGTATAAAATTAAGAGCAGCAAACGTTAAAAAGCGACACCAGGGCACAGATGACACAAAGCATGGAAAGGAAGAATGCTGACAACCAAAAGCAAATATCTGTTTTTCAGAAAACAAAATATTATGGCTATCTTCTGGTCGATTTCAGGAGAGAGGAATTAAAGCTGTTCCCTCCCCCTCCACCCCACCCCCCAGGCTCTACAACACTTTGATTTCACTTTGGGGAGTTTGGAATTCTTAAAGAGAAAAATAGAACTTGCTTAATGTCAGGGACATCAAATAACTGTTTGATGTTGGACACTCTTCCTACAAAAATCAGTCTACTGTCTTTAGTCAGGATGACTGGGTATCAGATTAGTGTTCGGGGTGGGAACTGGCCTGCATATGTGGATTCTCAATGAGGCCGGCAGCAGGCTTTTAGACAAAATAGTTCTTTTCTTCCAAAGTTGGGTTTCTTTTCTGTCTTTCTTTCTTCTTTTTTTTTTTCTTTTGAAAACTTCCTGAGGAGTCCTTCTAAAACAAAATACCCTTTTGGATTCCGATGTTTCAAAAAAAAACAACAAAAATCTTGGTCAAAACAGTTCCAAACTCAACTAGGAATCCTTGTCCATTCCTGGGACCCCCCAGATCCGAATGCAAAGCCTGAAAGAAAGTTGAATGATTAAAGTTATGTAGAGCATCTGAAGTCGTTAAACTAGCTAGCCATTATAAAACTTATTCTAGATCCTGAAGGTAGAAAAGGAGAAAGAGCTTTTTAAAAAGCAGACTTACATCATTGACTAGGTGTTTTCTGCTCTAACTCCTATATGTTTCTGTGGAGGGTGTTTCAGATATTTGGAAGGATTTGGGAGTTTCAAAAGAGAGAAGTTTATACATTAGTGCTGCAAGTTGCAAAACACCGTTGATATTTAAATGTTTATTGTGCAAAATCTGGGATAAGCTTCAGCATGAGGGCCCCTTTAAGTGCCTACAACTCTTGCTAATTCCCCTCAGCATTGAGACTTGCACAAAGGCCTTAATCCAATTCCACTGTTTTCAGAAAGCCTATGCTATTTTCTCTCACATAAACTAACAACACTACCCCATCACTCTGCAGAGTGGGTCAAAGAAAAAGCGCTCTCTGTTTATACTTCACCAACACTTTGTGTTTCTTGGGCAAGCATAGCAAGGAACTTTTAAGTGGTTCCCCAGGCCCCACGGCATCTTTAGGGGGAAAGAAAAGCCTCCAGACATGGAGGGGCTGGTTTTTCAGGATGAAAAATGGACTTGGGTGTTAGGCCTTCTCCTCCTCTGCTATCTGTGAAAAGAAATTGATTGCTGGAGCCTCATTCCGGCAGTTCTGATTTAGGTGATGGGGAGTCAGGCTACCTTTGATTAGGAGGCTTGCACATTTTGATAAGGTGGTATTATTTTTCTCTAAGACTGTAGGTTCTTTCTCCCTCCCTCGCCCTCCCTCTCTCTGGACCTTCCTTTCTCTATTCCTTACCTCCCGCCCCACCCCCCTCGCAATTACCTTTCATTATTTCCTGCAGAGATTTCTTAAGGTCATATAGACAGTTCTCATTATTTATTTTCTCTGTTGCCAGTTCTCTTTCATCGAAATGAGATATTGATTCAGCCCAAATTTTAGGCGCTTTATTTTTCGCACCTGGTATTTTGGTGGTCATTTCTAATTTCAGGTGGGAGTTCTGCTATAAATAATTACACCTGCTGTTGGCAGCGGAAGTCAGGCATTTGCCTCCGATTGTGAGGACACAAGTGACCAATTACCCTGGTAATTAAGTAACTGTGGGTGCAATTAGAAATGACCATGATTTTGCCCCCCGAGTGAATTATCGAGGGGGGACGAGGAAGCCAATGTGACAATGGGTAGGAGTCATTTTCAGACTTGCGTCTTGGCAAGCCGTGCCACCAAAAATCAAACCACACAGAATTCCGCGTCCCAATTAGAGAAAAGGATGTCGTTTCTATTGATTTCTATTCATGATGTCAAACCGAGGAAACTCGTGTTGGCTACTTTTGAATGTTTTTACAGTTGTCTAAAACCTAGGAGAAGAAATTCTGGCGGACAGATTTCAGTTCGTGTGTTTGGAATTGAGGCAGTGGAGCTTTTTGTATCTGGGTGGAAAGATGGCTCTGTGTTCCATCAGCTTCTGCAACCAAAACCAAGGTAATGTTTGATGCAAGACAATGTATGTTAAAGACACCAATCTTTGCAGTAGGAGAACATTGCTACGCAGTGCAAGATTAACCTATGTCAGTGTTGGATACTTTTTCTAACGAATCATGCCAAACGTTTGAAATGGTGTCTCTAACTATGTCACCGTCGCTGAAATCAACTGTCGACCAGGCCCTCCAAACTAAACCCCACGTGGCTGGAAGCAGACATTTTCTTTGATGAGTTTGTGTAAGAAGAAAGTAATCAAGTCAGTGGTCTTTCAGACCCTAAATCAATCCCATTTCAAGGCCTGATACAAATCCTCTGACTTCCGAGATTGTATATTTATCTAAGCATAAGAACCGTGCTCTACTTTCCACTTTCAAGATCTCCTGATGATTTGTATCTTTGAGATTATTTTCACATACTTCCAGCTAGTAAAAGAAAAAAAAAAGTCTGCCTAAAACTGCCAAATGGTGAATAATTTGGACATCAGAAAGCCGGGCAAATCCTGCTTGCATCCATCTGCTGTCTAATGGTCAACTATTAATTTATCAAAATTAAGTCCCTTATCTAGTTAGCAAGGCTTGCATCCTCGCAGGCCTTCTCAGAAAACAGGCCAAAGACCTGGATGAGCCTGGGAACGGATTTCTCTTTATGCCTCATGACGTGGCTACTGGAGAGGAATTTGCATAGTGATGAATGGGGCCAGGTCTCCTCCGTGAGGAAGGGTGACAGGATTGTGATTTCTCCTAAAAGTGATGGAGGTGTAACTTAAAATCAGTAGGGGAAGAAAGGGATAAAGAAAGGGGGGTAATCAGAAGGGGGAATGAAACATGAGAGACTATGGACTATGAGAAACAAACTGAGGGCCTCAGAGGGGAGGGGGGCGGGGGAATGGGATAGACCGGTGATGGGTAGTAAGGAGGGCACGTATTGCATGGTGCACTGTGTGTTATATGCAACTAATGAATCATCGAGCCTTACATCGGAAACCGGGATGTACTGTATGGTGACTAACATAATATAATAAAAAATCATTAAAAAAAAACGAGGAATATGAAATGACACTCTTTCAGCATTATAAAAAAGATTTTTTGGTTTGTAACAAGCTATGATATGCAGCCTGATGGTGAGAGGTCAGACACGTGCAGACAGGGCAGATCGCATCTGAATCTGACCTGGAGCCATCATTACTTGGGTAATTACCAAGAATATATTTTTTGAGATTTTCATTAGTTGGGCCAAAGATCTGAATGAAGCATTCTTTTCCTCAGGGGAGGAAAGAGAGGGAAGAAAGCATTTAGTCACCAACATCTCCTGGAGAGGACCAGAAGACAAATGGTGGTTTGGAGCGATTTTGTTTTCAAAGATGATTTCTCATTCAAATAAGCCTCCCCAGTTCCATTTACTCGGTGAGGTGCAGGGAAGATGGAGTCATGTACAGGGAGTTAGGATATCTCGAAGTATTGTCATATTAGCCTCTACACAACAATCTGAAACCCAAAGAGTTCATGGCCGGTAAGTTGGAAAAGAAGATGGAGCTTCCGGTTGGGCCCATGGCAAAGTGGGGAATGCCTAAAGTCTATATATATTTTTTGTTATTATTTTTCCACTCAAATAAAATAAGGCCACTGGCTAGCTGGTCCAAGGACAGCACTTGCAAGCAGGGAAAACCCTTAAAATGTCTGATATTGAAGATTTTCATATATAACTTGGTCTCTAACACATGTAAAATAGTAGCTTGATTACAACATTCTCCCATTAAAATGTAGCATTAATTAAAGAAGATTCTTTCGTTCAGCATAAAATGCCTCCCATCAAAAGACAGTGACGGAGCAGGCTAAAACTTTTAGTTGACGGGCCGCATAAGATAGTTCTCATTCCTTTTACTTGCTTTTTGCTCATTTAGTTTGACCCCGGCAGCCATTCTGCTGGGCTGCTGGTCAGGCAATCTCAGGCATTATGGGTTCTCTCTCCAACATCCTTGCCATTCCCCAGGGGCTGCCTGAGGTCCTGAGGTAGGACACAGTGCTGAGGCCTTGGAAACACCCTGTCAACCGCCCATCACTGGTCATTGGGTCACACTTCGGTTCTGATACACCCGTGAGCCTCCTCATGGTTACTTCAGCCCAGGGGCTCTGTGGCTTTTATATTAGGTTCGGGAGAGGGGTGAATTATGGGTGAGGCTGTGAGTCATTTGGTAGGGTCTCCCCTCTGAGCTGTTCCATCAGGTGGGGTACAGTCTCTTTAGCCTCAGGGAAATCTTTGCTTCCTTCTTCCCTCTCTTCCCTCTCTCTAGGGTACAAGGCACCATGTCTTCGTGAGCTTCCTGGGTCACTGACTCAGATTCCTTCAGAAGCAAGCCAGTGAGAAGAATAAATGAAGTGGGTCTTCTGAAACAACGAGAAGATGTGAGGACTTTAGGGAACTGGAGAATAATTGAATCTTTAAAGCCTCTCAAGTTCAACTTAGCATACACACACACACACACACACACACACACACACACATCTCAGTTTAGAACCTTCTGTTTAATCTTTTACAAATATAGGATGAACTCTTGAACATCTCCTTTCAATTCTACAAAATTCCCTGAGGCAGGGAAATCTAAAAATACCCAAAGGGCTGGGCTACCTGCTCTGACTAGGGTCAAAGTGTTGGAGAGATTCAAGGGGAAATACACAAAATCATATTTCAATAAATTAAATAATGATAGCTAGATTTTTGTGTTACTCTTTATTTTTTTGGAACCAACTGTGGTGTGTTAACATACTTGGAAATTTTATTCAATATGCATTTGGGTGCCTACCATTTACCTTGGTCTCTGGTGGGCAGTGAGGAGGACACAAATATATCCAGTCTCCAGGGAGCCCCTATTAAGTAGTGGGAACAGCCACAGCTAATAAAGAAAAAAAAAATCTGTGCAAAACAAGTAATCTATATGCAAGACTTAATCCTCAAAACAACTGAGAGAAGCATGACTATCATGCCCATTTTCCAGATGAAGTAACTGAGGCCCACATGGGTTTTATAAGTAACTTGCTGAAGGCCACAGAGCTGGTAAGGGGCAGAGGTAGGAGTAGATTGTTGGCAGGTCTGATCTCAGTTCTGGGGAATTTTCACTAGCACTCAGCCTCTAATCTAAGTATCCATATCAAACTCTATTTACAAGGCTGGAGTCTGTTCTTTGCAATGCAGAATGGGATACTAGCCTCCAAGTCTGGAAAAGAGTTATTAGTCCAAATTTATGCTGATGTGACGGCAAGAATCTCTCTGCTCAGGCTCTGAGACGGCCCCAGTCCGGAGCCTTTAGGAGGCTGCTTTGTCAGCTCCCCAAAGATGCTCCCTGGAGTGCCTCCAGTTCGCTCTGAGCCACGCCCTCTTTCTAATTGCAACACACCAGTGCTATTCACAGGTGCGACAGCCAGCAAAGCCTCATTTAAACCCTCCTCTCGACTGCTTTCTCCCACCTTCTCAACTCGAAAGGGGGCAGGAAGAGACTCACAAAAGCCTCTTCTTCCCGAAGCCCTTGTAATAGGCTCATTAAGCACCCGTCTGGGCTTGTTATAAAATACTTTGGAAGCAGCCCCTAAGTAACCGACTGTTTGTAACAGATAATATCAAATTGGAGAAACATGTAAAAGCACATACAAAAACAGTAAAATGAGATGTGCTCTAATGATACCAGCCAAACAAGCAGGGAAGTAATTAGTCACTTCGTGTACATGGTTTGGGATTTGTAGCCGAGCTAATTTTATGGGAGGCCGTGTCAGCTTCTAACTTTGGTGTTTCGTGTATGCGGTAAATAAATGATGTTCTATGGAGAGTTCTGTCCCAGGATATTAAACAACGCCACGATCTCATTTGGGTAGTCACGCACAGTAGTTATTAAACGTTGTTCTGAAACCTCTCTTAAGGGACGCGGTGGTGTGTTTAGATTATTTATGTTTTTGCTTTCATCACCTATGAATGTATGTAGTCTGATAAAAAGTAGTTGTTTGTAATACACAGAGTGATACTCTTTATACTGTGTGATGTTAACGCTAAGATTCAATTTCTTGATTTACATTTACTACTTCAGATGTTGTCGTCTTCTATGTAGGACGTTGAAATGAGCGATATACAAGCAATTGATGACTGTTGATTACCTTCTGGGAAACTATCCCTTGAAGGGAATTACCGTTTGAGGGAGAATTTCTAAATTTGGAGAGAGAATTCGGCTTTACATTGTTATTTGTGAAATACTCATCGGCTTCTGTAATAGCGTTACTCTATTCATTTCAGTGACTTATTCCTCAGAAAACGGCATGTACCATCTCTCTGGAAATGAAACAGTTTCTATGTCTAAAAATACAAAAGAGATTGAAAAGATATTTTTGTACACCTCATCAGAGAAGAACCATTAGTGTTGATATTACTGATATAATTTTTGATATCATAAATGCTTATTGTTAAGCATAATTCACATAGAACCTTTATTTATTTCTTCAATATGCCAGTGCGCTATGTAAATTGCTGTCTTTTGCACCAAGCCCCAATTACAGGCCATTTAAAATTACTCTTATATAAGTTTAAACTTTTCTTCTTGTCTTCTGATTTGGGTCCATGAGCTTCCAAGACTAAGGAGAAGGCAATCTCATGTGAAGAGAGACACTTGAAACTAAATGAAGACCGTGGATGGTTCCAGGTGTTCCTCTGTCACATACAACCACGGATATATCATGATGTGTCCTCGGTGTCCTTATCTGCCAAATGAAAGGGCTGGAAAATAATTTCTTGTTTATTTATTTATTTATTTATTTATTTAGAGAGCAGGGAGGAGGGGCAGAAGGAGAAAGAGAATGTCAAGCAGAATCCCCCCCCCCCCCAGTCTGTTGAGCATGGAGCTCAACACGGGGCTCCATCTCACAACCTGAGATCATGACCTAAGCAGAAATCAAGAGTTGAATGCTCCACTGACTGAGCCACCCAGGTGCCCCAGAAAAATAATATCTATGTTGACTTCTAGTCCCCAATTCTATTTTTATAATGTGATTGGGATCAAGTGTGCACACACAGGACTACCACAGATATCCGGGTTGAGCAGACATATTTAATGAGCTCTAAAACGTTGGGGGAGAGGATGACTTAGGAAAAATAATTGCACACAATTAAAAAAAAACAGTTATAGGACAATTTGCATTAGTTGATGCTGGATGGGGAACAGACCCCTCCCCCTCCATCTGAAAATTGACACAAAATAATAAGTTTTGTTTGTAATACAGCGTTATTTATTTATTTTTTAGTTTGTATTTTGTTTCATTTCATTTATTTTTTTATTATGTTCAGTTAGGCAGCATATAGTACATCATGTTTTTGATGCAGTGTTCAATGACTCATTAGTTGTGTATAACACCCAGTGCTCATCACAACATGTAATACAGTTTTAATTGGACAAAGTATATTCACATCTGAAGATCTCCTCTTGGACGGTTGGACAACTATGTCAAGATTAAGCACATACGTATTCTTTGACCCAGTAAAACCACTTGTAGTCCATTTTTTCTATAGATATAAACATACGGTGCAAAGATGTCTATTTACCTGCAGATATGAAAGCATTGTTTGTGACAGCAAAAGGTTGTAAACAATCTACACATGCACCAATAAGGAGCTGCTTAATCAACCATGACCCTTATACTTCACGAAATCTGCTGTATTGATACTGACATGAACGGGGCTTCTGTAAGGAAACAAGGGAGTTATGTTCAAGATGGATTATTAAGTGAAAAAACGAAGTGCAGATGTTCAAGATGGATTATTAAGTGAAAAAAACGAAGTGCAGAAAATAATATGCAAGGTATTCTAACCATTGATTTTTTTTTTAGATAGTATAGGCACACACGTGTGTTACATGTTTATAATATACTCTAAGAGGTTAGCTAAAACAGTGGTAATCTGATTGCCCAGGGAATAGAAGTGGGAGTCCAAGGATGCCTGATTTCTTACTGTGCACTGCTTTAGATGTTTAAAAATGTGTACCATGTGCGTCCACTAGTTATTTTTTAAAAAGAACTAATGAAAACAAATATTCAGTGTTTGGTATTTACCAAGCTTTGCTCTCATGCCTACATATATTAATTCAGTGAATCTTTACCATAACCATATGAGATTAGAACTGTTACAATCACCCCATTTACCAGATAAGAAAAATGAGGCAGGAGAAAATGAAGCCCGTTGTCCAAGCTCGCACAGACAAGGTGGGGCTTATAAGCACTGGGCCCCTTGGGTAAAGCTCTCTGTCTAAGGTTTTAGAACAGCTTCCCAGATGCTATGTATGCATCTTATATAAATACAGGCTTGTGGAAATTTCCTGACTTTTGTAGGAACATTCCTTCCCACTATGCATTCAATCAAGTAATATTGTACGTGGTTCTGCCCGACCACAAGGATTAGTGGTGGCCCTTATCCAAGAGCAGCTAAACCCACACAGGGATGCCTCTGTCTCTGGTACCACTATGCCATCCGTGGAGACTCAGTGTCCCCTCATTGAGTCAAAAATTCAACTTTCACTGCCTGCACATCTTTATAATCCCTGTGCTCACTTCCAAATACTATTCTCGTCTCACAAATTTGCATGCTTTTTTTTTAATTGAACCCAACTTTTTCTAAAATATAATCGCACATATATATTAGTCTGAGCATGGAGGAGGTCTTCTAGATGACCCGCTTTCTCAGAAACAAATACACTCCTGTTTAGTATTTATGACTAAATACAATTCTAATTAAAAGCCAATCCCCCCACCCCCCGCCAAATCAGTACTTCATTCTTTCTCATCATCACCATTAAAGAGAATTTCCCATTATTTACAGATACATGGCTCACAGCATTACCAGAAATATAAAAATTGATTTTGTTAGCTGATGGGGACAGAACTCAGTGCATTTAACAATGGTGAGCAAACTGGTCGAAGTGGAGGAAGGAATAAATTATTTAACCATTAGGAAAGGTGCATTTCTCCTTTGTCCTTTGTTGTCTCTTATTTAGGAACTGGTTTACTTCGAGACTGTGTCCCCAGGATATTTAATTGCTTGCCACCCATTGCTTCAGGTTTGAGTTGTCTCTGCCGGTCAACTTCTAAGTTCCAAGATTTTACTTCAAGCTGCTTCCCTCCTGAACGTGCAAGAGCTCTTTGGCTCTGAGTTCTCACCTTTGCTGACCTGTAGCTCACATTGTCATTAAAAACAAAACAAAACAATACAACAAAACAAAACAGACTTGAAGCTAACACCCCTCAGGTATGAGTATGAGTTCAGGCCCCCCTGGGGGGGCGTGGCACGAAAGGGTCAGCTGTGTCCTTGAGGCTAAGTGAATAGAAAGAAGAAAGATCATAGCCCTGAGGTTAGCCTCTCTTTCCAGAAATTAACTTGAAGTCATTTGACACATCACATTCAGTTGTGGGAACAAATTTGCCTGCGAATGTTTTGGAGGGTAGACCAGAAGTCTGTTTGTTTGTTTTAATAACCTTTGTAGAGTTCTATTTTCTTTGGAGGAACCTGGAAATGTCAGTTTCTTTCCATTGCCTTCCATTCCATTTAAAGTATTTCATGAAACGTAGAGCTCTTGAAGGGATTTATTCTTTTACCAGCCTTGGTGTTTGGAAGTTCCTGCTATGAGCAGTGAGATTTTGGATCTCATATCAAAGGGTTTAAAGTTAATGATTTTAAGTATGGTTGGGTTTTATTGCTCCTCTGGTGGGCTAAAAACTTCAGCCACTCTTTGACCTCTGCTCAGTCAATTCAATTCCATCTAATGCTCTGTGACTAATATGGTGGATATTTAATCTACTTTGCTGCTGAAATTACTTTTAGAGTCACTTTTTTTTCCCTTGAAAAACTTCCTCCTGAGAGAAATTGCTTATCGTAAGCTCTAAATATGTTGCATATTACAGAATACATTTTTAAAAGCTTTTCTTCCAGAGACAATTAAACCTTATCACTTATTTTGCTATCACATTACAAATGAGACAGGAAAAGTGATATTATTCTAGAAGTAAGAGTAGCATCAAAAGAATGGCCTGAAGCTGCCCTGATCCTGGTATTAATGCAGATATCATAAGCCGTCATGTCTTAGCCAAATATTTCCTGCAATGTAATTAAATTGGAAGACAAAAATCAATGAATCACAGGGTTATGCATCTAAGTAGGTTCCTTTTGTCTCTTTCCTTGTTAAGAACATGTGTAGCTGCTTTTCAAGGCTCATTTGGAAGTAAACATGGTCTACATGTTCAATAAGCAAGACGGTGACTGTCTCGGACAATTGGGAAGGTGTGGTCCAAATACAGCCTGAATGAATAAAGAGACCTGACATTCTTCCCAGGATCAGAGAAACTGGGTCTAATCTCTCCCTTGTCCCTAATTAGTGGTGTGACCTCAAGGCCAGCCTTTTAAACCTGAGTCTCTGACTAGAGGATTTACAAAGTGTCTCTGGGGCTACCCATCTAGAGTTAACTGAGACCAAAGCTGTGGTCACCTGTACCTGAACTCTGGAGAAGGCACCTGGGTAGTCATTTAGGGCAACCAGGTTCAGTGTGAGGTGGGCAGAGTCCTTTCTTTCCTGTGGCCAATCTTCATTCCTCAGGCACTTAAAATGCTTCCAGACTTGGTTTCCCACCATCAATCACATTAAATATAAAAGTCTCTTCCCAGGGAAATTTGCATTTAGACAGGGATCAAAGCCCTAAACTAAGGAGGTAGCTAGGAAAGGTGGAAAAGGCCCTGGGGCTCTAGAGATAAATTTCTGATCCTGGTTTTACCATCCATTCATTTGATGCTGTCACTTCTCTGAACTTCAGTTTCTTTCCCAAATGAGAGGAGTGACCTGTAAGGACCTCTAATCATCCTTCTAACTCTACAAATGTGGCCACCTAGAAATTAAGACCTTCTGCATGTATCAGAAATCAAGGCCAGTTGCCTCCTCAAGTATAGTCCTAGCCCTGTGCCTCCTCCCCAGTGACCTTAGCTATAATGGTCAAGCATCATCCAGCTGTGGGTGGTATGGTGACTAGAGATCTAGATTCAGATAAGCCAAAGGCAAAGCTTTGTGCCTCAGTTTCTTGAACCATAAAATGAGGATAGTAGTACCTATCTCATTAAGAAGTCGTGATGATGAAATGAATCCAGACCGTGTCAGCATAGAAGATACTTGAAAATGTCAGTTTCCCTCTGCCTGTCTCTCTGTCCTCCACCACTATGTTATAACTTCTACTATTGTCTTCCAGAAAAGTAAGATAAGATGGGTAGCTATAAAAGATTTTGAGTTCCTGGCCCCCACTTTTATGTCCCTTGCATGTGCATTCCACTCACTAAAGTCATGTAACTTTTCAGTTTCTCCAACACAGTGTACTTTTTTGTCCTTTGGTTTTGGGTTTGGCCATGGGACTTGGTCTGGGACATTAGCAGATGTAACCCAAGTAAGCACTTGAAGGGAACCTGCACAGTGAACTTACCTTCTTGGACTTCTACGGTTGTCAAGAGAACATGTCCTGGCTGACCATTGGCTCCTATACGGAGAGGAGACACTCAAGGAACAGAGCTGCTCTGCTGACCTTCAAACTCATGAGTAGGAAGCAGTGATTATTGTTTTTTTGTCACTGAAATTTTGTGGATGTTTGTTATGCAGCATTATTGTGGCCAGAGTTGCCTGAGTAGCCCTAGGCAAGTGATAGAGGAAAAATAATGGTGATCTCAGGGTTCACTAACATATATTTGGGTACCAACTATTGTCTAGCTTCTGAGTTCAAGTACTTTATGTGTCTTATGTGTTGAACTTCAATGTCAGTGGAATACTATGAGATAAATCCTGTTATTATCTCCATTTTACCAATGAGGAAGTAGGGGAGAGAGAGGTTATATAACTTACCCTAAGTCACACAGCAAAGGAGAGGCCACAGATTTGAACGTAGGCAGTCTGGTTGGGTTCAAAAAGATCTGTGTGTCTTGGATTGTGGTCACCTTTCTTTCAACATCATTATCACTATCAATAACAATAATAATAATAATATGATAATAGCAATAACAAAAAAATAGTAATGTTTGCTATTACTGTTTACTCAGTGCATATAATGAATCATGAACTGGGCTACATTTCGTATATTGTGTGGTAGACAGCTCACAACAATCCTGATCTACTGGTCTTCATACTCTTGTGTAATTCCCTTCTCTTGAGTGTGGGCTGGACCTAATGACTTACTTCTGACAACTAGAGTATGGCAAAAGGGACAGGATGTCACTTCTGAGATTGTGAGAAGCTTGTGACATCTGTCTTTCTTGTATTCTCTCTATGTTCCTTTGAATCTTCTTGGATTTATTATTCTCCTGAAGCCAAATGCCATGTTGTGAGACACTCTGTGCAGAGGCTCATATGACAAGAATTTCATGGACAGCTCCAGCAAATAGCTCTTGAGAAACTAAGGGCCTGGTCCAACAAACTACAAGGAACTGAATCCTCCAACAACCATGCGAATGAGCTAGGAAGTAGATCACTCCCAATGGAGTCTTGAGACCACTGCAACTCCGGCCAACACCTTGACAGTAGCCTTGTGAGGGACCCAGAGCCACAGAGCTCCGCGAAACCATACCTGTATCTGGATTTCTGACCCACAGAAATGTGAGAAAATAAATGTTCTTGTTTTAGACCACCAAGTTTTGGGATAATTTGTTAAGTAGCAACTGATCACTAATGCACCAGAACATTCTGTTTATGCTTCCTGGCAGTCTTGGATCTCTATTTTAGAAATGGGGAAATAATCTTGGAGTCAGACCCCATATGTGAAATTAGAACATTTGGAAACTAGTTTAGAAATGAGCCCCGGGGGGCACCTGGGTGGCACAGCGGTTAAGCGTCTGCCTTCGGCTCAGGGCGTGATCCCGGCGTTATGGGATCGAGCCCCACATCAGGCTCTTCCGCTATGAGCCTGCTTCTTCCTCTCCCACTCCCCCTGCTTATGTTCCCTCTCTCGCTGGCTGTCTCTATCTCTGTCGAATGAATAAATAAAATCTTTAAAAAAAAAAAAAAAGAAAAAGAAATGAGCCCCGGATAGGATCTCTGTGTTGCCCCTAATTCCTGGTGTGGTGTGTGGTGCTACATGCACGGGGTCCCTGAAGTGCCCAGGCAGGGCAGAGAGAAGACTCTCAACAAACTTCTCTGTCACAGTAAATCTCTTTCCAGTGCTATCCTATCCTAGTGTTGGAAATAATCATTATCAGTTATTCTTTCAAGTTAAAGTACTATAGGTCCCACCTAGGAGATCTAATTATTTGGTCTGATGTGGTAGTAGTACTTTATATAGCCATGTTGTGAATTAGTACATCGATCTCCTGGAAAGAGGCTGAGGAAACCAAACAGGGAAACAAGCACAGGCAGACCTGAGTCCCTGAGCAGGCTCTGCAAATGACCAGCCAGCTGTGTGATTTTGGATGAGTTGCTAAACCTCTCTGGACTTCTGTTCTTATCTTTGAAACTGCCATAGTGCCTTCCTCAAAGGTCGTTGTCAAAAACAAATGGGGTATGCCGAGTGCCTGGCTCCTAGTGAATGTTCCTCACGTGACAGCTGGTATGAACACAGTTTGATAAGGGGGAGCAGGACAATGTTTTCGTGGACTCCCCCCCAATTATATTTCAGCCATCTCATGAATAAAAGAATAAAATTATTTTTGCCATCTCTTTCTTGGTGGTACAGCTTTTGTTCTAAGAGTCTGGGTATGTATTAGAAATAGATTTTGGGTGTTGCAGAGAAAAATTGGAGATATCATCCTGCCCAGAAGATGACCCTGATATAGGATTATGGTTTAGATGGTGTATTTGTCAAATGGGCCAAGTGCTGTAACAAGGAACTCCAAAGTCGCAGTGGCTTAATACAAAATAAAGTTGTGCCTTGCTTACCTTACAATCCAATGTAGTCAACAGGGGAGCTCAATTTTGTTTACTCAGTCCCAGATTTCTTTGTCTTGAGTCTCTACCCTGGTCTCTATGCCTGTGTCCTTTACATTCAGCCAATGGGCAAGAGAAAGCATGGAAGATTCCATAGGAGGTTTTCACGGGCCACACCTACCCAGGGTGAACATTACTTCTGTCTTCAGACTATTGTCCACAATTTAGTCACATACCCTCCCACTCAGCAACTGTAAAGGAACCTGGGAACATGTATTCTAGCTTTGTGCCCAGGGAGGAAAGGAAACTGGTTTAGTGAACCCATAGCTGTATCGACCATCACAAGTATAGACTGGGGTCACTAGCACACATATCTGTGTGAGAGATGCAGGGCCAGGACAGAGCCAAAAGATCTCAGAGGACCAGAGTGTCTACACTCATTTTAGAAGGACATTCCCATGTGGACTGGTTACCAGATCTTTCCATCTTTTAAAGCAAACGGGAATCTGGATTTTTATGTGAAAATGGCTAATTTAAAAATGTTTATTGAAGTCCCCTTTTTCTCTTCTCTTCTTTTTTTTTTAAAGTGTGCAAACCCAAAGCATGCATCTAAGGGTCCTGTTTGATGTGTAAATTGTTAACCTATGTTCTCTGGTCTAGACACTCTGAGGGAACGTATATTCAAGAGGTAGAGGCGTGGATGCTTGGTGTTTTCTGAGGTAAGTGGGTGGGGGGTTCAGGCAGTAGTCTAAGACGGTATTTGGGTTCCCTAAAGACAAAAAGAAGGTTTGTGGGTTCTGCGAGTGGTGAAGATTGTAGTTTCCCAGAGGTAGAAAGACATGTGGCAGACATGGGACCTGTCGTAGGGCAAAGCATCAAATACCTGCCTTGGCCTGAAGCTGACAGCTTTCCTACTAAGCCACAGCAGTGAACAGATAGTGGCTCGCCAGGACTCGGTTGTCTTATTCCCCATTTATCTCAGTCTGTTACAGTGCCTGAGACATAGTTTAAGTACTTGACATGTATCTGTTATACTAATGAATGACTGACTTGAACTGAATGAATAAATGAACACAGCCCTCAAGCCAACAGTGGGTATCAAGATAATGATACATAAACATGTGTACTCACCTGGGACTTTACATACACTCCCTAGGACACTTGTAGGTACCAGGAGAGCAAAAGGAGGATTTCCTATTGATGTTGGACCTGGGAGTGTGGACTATATTTCACTTGATTTAGAGAATAAACAAAGGCAGAGTTTATTTATTTATTTATTTATTTTTGCATTCTGAATTTTGGAATGCAGTTCAGAGCTGTCATTAACATGAAGGGTTCTGGATATGGCAGAATTTCCCAGTGAGGCATCAGGTCAGAAGAGCAGCGACCTGAAGGCAGGCAACAGCAAGAGGCTGAGAGCACGGAAGAGAAACCTGGCCCAGTGTGCTGTGAAGAGGAGCCGTGACAACAGCTCCCACCAGCAAACCACCAGCACTGTTAATGGCAACAGGCCTTTGTCTTGTTAAACTGTTGAAAAATTCACCACATCATTTGCTTCATGGACCTCTTAGGTAAAGAGTCAGGCTGATTTTTACCTAAATAAAGGAGATACACATTCAGTCAGCTGATTTGTTTTTTTAAAGATTTTATTTATTTATTTGAGAGAAAGAGAAAGAGAAAACAAGTGCGGGGGGGGAGAGGGGCAGAGGGAGCGTGAGAAGCAGACTCCCGTCTGAGCAGGGAGCCCTCCATGGGGCTCAATCCTAGGACCGTGGGATCATAACCTGAGCCAAAGGCAGCCCCTTAACCTCTCAGTCACGTGATTTAAATTGCACCTGCAGATCCATCCCTCTCTGTGGCATAGTAAGGTGGTGGGTGAGCTACTTCGCTTCTGTGGCTCAAGTGTGTTTGGGTTTCCTCATCTGTACAATAAAGCTGGTACGGTGCCTGCCACTTAAGGTTGTTATGAGCAAGAAATGAATGAGTAGTTCATTCAATAATATCATCTTATCAGTGAGATCTCTTCTGACCAGTCACTACAAAAAAAGCAAACTGGTCCCAGGATGGCTTCTCCTCTTTTCTGTGATTCATTTTACAGAAGAGCTTTGCTGGGTTGTTGTCTGACCTCAGGTCCCCCACAACTGGAACATAAGGCCCAGGAGAGATATAACTTTGTCTGTGTTGTCAAATACAATAGGACGAGAACCTACAACATTGCTCAGATCATAACAGGAGCTCAATAAAAGTTACTGGTATGGGGAAACAATAGTCTTTTCAACAAATGATTCTGGGACTGCTGGGTCTCCACATGCAAGAGAATTAATGTGGACACCTGTTTCACACTACATATAAAAATGAACTGAAAATGATCAAAGTTCTCAATGTAAAAACTAAAATGATGTAACTTTTAGGAAAAAAATCTTTGTGATCTTCTTATGTTGGGTAAGGCGATAGTTTCCTATATATGACACCAAAAGCATAGGCAACCAAATTAAAAATAGATATAAATAGGACTTCAACAAAATTAAAATCCTTTGTGCTTCGAAAGACACCATCAAGAAAATGAAAAGATAACCCACAGAATGGGAGAAATATTTGCAAATCATATATCTGATAAGGGTCTAGTACCCAGAATATATAAAGAACTTACAATAATAAAAATGATAAAAAGAGAAATATCTCAGTTGGAAAATGGGCAATGTGTTTAAATAGACATTCCTCCAGAGAAGCTATACAAATGCCCAAAAAGCATATGAAATATGCTCGATACCATTAATCATTAAGGAAATGCAAACCAAAACTTCAACGAGATACCACTTTATATTCACTTGAAAGGCTATAATAAAGTAATAATAATAATAAAGGCTGGTTGGAATGTAAAATGGTGAGCAGATAATTTGAAAAATAGATTGAGAGTCTCAAAATGTTCACCTAAGAAAATAAAAAAATTATGTTCACACAAAAACTTGCCCATGAATGGTCATGGCTGAATTACGTACAATAGTCAAAAAGTGGGACCAGTTCAAGCATCCATTAACTGACGGAGACACAAAATGTGGGCTATCCATACTATGGAATATTATCCAGCAATGAAAAGGAAGGAAGAACGGAAATATGCCACAAGGTGGATAAATCTTGACAACATTTTACAATGTGAAAGAATCCAGACACAAAATGCCACGCACTGTATGATTCCATTTTATGGAATGTCTTTAGATGTGGAAAGTTGATTAATGGTTGCCAGGGGCTGGAGGAGGGGTGGGTATAGAGTGACTGCTCTTGGGTACTAAGGGGAATTACTTTGAGGCTCACGAAAACATTCTGGAATTCATGGTAATGGTTGCACAACCTTGTGAATACACTAACACCATTAAATTTTACACTTTGAGATGTGAGTTTTATGGTGGGAAATTATGCCTCGATTTTAAAAAGTGGTGACTATTGTAATTGGTCATTTGAAAGTACAACTTTGTAGCAGGGAAAAATATAAAGAGACCAGGTCAGAAGTTTGGGAAGCATGAAAAAGTAAAGTGATGAGTTACCTATTTGTTTCCTGCCCCACCTGAGTCCCCCCCACAAAATTTGTAAATCGTATCTTATTAAGACATCCCAAACTCCTAAGAAACAGCTTGATATCTGGTTTTTGGGTGCTTGTGCTATTTCCCAAGGCCAGATGACACTAAAGCTTTGCCTGCAGAAATGCTCTTCTGTGCTTCAATCATAAAAACTCAATGATTTCATCTATCAAAGATGCTTGTTGACGTCCTGTGTAGACGAGGGTCATATGTTGGGGAACATATGAGCTCTGGAGTGGGAAGATCTGAATTCAGGTTCTGCTTCTATTATTTGTGTAAAAGTGGTAGAATTGTTCAATTTTTCTAAGCCTCAGTTTCCCCTTTTAAAATTATACATGATTTCCTTCTACTGTCCAATGAGTGAGACAGTCTAGTCGTCAGGACTTTCAACAGCAAGTGATGGATATCCCATTAAAATCAGATTGAGTACAAAAGGGAGTTTCTTGGCTGACAACTAAAATTCCAGGGACAGGTAGGCTGCAGGTATGACTGGATAAGGGAGCTCAGGTGATATCCTCCTGGCTCCTATTTGCTCTGTCCGCCCCTCACTGAACTTCCCTCTGCATTGGCCCCACCCCGAGTGATGGTACCACCTGGTGCTGGTATAATGGTGTCAAGGGTCCCCACAGGTTCACATGCTAACTCCTTATCAGCCCCTGGAAGGGAGACAGGATAGGGAGGGGAAAGGAGAGGAAAAGACTTCATTATCCTGTCTCAGAGCTCTGTGGAAGAAGAACATACCTCTACCTAGCAAGGTCGGAACTGATTGGAAATTACTAAGACTTTTACTTTCTGAACCCAGTCTGTGGCTAAAGGGATGTAATATGCCACTTGGCAGACCTAAGCCAGGCACCCAGCTCTCTCCCTGAAGTATGAGTGAGGGACGGTGGCTCCCCATTGAAAACTGGGGTAACTTTAACTTAAGAAGAGGGCTGGATAACAAGTAGGGGGGAATAGTACATGTTCTCTAGAGCACTGTTCTTCAGACTTTTAAATGATCACCTAGATTAGAAATCACATTTTACATGAAGATCTGATATACACATAAGTATGGTTTTTTATAGTAAGATGATTATAGACTTTGCTCTTTTCCCTTAAAACATTCCAAGTTTTCCAAATTTAGCAAAATCATGGTGAGTTCTTGTAATTCAAGTATAATTAAAACAGTGTTATATTAGTTTCAAGTATATGAGATAATGATTCAACGATTCTGCACACATATGTATTTATATATAAATAAAGCAACAGTTTCATGATAGATAACCAACCTCACTGTGTACAATGGATGCAGATATGTTCTAGCTCATTCTAGTCTGTTTTGTTTAATCTTCTATTTCATTAAAAAATGTAGATTACTCCAGTAATTTGATTTTATAATTCATGAATTTAAACCCCAGTTAAAAAAAAAAAACACTTCTTCATAGGAAACACACGTAGAAGAGCACCATAAATTGTAAAGCACTATTTATTTATTTATTTATTTATTTATTTATTTATTCAGAGTGCGAGTGGGTGGGGGAGGGGCAGAGGGCGAGGGAGAGAGAGAATCTTAAGCAGGCTCCACGCTCAGTGCAGAGCTCCACGTAGGGCTCCATCTCGCGGCCCTGAAATCATGACCTAAGCTGAACTCAAAAGTCTGCTGCTTAACTGACTGAGCCACCCAGGTGCCGCTGTTAAGCACTATTTAAACCTTAACATAATCTGATATATTACTATTAAGATGGGGTCAATGCCCCTTAATTTTGTAAAGAGAGTATAAGAAGAAGCAAGCACTACTGGACACCAGTGAGTGTCCAAGGGCAAGATATGTGGATTGACCAAAGGATATGTGGATTGCCCCAAAGAGGGGCAGTTCAACCACAAGCAAGAGCAAATTGGACCAGCTGTAGATCTTCCCAGATAATCAGATGATTGCTGTGATTTGGACAAGGCAGGAAAATCCAGACTAGAGCAGGTAACTGGCCTACTGCAGTTACTTGCAACATGAGAACAAAAATGAATGGTTTAGAAAATGTGGGCTCAAGAGGAGACCAAAGACCATAGTGTAGTCTTACTTAATATGCCCAGCACTTGGATAATGACCGTAACTCTTAGGCTCAATGTTTGCCAGTAAGTAAAATGGGTCCAAAATAACAGTGGCTTAAACAAGATAGAACTTAATTATTTCTCCCTTACATAAATGTATGGAGGCAGACAGTCCAGAACTTGTGTGGGGTTCTTCCCCATGAAGACCTCAGGGACTTAGGCTTCTTCCCACTTATAATGCCACATACCTAGAATGAGCCCCTGTTCTTATGGTCCAGGATGATGGCTGGAGCTTCAGGCATCAAAACTGCAGTTCAGGGGTACCTGGGTGACTCAGTCTGTTAAGTATCTGACTCTTGATTTTGGCTTGGGTCGTGATCTTGGGGTCATGGGTTGAAGCTCCATGTTGGGCTCCATGCTTAGCACAGAGTCTGCTTGAGATTCTCTCCCTCTCTCTGCCCTTCCCCCTGCTATATCTCTCTCTCTCTCTCTCAATAAATAAATAAATAAATAAATAAATAAATAAATAAATAAAATCTTAAAAAAATAAACTGCAGTTCAGGTAGCAGATAAAGGAGGTAAAGGAGGAGAGAAGATAAAGCAGATGGTCACGCCAGCCAACTTAAAAAAAAAAAATTCCCCAGAATATGCCATGGCACTTTAAATTTCCTTTGCTAGAATGTGGTCATAAGGCCATATCTAGCTGCAAGGGAGTCTGGAAAAATTGTCCAGCTTAAAATGAGAGATTTGTTTTAACTCTGTGTTAATTAGCTTTTCCTGCAAAACAAATCATCCCCAAATTCAGCAGCTTCAGTAACAACCATTTTATTTAAAACTCAATCTCTGGGTCAGCCATGTGATTCTTTTGCTCTGGTCAAGTGTGACTAATCTTAGTTGGCAGGACAGCTTCACACCCATATGTGGTGGGGCATCAGCTTTGTTCACCTTCACATGGGTTCGCATCTCCAGCAGGCTACCTAGGACTCATTCCATGGTGGTATCAAGGTTGCATGTATAGCAAAAGGGGGGCAAGCCCCAATGTGAAAGCATTTTCAAACCTCTACTTGAGTCAGAGTGGCTAAAGTTCCATTGCCCAAAGTAACTAACCCTGATTCAGAGGATGGAGAAGTTACACTCCACTTCTGGATGGGAAGGGAAGAATTTGTAGCTATTTATGGTGATCTGCGCAACAGAAAAAGAGGAGAATGGATATCGTGGGACAACCATCGGTCTTTCATTTTATCATGAGAAATACTAACTACCCCCATCAATGTCTTCGTTCCAGACTGGTTATGACTAACTTCTTGCATTCCATCTTCACCTGGGTGTGTCCTAAGATGTCTAAAATTCAACATATTCAAAACTTAACTTATAATTTATCTCCCACACATAACAAAACTAAACAAAGCTTGTCCTCCCACAGTATATGACACCATAACCTTTCCAGTTAGTTACTCAATACAAATAGCTGGAAGTCCTCTTTGACAACTCCTTCTCTCTCACTTTCTCATATTCAAACCATAACCAAGTTTTGTTGATTTCATCTCCTAAATATCTCTGGAATCCACCCACATGTCTTGATCTCCACTGACACTACCTAAGTCCAAGGGACCAGGCAAACATTCTTGCCTCCTCCAATCTGTTTTTCATATTACAGCTAAAGTGATGAAAATATAAATGTCATCGTGTCACTCTCTAGTTTAAAAGCTTTCACTGGTGTCCTTGTATTCTTGGGATGGAGATAAACACTTTACACATGGCCTGCAAGATCCTGCATGATTCTGTCTCCTACTGATCTCTCTCTCTCTCACTCCTTACTGTAACATATAGCTTCAGAGGAAGGCAGAATAATGTAGTTTTAAAACAATATTTCATAACCCAAGATGACCAATTACTCCTCTGGTCACCAACATCATCAGTCTCAACTTATCAGCCTATGTGCTACAAGCTCATTGTAGATTAAAAAAGAATTTTTTTTATGTGCAACGGGAACATCTTTCTGTTGCTCCTCTTGTTTCTCTGGTCAAGGAAGTAAGGGAGATTTCTGTTGAGGGGTTATGATAATGTCAGAAGGCATTTCAGGGGTTTCTATCTGTGATTGGAAGTAATAACTAATAAAAATGGCTACATTGGTCTGAACTTAGATGGAGACCTTGAAAGGTGAAATGTGTTCCACCTGGGAGGTCCAGCATGGAATCACTTGGGTAGGCTAGTCTGAGCTAAGTTCAAGTGAGGGAAAGCACAATTTGTTTCTAAGATAGAGATGAGGCTGGAAGATAAATGCTGGGCCAAAACACAGGCAAATTGGCTCAGAGGAGAATGGGGAGGGTCAAGTGATAACTTGCTGAAAGGACAGATTGTTCACTTAGTAAGGGACTTTTTTTGTGCTGGCAGATTCCTTTGGGAGTTTCCTTCCTTGATGGCTTGCTTGTTGGGTATTTTGGAAACGAATATTAAACCAAGTCAAGGATCTACCCAGTTCTAATCGAATTCATCTTGCTTGGGGCAGTCTGTAGGACTAGCCGGCAACTTTGTTTTCTTAAGACTTAACTCTGTTCCTTCAGGCATTAGCTGGTGTATCCACCACAGAAATGCCCCTCACCTGTTCTAAGAGAGAGCAGCACTCCTGACCTTCTCTCTTCAGTGAACTTCTTATTTGAGCGGGATGCCAGGACAATAGGACAGATTCATAGTTGAGTGTACTTCTGTTCCAACACTTCTCTACTCAAAGGTGCTAGAACCTGAACAAGAAACTCAATCTCATTTAGCAACGTATGTGACAGTAACTCATATGAAATTATTGATGCTTAGTAACCATTGGAAAATCATAAACCTGGGGAAACAGTAGATGGTAAAATCAGGAACTAAAGAAAAGCTGAATTTGTACAAAAGGACTGAAAATCTGAAGGATGGTATGGGGGCCTCACTAAACTGGAGAGTCAAATGCACAAAAAAACAATGGTCATGGGGGAGCTGTGCAGCCTC
This sequence comes from Ursus maritimus, assembly GCF_017311325.1. Lineage (NCBI taxonomy): Eukaryota > Metazoa > Chordata > Mammalia > Carnivora > Ursidae > Ursus > Ursus maritimus. The sequence continues at coordinate 12,112,861 of NW_024425230.1, read as the reverse complement.
ACACTTTACAGAAACCTCACCATTTGGCATCATTGGGATACTCTTGCCAAAAAGATCTCAATTTAGGCTGCCTTTCTAGGCATGAATCCTTCAAAGTGAGTAACATCAGAGCCTTTTCCCATCTTAAAATAGTCTGAAAATGAAAAACCTGGGAGATTTAGTTTTTTTTTTTTTAAGGAGATTGATCTTAGTGTTCTGATTGGAAGGGAAGTGAGGGGGAAAAGAGGTGTTCATGCTAGAATACCGATATTCACTTCCATGTCACATTTTTATTTCCTTGAGGTTAAATGTATCTGACTATTTACAATCAATTACTAAGAATCTATCTATCTATCTATCTATCTATCTATCTATCTATCTATCTATCATCTATCTATCTATCTAGAATTCACATCAATAATAAACAATGTCAGATGTAAATTGTTGACATCTAAAGAGTATCTGCACTTGGTAATTCATGAAACTACTTCGAGGAGCAAAGGGGCTCTGCAAGCAGGACAATCAAACTTACATGATTCAAAGGATCTAGGTCTATCCTTGATTTACAGAGATGTCATTTTCCTTTGCTCAATGCACTTGTGAAGGGCAAAAGACCACTTTTATCTTGAATTCTCAACTTGTGACTTTTTATCTCCTTCTCTGGGGAGTCCCTGCCAGTGATGTTCACTGGACATTTGACCTTTTCGTCCCTGGGCTGTCCTTCTGTTACCATGATCCTCCATGTAATTTCATCAACAGTTTTGTACTCTCCATTTCTCATGTATCCCCAACAGGGTAATGCCAGACAAAACAAGAATTCAGAGACAACAAATGGTGCATCAAGTGGAGTTCTTGACTGCAAATAAAATAAACCACCTCTGGCTAACGTAAATAAGAAGGGAGTGCATTAGAATATCAGGAAGCTCAGAATCCATTGGGAAGGCCAGAGAGTCCTGCTTGGACCCTTAACACTATTGGCACTGAGGGTCAACTACAAGCACATTCTTGCTGTTCCTGAATGAATACTGCCCCCTGAACTTCTGAAATCCAGGTAAGAGCATCCGTTTGGACAAGCCTTGTTGGATACTCACTCTTTAGTTGCCAGGAGATAGTGGGAGGGTACCTGTGACCTGTTTGCCTCCTGAGAAGGTAGCTGGGTATGTTTCTTACCAACAAGCCACACATAACGGGGACTCTCTCTGAATAGGAGAGTAGCACCAGAAGAGGACTTCAGATAGACAGATTTGTTTCTTCTTTGCGTTGATTTTGTCCTCTCTGTGTCTCACATCAATCGGGATATATCTTTAAATGGCCTAGGAGAACCAGAGCTGTCCCAGAGTGTGAGATGAGACTAGATCATAAGTAAGTGTTAAGTATGTCCACCTATGAAGGCTGGTAAGATTCTTTTTTTTTTTTTTAAAGATTTTATTTATTTATTCGACAGAGATAGAAACAGCCAGCGAGAGAGGGAGCACAAACAGGGGGAGTGGGAGAGGAAGAAGCAGGCTCATAGCGGAGGAGCCTGATGTGGGGCTCGATCCCGGAACGCCGGGATCATGCCCTGAGCCGAAGGCAGACGCTTAACCGCTGTGCCACCCAGGCGCCCCTAAAGGCTGGTAAGATTCTAAGGTGAATCATTCCAGGAACATGTTAGAAAATTGCTGTGCTTTGTCAAACAAAATCTCCCTGTGTTCTTTTGCCCTTCTCTGTTAGTGGAGCTACTGAAAGTTGTATTTCAGCTCACTTCCTCTCCTATGAGTAGCTTGAAGCACTGGGCAGCCATAATGTCATGTTCAGCTTAGCCCCCAAAGTCTAAATATCAGAAAGGGTATTTATAAGCCATGGGATATATAATGTTTCATTGATAGTTGCGTATCCTTAAGAAAGCTGTCTTTTGATTTATTGTTGCTGCTATCATGCCTATTTTATTGAATATATTTATTGTGGGCTACCACAATCCTTTGTAAAAATGTGGGATAATAAATAAATGAGTGGGGCAACAGCCAACTAGTGGGTTATTAGCAGATTATTAACTAGTCAACTAAGTAACCAAATAAATAAAGGAGCAAAACAAAATACACATAACAATTTAAGTTCTGGCCGATCACAAAGCAGGTCTGACCATACCCACCTAGGGTCTTGTCTGTCTCCAACAATAATTGACCAGCTGTAAATGGTCTGTTATTCTTGCCTCCTCGTGCTCTGGGATTCAGGTAGATAGTCTGACTGCATCACCTCATCTCTCTCCCAAGTCTGGCCATGACTAGGTATGACTTCCCAGCTTAAAGGAGAACACTTTCTGTGTTCTGTTATCTATGGTCAGGAACTGTGGCAGGCAGAATGGTTTAATCACAGAAATCTCTGAATATGCTACCATACTCCTAACAAAATAGACTTTGCCAATGCAATAAAGATTTTGAATTTAAAACAAGATGACCTCAGATTATCTGGATAGATTATCTCTCTCATCAAATGAGTGCTTTTAAAGCAGAGAACATTCTCCAACAGGAGACAGAGAGATGCTGCAGAATGAAAAGTCAGAGAGATTCCCAGGGAGGTCATTGCTGACTCTGAAAAGAAGGGGCCCAGGGGCAGGGACCAGAGAGAGATCTTGGTCTGCAGCCCATAGCCAGCCAGGAAGGGGAGTTCTCAGTCTTACAACCGTAGGAAGGTGGGGTTTTCCAACAACCTGGATGGGGTTAAAAGCCAATTTTCAGAGCCTGCTGACAAGTGTCTCAACAGTGGATACCTTGATGTTGGCCTGAGAGACCCAAAGCAGAGAAACCAGCCAATTTCGTGTGGAATCTGTAAGATAATACATGGTGTTGTTTTCAGCCTTTAAATTTGTGGTGTTTTCTTATGGCAGCAATAGAAAACTAACCCAAGGGTCCTTTGGACCTTCTTTCTGATAGGGTTTTAAAAGCCCACAAGGCCTTTGGAGATAGGAAAACGTTCTGAGCACTCCCTCTTCTGTTAGAACCCAGTTGACATGGTTTCTCAGATACTTTGGGTAGGGTGTGTGGTGTGAAGCAAGCAGTGAGCCTGAGGTGGACCCTAAGCCAGCTGGAACCTCCTCATTTTCCCCATCACCATCAGCTGGACCACATCAAGCTTTCAGTATTGCACCAGGAAGACAGCAGACATTCATTAGCTGTTGCCCAATGTGCAAATGTGTCATTCAGGTAGAGAGTGAATGCCAGTCCTTGGAAAAGGGTGGTAGGAAAGCTTCTTCACGGGGGGAAATCCGTCTGTGTAGACAGCATTCCCGATGTGAGGTGGAGTTCCCTCCAAAATTTAGATAGAGGAGTTTAAAGGTGGGACACATTAAAAAGATGAAAGTATGAAGAGTAATAGTGACCAATGTTGGCTGCTAAGAAGGTTAAGACATTTTTTTTTTAATGGAGCCTCAGCAGGAGTTACATCACCTGGCATTAAGGCAGCTCCCACATTCAAGTATAGACTTCCTGCCTTAAAAGCAGTAACCTCGAGTATCACCTTTATGAAGCACCTGGATTAAAAGTACTTAGAAGTTGCAAAGTTACTCTTTACAAAGCATCAAATGGAGTCCCCTGATTTTTTTAATAAGAATAATCTGTGGACTGCATAGTAGCCATTTCCATTAAATAGCCAACTTAAAAAAAAAAAAGAAAGAGAGGGAAAGAAAAAAGCTTTGAAAACTTTACTTGCAATATCTTTTCATTCTTTCTTTGATGTATTTGGAGTGAGGAGAATACATTAGTGCCTTTTAGCTTGGCAGCCAACTCTCTCAAATGTAAGTAAATGGAAAAGAACTGACTAGAGTGTTTACTTCATTTTCAGAATTCTAATGTCAAGATTGTTTCCTCAAAGGCTGAAAAAAAAGTAGAAACGGTGCTGAAGTTTTAAACAATGCCTTTCTTTCTTGGGAGTAGTCAACTTCAATGAAATGGATGCTGTCATGCAGGAGATTTTCTCAGGAACAGCGGAAATTGCCAGTCCTTGGGCCACACAGCCCATGGCCAAGGTTGTAGCTTAGCTGGTACCTGGCAGTCATGCTGGAGACGACAGGTCTCAGGGAAAAGTGACAGAAAAGAGTTAGTCTTGACTCTGCAGCAAGCACTGCATGGTCTTCAGTAGACCATTCCTGGTCTGGGTGGACTACTAGATGTCCATCCCCAACCACTCTTCTCTTCTCTCTCAGAAACACTTTCTGCTGGTACACGACCTCCCACTTGAGATGAGATTTCTCAGCCTTTCGGATGGTTAGGTGTAGTCAATAGGACGTAAGTAAACGTGATGTGTGCCACTTCTGGGTCGTGACCTTGAAACACGGAAATGGGCTCTTCTCTTCTGTCAGGGTAAAACATGGACTATGTTCATAATAGTGACCCAGCTGTCTCCACCTAGATCAAGATGACACCTGAAGGGACAGTGGTACAAGTTGGAAGGCACTGGAGGTCATGAGTGAATTCCGAGGAGGCCCCACCATCTAAGCTTCCAAACTCCAGAGTTACGTGAGAAAGGAATCCACTTGCATGTTATGCCACAGTATTACGTCATCTCCTCGTTTTCACAGCTTAGCCATGAACTCATCCACCACCCCTCCCTCTGTACCCAGAGCTTTTTTGTTGCTCAGTGCTCATTGCAGTGCCCTTACTTAGATTTATATGCTTTTGCTAAGTTATTAATTTCAAAATGATTAAACTTCTGTTCACATGCCAAACACCGTTTTCTGCTCTGGAAATTGTCATGCCAACCACTCCTGCACACTCAAGTGTTCCATGAGCCCTTCTCTTAGGGTTATCAGCCCTAACCTTCCAAGTCAGTTGTTTTGATAATCCTCTGCTAATGACTGTCTGCCTCTTCTGGGAAAACTGGTAGACCTAACATTGGCCTTCAAGACACGGTCTTCACCCTAAATAACAAGTCTTATGGTGGGGGCTTCAGGAAAGCATGGCAGGACAGGTGGGTCCCTTATGGTGTATCTCAAAATGCTAGTCCCAAAGCTCTTGTTACCTTCAAGATTGGAATTGTTTTGACCGATTATTTTAACCCCTCTGGTGTACCAAAAGAGATATCCGGGTTTGGAGGAAATCTCCAGATTTTGGCAGTCTTCATCTTTATTGACTAATTGTAAGCAAAATCTTGCTTTTTATTAAACAACTCAGATTTGACTTAGAAATTATTTTTTATTATGTTCAGTTAGCCAACATATAGTAAGTACATCATTAGTTTTTGACATAGTATTCAACAATTCATTAGTTGCATTTAATACCCAGTGCTCATTACCATACCTGTGCTCAATACCCATCACCCAATTACCCCATCCTCTGCCCCCTTCCTTCTGTAATCCTCAGTTTGTTTCCCAGAGCCCAGAGTCTCTCATGGTTTGTCTCTCTCTGATTTCTTCCCCTTCAGTTTTCCCTCCCTTCCCCTATGGTTCTCTGTGCTAATCCTTATGTTCCACATATGAGTGAAACCATATGATAATTGTCTTTCTCTGCTTGACTTACTTCACTCAGCATAATCTCCTCCAGTTCCGTCCATGTTGATGCAAATGGTGGGTATTCACCCTTTCTGATGGCTGAGTAATATTCCATTGTATATATGGACCACATCTTCTTTATCCATTCATCTGTTGAAGGACACCTTGGCTCATTTAAGAAAAGAAATTATTAAAGTCAATAAAAGTATAAGTGAATGTTTTCTTCAGCTTTCTCAGGCCTGGCAAAGTTGACGAATATAATAAGTTATATGATGCCTACCTTCCAAAAAAGCTGTTTCATGAGTTTAAACTGGCCTTACATGGCAGGATGTATAAATAACGCTTATTTGTAATAAAAAGAGTTGTTTTTCAACCTAGTTCTATCAATGTTTTAAACCTTTAAGAATTCCTGATATTAAAAACATTCTGTCTTAGGAAGAGAGATGGTTACTACCATTTCAAAAACATTCAGTGTGGGGTTTCTTCCACAGGAGCTTATGCTGTGTTTCAATATCATTTGACTTCATAAAAGTTAATTGGTAAAAGTTTTTGATGACTCCTGGGAATATACACAGATACAGACTGTCCCCTAGAACGGAGGGAGCAAAATCTTCCTTCTATAAATAACTGCTTAACACCTTACAGGCACACACACACCCACACACAATTTTATAGATATGTAGTGTGTTCACACAAAATCCTGCAGGGAAATGGAAGCTTTTCCTACCAAGCTGGTGTAAACAGTAACAAATCAGAAGCGGTAGACAGACACTGCAGCACTCGACAGAGTGAGTGGGATGAGAATTCATTTACTTGTTAGAGGTTTGTGCATATTAATTTTAAACTTACTTTAAGGAAAGTACACTTAAAATACACTTAAAATACATGAACTATCAAGCGATCAACAAATATTTAAAAGGGCACTGCTGAATGCTGTATTATTCTATTCAGTGGGCCTTCAGATGTGAACCCGACTTCACTCAGCCCTAGGTGGGTAGGACTTTATTTTACTGTAAGTCACCTGTAAGGCTCAACAAATAACAACTGTAACAAAAAGAAATCAGCCGGAAGTATATCAGCTTCCATGCACAAAAAATAGAGTTTCAAGATAGCTAGGCGTGTGTGCTTTCCCATCCTAATTCACGTCACATCCCCACACCTGTCTTTTTTCATCCATCAATCCTGGCCATTTCTTTTTGCTCCACCATCCTCTTGTCGTATGCTCTGTCTCCATTGAAGTAGTAATGTGAAAGAGAAAGCTGAAGTTAGTACCAACAACGAGATGACCAACTGCGAGATGAGATTTCAGTTCCGCGCTCTTCATGGATAAGTTTGATTCCATGTTGGAACATTGGACATTCACCTGAGCTCAGAGGATGAGAGGTTCTCATAACATGTGAGCTGACTGTGAGGGTCATTCTGGTCTGGCCAGAGGTGTGGGACTCGGGAGTCAGGTGCAGGGGGGCCGAAGATAGCAAGCAACTCAAACCTGCTTTGGCATCTTTGGGGTCAAGTCCATTTATCCAGAGAAATGAAGAAGAGAGAGTCAGAAGCCCAGCAACTTCAGAAAAAATACCAGCAAGTCAAAGGTGGCAGAGCAAGATTCCCTGAATGAAGCCCATATGTGCAGTATGTGGAAAGGGAGCAACAAGTCTCAAAAGTGCAATGAGTTTCCACCCCCTGCTCCCAACTGCAAGCACATGGTCAAGCCTATATCTGGTGCTAGAATTTTCTATTCATGTGTATGGGCTTTAACCCAGCCCACATTGTGCTTTTTGAAGCAGCCTACTTGTTAGAATACGGATGCTTCTTCTACTGAATCTGTAAAAAGCTGCCAAAAGTAAAATGAATATTAGGTGACTTATGATCTTGGGAATTATAACCCGTCAGTAGGTGAGGTGGTATTGACGGAAGTTTCTAGTAAACCGTAGGTCATGTGGAGGAAGAAGAACTGCTACAGGCACGGTCGGTGGGATTTATCTTTGCCTTGACCAGGAGAGGGGGTGTTTCTAATTCTGCACAATTGGTTTTGTTTTTGGAGCCTGAGGACAAGGTTAGCCCTACAGCTTGCAGAGCCAGGAAGTCTCTTCGGCTGGCATGTTAGGAAGCGTATGGGATAAGGTAGTGCCTCTACTTGTTTTGTTGCTGCCGGTGAAATTGTGTGATGGGTGTTATTTTGTTTATGCAGCTCATTTGGTTAGTTGTGGTGGGGGGGAGAGAGAGAGAGAGGAGAGAGATGGAGGGGGAGGGAGAGAGAGAGATTCCATGATTCCTCTCCTACCATCTCTCAGAGGAAGTCCCTGCCGTATTCAAAGTGAGATACATCTGCCTGTAAGACAGGCTGAAGGCTGGTTGGAGGAATATAAATGCCTATTGTCCTTCTCTATGGCAGAAGCTTTATTTCCAGCCAGCAGCCCATCAGGCCCTGTCACATCAGACATGGTTATCACACATATTATGTATCCTGGAACTTGGTGAGCACGAATTCCACTCAATTTAACTGTGTTACTCTGGAATACAATTTCTCCTGACCTAGAGGAAAAAGTGTATTCATGAATCTGTTGATTTGAATCTATCGCAGGAACAACATAAGCCAAATATTCCTCCACGTTAATTCAAGAGTGTAATGACTCCCGTCGCCATCCTAATGGTAAAGAGAGCAAGAAATTTGTTTCAAGTCAACTATGTGATTTTGTTTTTAAGCTGAATCGTGTGATTTTAATTATGATTTTGGCAAGCATGTAATATATGCACATACATACATATAGGTACATACACGTGCCAGTCTTTATGCAAATATGAAATATTGCACCCTATTTTATTCTGTAGTCCCTATAATAGTTAATATATATCATTCCTTGCTGTTGCATAGGAATCTGTCCCAAAACTTGGGGCTTAAAATAAGGACAATTAGGATATCTCATGATTTTGCGAGTTGACCACACATTTCTGCTTCTGTGCATGGGATCACCGGGTGGTAAGATGGCGGGAAGGTCCACATGGCTGGGGGTTAGTGCTGGCTGGGAGCTCACCTGCACGCTGTTGACCAGGGCCTCATTTCTTCTGCAAGCATATAAACGGGCTGCTTGGGCTTCCTCGTGGTATGGTAGTCTAAGGATAGTCAACTTCTTACATGGCAGTTGGCTTCTAAGAGTACAAACACGGAAACTTCTAGGACTTAACAAGGTTTCGGTAGAAAACATCACTGCAGGCAGCATCACTTTCTGCCATATTGAATTGGCTAAGGTAGATAATAGGGCCAGCCCGGTTTTAAAGGAAGGTGTGTATATTGTGAGGTGGGGTCCCCTGGAGAGCTGCCGAAGCAAATATATACACACATCCGTACCTGCATCTATCATCTTTCTATTTGTCTATCTCTCCAAACATATGCTCAAATGGGGTCTTTATTTTGTAAGATGAGCCTGTTCACCGTGCTCAGTATTTGATAGGGGATGTGATCTGAGGATGAAGAATTGGAGTATCCGCAGATATCAGCATTTCAAAGAAAGAAATCATCTAGTAAACTTTCTTCTTTTCAGATGAGAGAACTAACTCATTACTCGGCACTATCTCCACTAGACTAATGGCATTTGTTTTAATGACACGACTAAGCAGCCATTTTGCATTGACTCAGTTGTTCTGACGTCAAAGTAGTTGGAGAATCATTGTCATGCCCCAATCAAGGAGCACATTCGCACTCTGATCATGACTTTGGGATGCTGCAGTCGGTCTACCATATAAATTGGAATTACTACAAATGAAAACTCTGACTCTAGAGGCAAATAATCAGGATCCATTCGATGCTTATGGGACGTTCCTGGGGAGAACGGAAGTCCGCACATGTTGAAGAGATCTTGCTGTAGGTGGGGGAGATCACTCCCCCTGAAACTGGACTTTGCCCCACTGAACAAAAACATATGCATTTTTAAAACCCTAATAGATTTTACTACCTTCAGATATTCTGTTTCCATTGACAATGTTGGGTGTGAATGTAATGTTGTCTATAAGTAAGTTGATCTTTCCATTACTTATTTAATTTATATCCGTCCATTTCAACATATCTTCTGTTTAGTGATCCCCAATGTGCTAGACAGTTTATAGACATGAAGAAAAAAGACGTTTCTGTCTCACCATAAGGAATTAGTTAAATTAATTATGATACATCCATATAGCGATTGGAACAGAAGTTATAGGGGAATATTTTTAACAGCTTTACTGAAGCGTAACTGATATATAGAAAACTGTGCTTATTTAATGTATACAATTTGTGCTTATTTAATGTATACAATTTGACATATGGATCCATGCATATACCTGTGAAACCCTCACCATAATCAAGGGAATAAACACATGTAGAAAAACACTGAATGCAGAGAGAGATGTTCAGGATAACTAAGTGAACATAAAAGGTACTGAGGGCCAGAGGACACGAACAAATGCACAGTATAGTCCAACGTTTTGAAAAACAATCTTTGTGCACAGCAAGGAATGAGAAATGTTAATAGATTATTTCTGTCTCTTAGGCAATTTTCCTAGGTTCCTCAGGTTATTTTCTCCTATACTTTTCAAAGTTTCTACAATCAATAAATATTTCATGTTTGTCAACATAAAAAGGAAATAAAAATTATTTAAAAACACAGAAGGAGGGTGCCTGGATAGCTCAGTCAGTTAAGCTTCCGACTCTTGATTTTGGTGCAGGTGATGATCTCAGGGTTGTGGGATCGAGGCCCAAGTTGGGCTCTGCGCTGGGCATGGAGCCTGCTTAAGATTGTCTCTCTCCCTCTCCTTCTGTCTCTCCCTCTCCTGGCTGTCTCTCTCCTTCTCAAAACAAAAACAAAAACAAAAACACAGAAGCCTACCTCTCTCTATCTGCCTATCTTTGTCTGCTTAGCTATCTCTTTATTTTTCAATTTTTAATTTTTCTACCTTTACAATATTCCTAAAAGGCAGAGGTAGTCACCTAACAATTTTAAAGAATTTCCAAAGAAATACACTGTAAGCCAGGAATATTCTAGCACTATGCATGTCATTACATTCAGACTAGAGGACAAAAGCTGCCACATCCGAGTCCACCGGAAGCTTTTCCATGGTGAGGGCGTGGGCCCACAAAACACCTAATCCTGACCTTTGCCTGCTGCACCCATATCATCGTAGCATAAAGCCATTTGATTCCAAGCCATCTTTGATCAATGTTTAATGATCAGAGTTTATGGAGCAATCAAAGACATCACGAAGCAGCAGATATTTACAGGCTCTGCAAAAAACAGCTTTTTCCATGGTGCGATACAGTTCAATTGATGCCATTGGCATTCCACAGCACACAGAAACATATCAAAGAAATTTGTTATGCTTTGAGCATGAAAGCGAAGTAAAACACAGATAATTTGAGAAACTAGAAAACTTATCAGGGATGGGATCCACAGGCTGCCTGTCAGTTGGCAGACGCCGGGCCACGGCGCGCTTGGCAGGACAACGCATGCATGCAAATGGGGCCCCCGCACCACTGACAGCAGGTTTGCCTCCAACGGGAGGATGTTGCTATTCAAGGGGACTGATGAATGAAACCAGAATTGCATCAACCTCAGTGGAGAGGCGGACAGGAGCAGCAGACAGCTGCGCGGGTGACCGCTTTACAAGGAGGAGCTATCAATCAGAAGGCGTGAAAGGCCCAAATCCAGGGAAACCAGGATCCCACCCCCTTGATACCAATCCTAATAGAGTGCCAGTCACTGATGCAAATATGGGGCTGAGGAGCATGACGATAACTCCTGCCTTCCCCGCAGAAGGATCTCGGGGAAAGTGGGTCGTTGTCCTCATGGAGGGACAATGCCACACGGCAGCTGAGAATATTTTTAGATGACAAAGATGACTGTTGCCCCGTCTCAGAGTGGTTTGGGCCTGTTTGGGACATTTCTTCAGGTGCTGGAGTATGGATGGTTCCAGCTTCCTCCTATCCACCACTGAGCTCAGGGTATCCGCAAGGAAGGATTTAAACCCCTGGGGACCCAGATCCTTGTATCTCAGGGAACATGGCATAGGGCTTAAGAGCATGGCTTCTGGAGCCAAACTGCTTGGATCCGGATCCCCAAACCAATCTCCGTGAACTCTGTTTTCTCATCTGTAAAATGGGTTGATTACTAGTTACAAAGATGGTGCCCTAGAGCAGCGGTACCCCGTAGAAATGTGATGTGGGCCACATGTGTAGTTTTCTTGTACCTGCATTTAAAAAGTAAAGAAAAAAATGTGATATTTAGGTAATATTTTGTTCAGCCCAAATCTGTCCAAAATATTATCATGTAATCAATACTAATGTTACTAATGAGAGCTGGAATTTCTTTTATCCTTTGGGTTTTGTTTGTTTGCTTTTTGTTTGTTTGTTTGTCTGTTTTTCGACTAAGCCTCCAAAACCCAGAGAGTGTTTTATATTTATGGCACATGTGAATTCAATCAGGTCACACTTCCAAGTGCTCAGTTAGCTATGTTTGGCTAGGGGCTACTGTATCAAACAGGCCAGCTTTACACCATGAGAAACACAATCCTATTTGTGGACAGCCTAGAATTTTTGGAAACTAAACTATTTTAAAACGTTCCATAAATTTAATAGATAATCTCCCTGAGATCTCAGGCTGAGAAGGTGAAGGCTTATAATTTCCTCTGCCAGTAAAAACAACATTCTCTTAAAAAAAATTCTAAAAACAAGTACTCTGATGTTTATAGTTCTAAAATTCTATTCATCTCAATCAAAACTATCTGTGCGAGATAATAGGCCAATTATTTTTAGAGCTCTTTAAAATAATTTAGTAGACATAAATATACATGTGGGTATGTAACCGGGATACACGAAAAGTCGGCTTCAGCCACAGAGAAATTATTCACCAATGTGGAAAGTTAAATTCCAGGGACCCAAGTGGGATCATCAGAACGAACCACCTCCTTACCTCATAATGACTCTCTTATTCATCACCATTAGTAGCATTAATAACATTAAAAAATAAAGACACACATCCTAGAACATTAATAACGCTAATCTTGTCATCTTTGAAAAATACGAGACCCAGTTACTTTGCACAGTGGGATGCAGATATTACCAAGAAAAATAATTAAAATATTAATTACACATTGGATAGAGCGTTGCCTATCGCTATTACATTGTCATTATTGTTGTTATGTTGCCGAATATTGGTTTATGCAGATTTTGCTTTATAGAGCCTTTATGAGAAATAAAATCTTTTGTGATTTTCATATTTGCTCTCTTAGGCGACTTGAACTCCCTGGGACATGAATGCATGATCTATCAGATGGAGCAACCAGGAAATATATTAACCTGGCTTTGCTGTGGGCCTACACTCATTAATCTGAAATGTTGGGCATGTAGCATGTGTCCTTGAGTCAAACAGATGCCTGGATGGAAAAAAAAAAAAGTGTGGAGCATCTCCTTGAGGCATGCACGTGGTGAAGTGCACCATGGGTAAACATTTATTTACATTAACGTCCAAAGGATTGTAGACTCAGGTGTCATGGGTCCCCGATACTCAGGTCTAGGGCCTCACTTGCTTCTGCCATTACAAAGTCCTCTGTTCCGAAGCTGTTGCGACCAAAGTGAAACTTGTGGTAGACAGTACTATGGGAAATATGGGCTGGTTCAATAAAGATGGTACCCCAAGCCTTAGCTCGCCACTTCTTATCTAGTAAAAAGCAAAGCAGGCTTGTCATTAATGACTTCGAGATCAGACATCAGAGAAGCAGAGAGAGAAAAGGAAGAAGCCAAGCCACCATCCCAAACATCTGTCCACGTGGGAGCAAGATCTTGTCCTCGATCTGCCATTTCCTGACTCCTCGAGGTTCATTTGTGTGAAGTGGGGGGTGGTTTAAATTTCTTAGGTGCCCATCGACAGGGAACTGGCATGTGTGATTTATTCCTTCAGGTCTCTGCTTAAGTCGAGAGTGTCTAACCACCCAGCAGAAATAGCCCTCTACAGACCTCATCGGCTTCAGCTCTGTGCCCTGCTCATTTTTTCCTTCATAGCAGCTGTTGCCTCCTGAGAGTTAATATACCATTTGCAGCTCTCTCTAGACTATAAACTTGGGGAGGGTGGGACTTTGCTCTGCTGGCTACTGTATCCTAGAACCTAAAATAATGCCTGCCATATAGATGGAGGCCAATAAATGTCTTTGGAATGAAGGAAAACGTGAAGAAACAAAGCAATCCTTGAGAAAAGAATCACGAAAAGAATCACGTGAGAGGGGGAAAGGGTGTGACTTGAGGTGGGAGATGTTCAACTTTTAATCCTAACTGCCTGGCATTCTAAATATGCAGCAATGGGCATGTTATGTCTCTTTGAACCTCAGTTTTCCTATCTATAAACTGGGAGTCTTAACTAGCATGCATCATAGCAAGAGTGCTTTCAAAATCTATTTGTAGCGAACAATCTCATATGGAGAGTCAACCCATTTAATCATCTCACCGTGTATGACACAACTGGTTAATTTTGGAAGTCAGTGTGAGAAGGAAGTGAGATGAGACAACAATACTTTGGCACAAGGTATCTCGCGAACGTTAGTTTTAATTCCCAGGTGTTAGATTTGAAGGGATTGATTTTGCTTATATTTTGTTAGGTTTTCCAAATCATCTTTGATCCATATACACTAATCAAATAAATATTAACTTGAAGCAAAGAAGCTCAGAACTATCTTTTCAAACAAGATAACTAGGGAAGAATTCACACATTTAAAGATCTTTCAGGATCCCATTGGCAGCATTTGATCCTTAAAACATATTTTCTCTTATGTTGAACCATCGTTCGCGTTATGTGTTTTTCCATTTACCTTGGAGCCTACAGCCCCAGTCTTCTTCTTCCCCGTATTTGGCTTTTCTAGAGCATCATAAAAGTTGCACAAGAAAAGAACAAAAGGGGGTAGAATTCAAAGTACAGTTAGCTCACTTCTGGGTGGGATATAGTGTTCATGGAGCAGAAGTAGTTCAAAGTCTTCATGATTAGCTTTGGGCTTGCATTTTGGGTCCTTTCATTTGTATTTCAGGTACTTGAGAATTTTCAGCACATCCTGAAATAGTGACATCTCAACTCTGCAGGTGGGGAGCATCTACAATCAGTCTCTCTCAATGATTAAGACAGCTGATCATTCATTGGGAACACAGTTCCGTGGAAATCAAACCTTTAACTCGACTGGTCTGTTGCACGCGTCTCCTTCTACGATGACTGTTTTGTGAACAGAAGAGAAATCTACATAGAATCAGGGTTTGCCCATTCCATTTCAGCCTTGGGTAAGATGGGCAAAGACACTGACCTGAGTCTGTTTGTCTGAAATCCCTGAGTATAAAGCCGGGAAGTTAGGAGAGCTGGTTCTGATTAACCTATATGGAGAGTCCCCTGTAAATGCTATTAAAAACTCATTGAATGGTATAGGAACTGATTACTTACCCGGGGAGTTCTAAGTAAATCGAAGCAAATTGCCTGAGATTTAATTTAACAAACATTTACCAAGCATCTGCTCTGCTCGCAGCACTGGGCTTAGAGCTATGGGGTGCAGAGACCAAGCAGACCAGGCATGCTGCCCTCCAGGAGCTCACGCTCTGCCTCCGTCCGACACACCTCTGGAAAGGGCACGCATCTTCGGTTGTAGCTTGAGAACATTCTACCCCCTGACCAAACTCTGAGGCAAACTGTTCAGGTTTCGTGACATACAGCTAGAGACCCACGACCCACACAGACCACTGTAACAAATGCCCAAATGTCGTAGGTGCTGGAAGGAACACATAGGAGAGAAAAAGATTCCCAATTCTGACCCAGAGTACCAAGGGGGATTTCTTGGAAGACGGGGGTCTGAAATCACCCCTGGATCTTCAACAGACACATTCTAGAGGGGGAGACTTTCCAGGCAAGGAAGAGTGGCTGATAATACTAAATACCAATGAAGAAGGGCTGCATCGGTGCCAGGATTGTTCTAAGCCCTTTGCATGTACTAACCCACTTATTTCTTCTTATAGCCACTCTGGATATAATCCCCATTTATGGATGGGGAAAGTGAAGCACAGAGAGGTGAACTAACATGCCCGCGGTCACCCAGCGAAGAAGTAGGGCATGCGACGCTAGTCTGTTCTGTATCTTATTGCTGTGCTACCTCTCAAAACCTCGAGGTAGGAAGAATCAGGATGTAGTCAAGCTTCCGTGCACATGGTGCAGGACTGGAAGGAGCTTTGAGGAGGTTTATAAGAGGCACGGCCTGAAAAGTGAGTAGGGAACAAGTGTGCAGATATTCAGTAGGAAATGGAAACCACAGAGGTTAGGGACAGTTAAAAAAATCTCTCTTTTAGGAAAAAACGGGAGCCCCGTGCAGCACAGTCTAAAGTGACTTCCAGGCCATTTCAGTAAACGGCACTGAACTTTCCCCTGTTGGTGCCACCGTCCCAGGGTACAAGCGGACTACCTGAGAATGGAGCCCTTTTTGGATGCCTTTGAAACCTGTGGCTTATGAGGAAAAAGAAAAAGAGAGGTACAAAAAGTGAGTCTGGTCACGTCATAGTCTCGATTTCATGATCCCTCCTTTTAGTTCTGAGACTATAAATCTTGTGTTGAGAATGGCATCCAATGAGTTAAGCATCATAAGCACATTTCCTTTATACCATCACTTATTCAAAATGTTTTTCCTTAAGCGTGAAATAGATGGTCAAATGATAGCACGGTGTGTTTTCACATTAATGTCGCCATAAAAATGGCGGCCACACTTACAAAAATGGAGTGTGAGATTGTATTTTAGTCTATCCAGTAGATAGGAGATTTGGGGCCTGCGTGATGCTGGGGGGGGCAGGAGTTCTGTTACAAGTACTTAAAGGGGGGAACTTATTTGGATAATTTTTGATACGGTTATTATTTCAGCCAGCCATTAGAACAACATTTTTGAAATCCTGGCTGTTCGAAACCACCATTGGGAAAGTAATCAAAAGGCTATGGGAAGGAAGCTGGCATTATAGATTCTAGAATCCCAAAGTTGCCCAAATGGTTTCATAAGGGCAAAACTGCTGTTACAGATCCTGAATTATTCAGACCTATGCTTTGGAGAAGCGAGGCTTTAGTATGCTGAAGATGTTGTTGAAGGCTTCCGGGGTCACCGCCGATATTAAAAATTGGTACCAAGACACCAGACTACTAATCAGACAATGGCAGAAGGACTCAGACACACTGCGGAATTCCTAATAATTCAAAGAGGGTCTGGTCAATAGCATTTTTAAATACAGAAACGACACATCCCCATCTAATTAGTGATACATTTGTGCGAGAAATTCTCCAGGTCCATCTCAAGCTTCTGTAAGCCATGAGAAAACAGAGCTTTGGCGTGCAAGAAAAAGCATTCTAATGGCTAGCCTGGTGGTAAAGTAACCCCTACAGTGAAGTTATAATTACAATTTTGTCAAGAGAGTAGAGAAGTCAAAGTTTCACAGGGAAAAAACCTATTTACGGAAAAATATTATGCTTTTCATTTGATAGAAAAGTAATTATTGCAGAGGGACTCCTGGAAGATCTCGCAGACAGTCACCCCCTCTTCAATAAGTCCTTGTGGCAGCTAAGTGGGGATCAGGAGTATTCTTTATCAGGTTGGCATTCAAGTAGCACTAAATCTATGCAGGTAGGAATTAAATAGTATCTGAGTTTAATTAAAATTATAAAAAAGGAGAAGAATAGTTGGTAGACTGCTCGACTGCATTTTAACCAGTAACCTCAGACCCTAATTAGAAATGCTTTTCATATCTTCTCTGTGCAAGGGCTTAATCTGACGTGAGTCTGTGAGCGAGGGCTTGGGGACCGGTGTTAATTCTGCATTCGGTCTCGGTTTGTATGGAGGCGGGCGGCGCTGATTGACCGCACCGAAGCACGGATCCCATGACCTTGTGGGGATTTTCATGTGAGGTGTTAATTGAGAGGGTGGGTTAATCTTTGAGCATCATTGTCCCCAAGCTCTGGGCAAAGTTTGTGCTTCGTTTCCTTACTCAACAGTACATTTGATCTCCACCTTGTCCCCTCCATGACAGTTTCCTAAGCCCACCACCAACTCTCTCTTGATAAATTTGTTGGGGGAAGATAAGCTCTTGCCCTCTTGTTTGATTTCATGAGCTTGTTTTTGTGCCCAGCTCTAAAGGGAGAGGAGTGTCTCACTGAATTATATTCAAGTCCTACTTAGAGACAGATAAATGCACACACAGTAAAGATCTCCGCTTCTCCTTCCTGCCCCTCTGCCTGCCACCGCCCCTCCCCTTCCTCGCCTGGTTCAATCTCTCGGGGAAGAAAAGAAAAGACTCATCCATTGGGAGAGGAACAGCATCAAAACCAAGAAGTAAGCAGGAGGCAAATTCGAAGGAAAGGTTTCAACCATGTTCCATCCGAGTGCTGTGAAAAATGTGATTTTTTTATTCCTCTAGTTCAGAAAGCCTGGAGTAATCAGAAAAGCAGGGAGACATTATAGGGATAGTACTTGTGTAACAATACACACACTCACGTGCACGCACACACACACACACGCACACTAGAGTTTTCCTCTAGCACTTGCATAATGTACAAAAAGACAGCCCATTACTTTTGCTTTTAAAAAATAAATAATGAATGACTTTTTTTTTCATGTGTTATTGTACAGGCCTGTCATTTCTATCATGAGGAGTAAATTTTTACTCGAGGCAGGATTAATGTATACTGGCTGACCTTAAAAATTAGTACCAAGTGAGCGGGATGGGAGTTTAAAAAGAAAAAAAAAAGCAGAAGTAACGGGGCTCACACAGGGAACACAGGAAACAACGATGATTAAAAAAAAAAAGATTATGAAAAAGCACACATGTTAGCCGTCCTTGACACGCAATGCATTTCTCTTATTTGTTTCATGACACCAGCTGTAGAAGACTTTAATTACAATGCTTCAAGACCCTTTCTAGCGCCATTACTGAAATGCTGGGACACCCGGTGGACCGGTGCGCGGTGATGGGCAGCCGCAGACCCCGCCCGAAGGGAAGGGGGGACTGTCACCACATCTGATCACACAATGGGTCACTGTGCCTCTCCAGTGGCAGGCTTCCCCCATCACCTCCTCTGACTTGGCAAAGCAAGGGTGCAGGGAGAGGTGAAGGGAGGGCAAGGCTGCTGTCCATGGAAGTTGTCACTTTCCCTGGCCATCACCACAATAAGATGCAGACGCAGCTTCAGTAAGGATCCTTGGCTTCCTCCCCAGCACCCCCCCCTCCACCAGCTCCTGCCTGCCCTGTGCCCCCTTTTCCAGACTGGCTTTTAATTATTTTGAATGGTATATAGTTAATTAATATGAGACCAAAAAAAAAAACCTCTGTTATTTGAATGGAATTCATTTCAAAGAATATTGATAAAGTAATATTCATCCTCATCCTCATATTAATAAGTTAATGACTTTAACATTTAAAGACGTTTCATGGTTCTGATAATAAAACTAACCTTTGGCCGGCATAGTTGCAGTCTTTTTGCACACATTGATGGATTTAATACACTGACATCTAATCATTTCCTTAACCAATTCTTGGATATGCAGATTTTTCCAAACCTTGTCTCTAACTTGCCAAACACACAAAATTCTCCGTGTCCTTGGTCTCTTGAGGGATGAATCCTTTTTTCTTATAAACCTGTTGGCTCTTCAAAGACATCATCCTTTCCCTCGATTACACTTTTGACTTGTCTGTAAATGAAGAACTTGGATTTAATATGGTTTAACTCTGGCCAGGGTTAAAATTCAGCAGACCCCATCTAGGGGCACTTCTATTTCAGCCATTTGTCATGCATTGGCCTTAAAAGCAACCCAAACCCTACAGCTTCATCAAGCTGGCAGTCAGCTCCCTCACCTGCAGGCCTAGGGTCTGTGTGAGTCTGCTGGGAAAATCAAAGTCTTAAGACAACCATTTCCATCACTGACTCCAAGTTCAAGGAGGCTGCTGTGGCAGTCCACCATCCTATACCCTCACTGCCGCTGTAATTCTGAGCCCAGATTTCAAATTAAAGTTTTGTTTTCTTTTGATTTGTTGTTTTTACGGGGACTTCTTGAAGGAAAAGGTTTCAGAAGCCAGGTAAACGGCCTGGGCCCGCACGAAGGGGATAAAGACAAAGAGACAAGAGTGGAGGGAAATTGAAGTTGTGACAGAGGCCACAGCGAGTTCAAACAAAATTTGGCCTGCAGAATGCAGGAAAAATCCCCTGGTGACAGATGCCACCTTGTGGGTCATTCTGCCACTCTGTCTCCTGCCACTTTTTATAACAAGAAGAGATAAAGGAGGACCAGATTCTCAGAGGCTTCGGATTGGAAAAGCAATTCAAAGAAATGTGAGTGGAGTTGGCTCCGGACTCGATACGCTACCTCAAGTATCAGTGTTTTGCTTCTCAGCTTGGAGTACTAGTAAGACATTTAAAGACGGAAGGAGAAAAGAATACTTGTACGACTACAGTTTTCTCTTTCAAGTACCAGCACTGCTAGTTTCTAAACATCCTGAAATGTGTGCTTCTTTAGCAAACTATGCAAAAATAAGTTCTTGCTCGGGCAAGGCCCAGACCTCAAACCTACTTGAATTAAAGTGTGTCAGTTCCAAGGAATGCACTGCTAACATCTGTAAGCACATTCGGTCCATGCAGATATTCTGTTCAGCAAATGTCTTTGAGAGAATTCCCTTTGAACTTGCTCCCATGTAACATACAGGTCCACAAAAATAAGATCTCATTCTTTTCTCTTGAATCGGACTGCCTAATCATAAAGAAAAAACCCCCACTAAGTAGCTGAGAGGTTAGCATTAACAATAGAGGTTATGGTTCATTTTATTCATTCATGAAGGTCCCTTTTGGGTTTTTAGCACATTTACAGACTATCACAGCCTAGAAACAGGCAAGAAGAGACAGATTTTATTGGGTGGTGGTGGGTAAAGCACTCCAGGGCTGGCCCCAGTGTCCTAGGGCAACATGCAAAAAATGAACTCTTTGGTTTATAGCCAAGGGTTTCCTTCATTACAAAATTACATAAGGAACAGAAGCCCCAATCTCTATGGTGTATCAGCCAGTACCTTTTTATTACATTGAATACCACTTTGTCTTTACACATTCATTATTTTGTAGACGATTGCACTTGGAGGCTACGTTTCATTGTCATGTATGTAAGTCTTCCCCAGGGTCTATGTTTCTTATTTCTTGTGTTTCAAAGGACAGTTAACTTAATGGCTGCTGTAAGCCTTCAGATTAGCTCAGTGCAGAGGCAAATGGTCGGTGTCTGTCTGTGAGGTGGGATTCGTAGGTCTGGCCTTCCTTTCGGTTTGCTTCAGGTCTTGGTAGGATTGAAGGATGCACTCCTGAAAACAGGGTCATGTTGCATCACTGGAGGATTCCTCAGCGAAATGTTTGGGTACCTCTCTGGAACCCCAAGTTTGCTACCGCTGTGTTATTTTTGAAATAGAATATGGACATTATTTTCAAATTCATCATGGGAAACGCTGACGTTTTAATAAAGGGTCATAAGAACTTCATTAAAGGGTCCTAAAAACAGGCTAATATTAAATACGGTTCTGTTTTTTGCATCTTGGTCTTGCAGCCTCCATCCCCCCACTTTTGGGAGGAATAGCTCACAGAGCAAGAGAGACTGTGTTCCATTATGAACCAGCTCTGTGATCCCAGCCCAGGGTTCTTATCCGGGCATGAACCATCTGGCTTTGCACGGGGTGAAATTGTGTCAGCTCTCCCAGAATTTCAGCATCGGGCAAGGGGCGCGGGCTGGGGGCCTCCACTAGAGAGCTAGCCTCTGCCCTTTGAACTTCTCCACCTTCCCACCAGTTCCCCCAAAACAACTCTGCGAAAGACAGGAGTCAGCCCCTGAAAAGCATACCAGGCATTTTTAAACACAACCCTGACATTTCCCCAGCATTTCCATAGCTGAGACTCTTCCCGCGCACAACCTCCCCCCCTCCCCACCTTCAATCAAATAAGGCACCCGCTCTCTCATGCTACTGCAAAGAAGGAAGGAAAAAAAAAAGTTGGCAATTTAATTCAAACAAAAGAAGCTTGAAATCTATAAGCACAGCAACTCCGAGGCTTCTGGCAAATAGAATTCTAATTAGTATGCTGCTATTTTTCTTTTAGACAGATGAGCGATGCCCCCTATTGACTCTAGCGGGCAGGCTGGTAAGGGGGAAAAAAAAAGAGGGGGGGCAGGTGGGGGCTAGCCAGCAAACACTGCAGATTGCAAATTATATTGCAAACCTTGCCAAGTCCCGGCTCTTGGCATCAGATTTTTAATGACACCCTGGAAAAAGGAAAAAGAAGCCCTCAGCTAAGGGATAAAAATGAAGGGTTTTACACTGTGATAAGTCTTCGCTTAAAACCCAAATGGCCAGGCACACATTAGGGTTTTAAAATATTCATAGATAGAAGTGAAAATGAGGATATGAGGAAGTACATTTGTTGCTTGGTCAATTGACAACTCATTCTGCATATTAATACAGAAGGATGATCTAATTTTAAAGGGATAGTCTATCCCTTTTTTTTTTTTAATGTGACTTTTGATTACTCCGAGACTAAGGGCAAAACATCACAGAAATGTCTTAGCAATGACACAGAACGCCGCTTTCTTTTGATGTAGACCTGGGACTAACTACTTCTTTGGTCAAGAATTCTGGGGGCTCGAAAACTATGCTTCTCTTCTCGTGTAATCTCTCTGATGTATCTTGACCGAGCACTTTGATTGTTTTTCCCTTTTTTCTCCCCGCCCCCTTTCCCTTTTGCAGTGCACGAGGCCCTTCACAGTTGTAGGATTTTATACACAAATAGACAGATCATCACAGGCAGGAAGGCCATTCCTTTTAATAATTAGGCCACCTTCTGTTCTGAGGAACGAGTTTTGGCATCTCTGCTCCCATGTTGAAGGTCTGAGCACTAAGAAAAAGCAAAAAAAAAAAAAAAGAAAAAAGAAAAAGAAAAAGAAAAAGAAAGAGGCCTAGACCCACACACCATTCTCTGAACAACATGAGTCTCCTGAAATTGCTTTTAACTGGAAATCTTAAAATATATATCTTGTAACATCTATCCGGCTAGACTCTATTGAAGCTATCCCAGGGTGAGGGTAGGAGGGAAAAATCTATTTCACTAACTTCTTTGTACACTTGCAAACTGGATTATGTCTTTCAGGACAACAATGGAGGTCCAGAAAAAAAATATAGTAAGAGTGTTAAGAACAATTTTGACTTTTTGTTGTGAATACCATGCTTTTCATGAATTAGTTACATACTTTTGACTTAAAAGGGCAAAAGCCCATGTGTTGATACTACCAAGCAAGGTCCTTTTCCAATGCAAAGGAGTGTGTCTCTTTCAAAACCAAAATGATGAGATTGAAACAAACTGCCAAGCCATGTCAACACAGCGAGGCCCTACTCTTGGAAGATGCGAGGATCCAGGGTATGTGTTTGTCATGTCGGCTAGAGGTAGAGACAGTGTGTACTTAGACGACCAGGTCCCAGCCAGGTAAAGAAGCAGAGTTCAACTCAACTCCCACAGGAAAGAATGAGATATTTCAAAAGATCTCTTTCAAGAGGGAATCATACCCCAAATTGTACAGAACGCTTTTGCTGCTGTAAGGAGAAATTGACATACACTGGTCAGACCCTCACGGATGTCATCAGAATCAAAGGTTTTCTTGGAAAAATAAAGAAAGAGTGACATGGAGTCCCACAATGCAGTCTGAACTCTACTTAGACAAAATAAACCCATAAGCTACTTAGTTAAAAGCTATTTAGGTTTTTTGGGGTTTTTTTGGGGGGGTTATATGTAAACTTAATACATTCTATTTAAAGTAACCCCTTCTAAGGTCACTTGGGAATGGCTCAGAAATGGGGGGGGAGGATAATTTTAATTTTTCACAGCTTACCTGTAAAGCAGTTACTGCGGAAATCTTTTGAGATGGTAAGAAGTTCAGAACCACCGTTGTTGGCAGCTGGTGGGAAACCCCGGATGTTGAAATTTGAGAACGATCTTCAAATGCCATCCCGAATAATGATTCACCTTATGTGATCCCCTAGAGACTAAGTCAGTATTTTTAAGGGCGGTGTTGCATTTATTTGGAAAGAGGAGACAGGAGGCTGGGTCAAGGCTTTAGCATATGAGACCAGGCACAAAGTTTAGAGGCTTTACATAAAGATGGTAAATGGGAGAGTCAAGTGTTGCTTCGGAGAGGGATCCTGCCATTGAAAAAAGGGGCAGTGTCCTACCAATTATCAAAACTTGCAATTACTCCTGAAAGAGCTGCCTTTCAGTGAAAAACTTTCTCCATCTCCCCCCGCTACCCCCAACCTTACATACTGGTTGAATTCCGTTTGCAGGTGAAGGGAGGTGACAAGCAATTTTAGCACCTAATGGCTTAAAGGAGTTCAAATGACCACTGAAGTCATATTAACTTGTCAAATTGACCAGTATTTTCTGTCATTGAAACATTAGAATGAGTAGCTCCAGACAATAAAATTGTTTCAATTATACTGCATTAGGGCCTGGGCAGAAGTAAGTAAAGATGCAGAAGGCAAAAGGGGGAGCAACAGTCCACGTGTTCCTGAAAGCTGACAGTAGAATTCCACTGGAAACCATTTAAAAGCATACCTGCTAGGGGGACATGAGGCAGTGCTCGTAAATGAATTTCCATGAAGGAAAGTGGGCAGATAAGTCTACACCAGCCCGCCCCCCAAAAGAATGTAACTGTTCATTCTCGTAATATTGGCTATGGATATGAAATAGATGAAATGAAATTATCCCAAGTTATTAAAGTCACAGTAAATTGGTGCTAATTATGCTAATTGAGTATTCATTGAGATTTCTTTTATAAATAGCAAGGAGGTGAGGTAAAAAGGAACAATTTTCATAGTCCAAAATGAATACAGTTCTGCTTACCCTTCTGTTGGCACCAGAAGAAGTATTGATCTTTTGCAGTACCCCCTACTTTGTTTCTCTGAAGACGGAAGCCACCTGCGGGAGAGAATACTGGAGCTGATATGGATTCCTGCACTGTTGCAGGCTGCTGCGGGGGTGGGGGGGAAGCCAATTCGGAGTCTCCCCGTGGGATGGCATGTGTGCGTGTGTGCCTACGTGCGTGCGTGTGCATTGCCCAAACGTCAAGGTTCTGACTGCCAGACCACTTGGCCATAGTTCTACTATGCCAAGACTCTGGATCTCCTACTCAAACAATGCTTAGGATGATGAGTTGTTCTCAAGCCAAGAATCTTAGGGTTGGGCTGGTGGGCAAAGAGCAGATAGAGTAATTGAACGGGATGTGTGTGTGTGAAGGGCAAGGTATGGGGGGGAGATTGATACTGTCTCTGCTTTCATAGCAAAGATCCATCACGGGTCTGAGAGGTTTATATATCTTTATAATGACCCTTTCTTCTTCATCAAGGAAGAATAGGCCCCTGAGACAACACTATTATCAAAAGAAAATACGTTCTTACTATGTACTTCCTTTTATTCTCCAGAGTTGGAATTACTGTAGTGGTTTGGTTTTTGGTTTTCTCATAGTCAGGCAGCCTGAATTCTAGCCTCTTCCAATGTGGCCGATATTCACAATCCTGTATGTTATTTTAAATATAGGACCCCTTTCTTGTTTTTGTTTTATTTTATTTACTTTTGATTTTTGACTCTAAAATCGTAGACACACGTTGTTACATTGGCTTTAGGTATACAATATGACGATCCAACAGTTCTATATATTCCTCAGGGCTCACGAGGATGAGCGTACTCTTAATTCCTTCCAGCTATTTCCCCCATCCTCCCATAGCTATCAAATTTGACAATATTCATTGGACATCTATTCTGTTTATACCACTGTGCGTTGGACATCTATTCTGTTTATACCACTGTGCAGGAAGATGAGTAAGACACGGTCCCTAAGCTCATGGTGCTCACAGCTGAGTGTGTATGTGGTGTGTGTGTGCAAGTGTGTGCATCTGGGCAAGGGCACGTTGAATCCCGATAGAACGTAGAATGTGATTGGCCCCCTTGGATTGCCATACCGGTTGGAAATCCCCTTTCGATACTTCACTTGCCTTGCTTTTCTTTTACTCAAGTATAATGGAAGGTGTTCTAACTACCAACACGAAACACTTTCCCTTCAAAGTTATACCAAGTCGCTAGGTTGGGCGCTGGGGGCAACCCCTGTTGTCGCTCTGCCTCCATCCTGCGGTAATCACGCTCTGAGGTAATCGGCATTTCTGTATGCTTCCCAACTACCTGTTTAAAAACCCATTTAAAAATTGCAGATTCTACACTCAAAGTCATTGGAAATGTCTTAAATATACCCGTCTCTTTGTGACTCCAGTCATTTCGTAGTTCTTTCCCAAACAAATACTGTGTATACACATTATGCATGATTAAAAAAAAACTACACACATATAATGATTTACTGTGTATTTACGCTACCATCAAATCCCAAGCTAATTCTACAGTCAGGACAGAGCACACACCGCTCTTCTGTAACTACTGGCTTGATACAGTAAATTCAAAAGAGAGCGTTGGGGGTTAGCAGTTGGGGCTGAAAGGGGGAATCAAGAAACAGCAGTAGCATTGCTTTTGTCTTCGTCCTGCTCTTCAAGATGTAAGAGTCTCCAGTGGGTGGGAGACCTACATTCCACCTCCCAATTCTGGTGATAACCCTGCAGGTGACACTTCACAATTATCTTTTAAAATGCCAATTAACCCATTCCGTGCTGTTTGGCATACTGTGAGCAGTCAGTAACAGCCATTTTGCACACTATTGCCAGAGACTAAGACAAGCTTGAACGCGTGTGCGCGCACACACACACACACACACACGGATGTCAGGGGAGGGAGGGCAGGGGAGGAGGACGGCGTTGGAGCTGCTGGTTGCTGAAGCAAGCCTGGGAAGTGTGATTGTGGTATTTAATGTTGCATGGGAACTTAATAATTCTTTTTTCCATTGATAAAAATCAGGAATAAGCAGGTGCAGTGGGATTCCTATGCCATTGAGAAGTATAATGAAGACCTGAATGTACAGATATTATTCGCAAGAAAGAAAGCAGTAAATGAGACTTGGCAATAGCCTCCATTTTTAATTGTATCTCACCAGCTTGAAAAGGAACTGCAAGTTAATTTTAACCATATCGCTTTGGCTGTTATATTTAGTGTTTACTCCGAAGAAAGTAGCATGGATTTAAACTCAACATTTTCTATTTCGAGGCAATTAATAAAATTACTGTTTACTTCCATGGCGTCTTCAGCCTCCAGCTTCAAAACACTTTCCAAGGACCTTCTTGTTTCTTCTGACGAGGGGGTACATTGGGCAGGAGATTGGGGTGTTTTATTTTCTTTCGTGAGTGAAGAAACAGAGTTCCAGAGTTCCAGTTCCAGAGGTCCTCAGGGCGTGTGGGGAGGGGCATCCCCAGGAGAACCTCCCATCCAAGGGGCGGTGTGCACAACATAGGGTTGGAGTTCATTGCGTGATTGCCTGGAATTCTGGCCTTTGGTTGGAAGACCGTCAAAACTCACAGGAATTTTGACTGTCTTACCAAAGGGAGACAAAGCGGAGAGGGCAAAACTGTTCTGGTGATGACAGGCCTTTCACAGGCAGCACGGGCTCCTCCATACACCAGGTGGGCACCGATGTAGGCATGCCTCCGTGTATTCACTGCAGGAAACATTTCCCAAAACCCTGACCTCGTTCCTACAGAAGAAAATGACTTAAGACTAGTATCGTGAATGAAATTCAAACATAGATCTAGGTTTCGCTGGCCCCAAAGCTGATCTGGAAGGCCAACTCGATTGAAATGACAAAAATGGTGGTTAGGAGGAGAGGACACGTCATTTCATTCCCGTGCTCAAATGGAAACATCCAGAAGCAAGTGGGTTGGTCAGATTCAAGCCTGTTCTCTGAAAGTCTGGTTTAGGCCCGTTTGTATTTTTTTTATTTTAATTTTTTTTTATTATATTATTTTAGTCACCATACAGTACATCCCCGGTTTCCGATGCAAAGTTCGATGATTCATTAGTTGCGTACAACACCCAGTGCACCATGCAATACGTGCCCTCCTTACTACTCATCACCGGTCTATCCCATTCCCCCACCCCCCTCCCCTCTGAGGCCTTCAGTTTGTTTCTCATAGTCCATAGTCTCTCATGTTTCATTCCCCCTTCTGATTACCCCCCCTTTCTTTATCCCTTTCTTCCCCTACTGATCATCCTATTTCTTATGTTCCATAGATGAGAGAAATCATATGATTGTTGTCTTTCTCTGCTTGACTTATTTCACTTAGCATTATCTCCTCCAGTGCCGTCCATGTTGCAGCAAATGTTGAGAACTCGTTCTTTCTGATAGCTGAGTAATATTCCATCGTATATATGGACCACAACTTCTTAATCCAGTCACCTGTTGAAGGGCATCTCGGCTCCTTCCACGATTTAGCTATTGTGGACAATGCTGCTATGAACACTGGGGTGCATATGGCCCTTCTCTTCACTAGGCCCGTTTGTATTAAGCAACCGTCCACTGAAATATTGATTTGAAGAATTACCCAAGCTGAGCACAAATATTGTTGTATATTTGCATGGTTAATATATGCTAATTTTGTGTTATGAACTGCTATAACTTTGCGCCAGTAAATGGCAATGTTTCTCTGCATTTGAAATGTTTTTAAAGCTTCAGAAGTGAATTCCCAGGTGGAAGACAAAGACTTTTCTCAACAAGCCGTGAACGTTGAGCTGCTGACGCACTTTTCTGCACACATAAACACAGATGTAATTGGTCAATGTTTCCAGTAAACTGCTTTTTTTCCCCTTTGGCTTGTGTCAGAGTACAATTTTTCCATCTTTTGTGCTGCAAGAAATAAGGATTACTGCCGACACTCTACTTTGCCTCCAGACTGAAGAGGGGGGATGAACGAGAGCAGAATCGGGCGGCGAGTTCCAGTCAGCTGGCCGTTGCTAGTCACGGTTGACGACTTAGCCTTCACATTTTGTCATTTATCCCTAAATGAACAAAGCAGAGCTCACAGTTTCTCTCTCTAATAAGGAGTTGGAGAGAAGACTGAGGAGTGTGGACATTCTAGATCTGTCCTAGCGAACTTCTAACATGAACCTCCCCCCTGCATCCCTATAGTTCATATTTAGAAAATACCACAAAATAATAAAATAAAGTGGCTTCTGCAGTTTTAGAAAGAACAGTTTGGAAAATTCTACAATATGTAAAGTTCTTCCAAGCCTTAGTGTGTGTGTGACTCTGTGTGTGTGTGTGTGTGTATACAGTTGATATGTGATTTAACCTGAATCAAGACAAAGGAAATACATTTTGTGTATGTATATAAATATATGTACATAAATAGATATGTATATAAATATACGTATATTGTAGATATAAATATATACACACACATATATAGCCATTTAGCACTTATTAGGAAAAAAAGCAGAAAGGAAAAATAATTATAAGGACAAGTGAGGCTTAAGTTGATGGTCTAAATCAATCTCATCCAAAATAGAGATTTATAGTTGAGAATACCTTGGGTTTGGAGTTCATCTACTGTTGTCTTGCCCCTCTGCCTCCCTCCTCTAAAGAGTAGATTCTGATTATTTTTAAAGGGCTATTTCACTGTGTCCTAATAGTATATGCATAAAGAATAAAATGCATCCTGGAACAACTACTAGAGAAATTGTAATTTAATATTGGTCGTATTTTTTTCCCCCAAATATTCCTCTTAACACATACCCAGAGCTATAAGGTTGGGTGTGGAGAAATTGTTTTCTATGCAATGGTCTGTTGCATTCTCTGTATCGACTGGGAAAAAAAAAATTACAGCTAACGTCTGGACCCTGAAGCACCCGGAGTTATAACAGATGTTCCTTGGACAGTTAGCGTACAGGCAGTTGACATATTTAGGGTGATGTGACATAGGGAAGGCAGGCAATATGGATTGGTAGCTTTTAGGTTTCGAGTAACACAAATATGATTGTGGAGTTGTAAGGGTGGGAAGGACATGGTAACATTTGAAACAGTGCCCGTTAGCTCATCATAAAGGCTAAATGATAAAACAAAGGTTAGCTGGGCTTTGGCTTGTTGATAACACAATAAAGTCAAATTTATTATATCGATTTCCATAAATATATAATGCATCCCTCCCTCCCTCCCTCCCTCCCTTTCTCTCTCATCTACTGTCTCTTTTTAAATGAGCTAGGAACACAGTCATGCTGTACGTAATATAGTGGAGAGGAGTAGAAAATTCATTGGTGAACTTTTGAATGAATTGCCTTTGCACATCAAGGAACACATATAATTCTAGTGCATACTATACAAATATGTTAAGAAATAGAATTTAGTGAGCAGTCGGTCACCTGAATGCCTTCCCTGCGGAAGTTTGATCAATTATTTTCCGAAGAAAGAGAACACAGTGGTTCAACAGTGTGCGGCACTCAACGTAAGTATCTCAACAACGTGAACACGGTTGAAAGAGCAGCGCGCACGGACTCATTTGCATGACGTCATGCAGACGACATATCTGAGACACGTGCTGCTCACAACGTGGACAGGAGCAATGCTATTCGCTTCGTTTTGTGGCAAAAGGGTCACGGGAGGTTTTCAATAGGCAGTTTCATGGGCACACAAAAAAAATACTCCCCCAAATCACGTCAATGTGAATTTCTCTCTTCTCCCTCAGCCCAGCGCACGTGAGAAATGTGTGTGTGGCTCTGTAGACGCAAACTACAGTAAGTGGATGGATATTTACCCAAGGAAATTTGAGCCATGGCCTTTCATTTTCAGAGAGCTGCTACCTAATCTCAGTGTAGCATCCGGACAAAGGACACCTCGTTCCTCTTGCGCCTGAACGGCGAGCCAACCCTTCGTGGACCACCTAAGCGATTAGAATAATGGGCTGGGGGGGGGGGGGGAATAAAAAAGATAAAATACAAATTTCACTCATATCTGCGTTGGATTACTTCCTCGTGCCCCTGCCTTTATTGAGCGATTTGGAGTTTCATTAGAATTCAGAATTCCTGTGGAAAGAGAAACCACGGTGGCACGGACTTCTCTTTCAAGGGGATTGCAGGCTGACCCATCAAAATGAAAAGGCTCAATGTTGTGGTGACAGGTCCCCAAGCAGCCCTGAGTGACAGCTTCATTTCAGGAGTTCTCCGATGAGGTTTGAATAGAGGCCGGAGAGGTAGTGCTGGGGACACTTTGTTCCCTAAAAGTGGCAGAGTCAACTCTGCGGTTCTGGGGACCAGGGGCCGAGGAACAAAAAGGAAGCCGAAAAGAGCCTCTGTTTGCCCATCTCCGAATTTATTATTCGTGGTTCACGAATATTCACTCCGCACAAGGTTGCATTGAAGATTTCGAGTCCTTACCCATGGATTGCTTTTTATTACTGTTGTGGGGAGAAAATTAAAAAAAAAAAAAAAAAGAGGTAAGAAAACTCTGTGAAGAGGTTACAGCCAAAAGGTACCACGCTCTGCCTGGACAGTTTTTCCAAAAGACACATGATTCTCTCCACAAATACTGCAGGCGAAATCTCGCCGGACAATGCCCTGAAGTTTATCCTTGAAATGAGAAAAAAAAGTGCAAGCTCTTTCTCCTTTGATATGATCTGATCTGAACCACAGTAATAATGAAAAAATAACAATGCATAATGGTTTCTCATAATTGTGCACTCGGTATCCTGGAATAAATTTTGTACATCTTTTCTGGAAATAGGACACCTACTAATGTGAAGTGGCTATCCACAGCGCTGTGGATGGAAAGTGGTCAGATTTTCATATTTCCAAGGCAGAAAATATTCAGAGTCACTGCTCCCACCTGCCAGGGCCCCAGCCACTAATGAAAGGCAGCTTAGAGGAAGCAATGGACAAAATTCACCTGCCCCATCAGCGTTTTTCTCATGGTGCTGTCTCATTTGGATGATTCCTCTCCGGAACAATACTCTTGTGAATAAGGGAAAATGACAAAATATATGCATACTTTCTTAAAATAACACTCATAATTTTGAAAGCTCTTAAAAATAATTTATTAAATATAATTTATAGGAAATGCAGGTAAAGAACTCCCTTTTTCTCCGGATAGATCCAAAATTCATTCATTATATTCCAAGAAAAATATTTCCCTTGCCCCTGTGTTGCATAATAAAACCCAGCACAGCACTGTCCTTAAGATGCATATATTATTATTTTGTAATGGAGCAATAGAGCCTGGGGTGGCATAAATCTATTGACTTGGCAGGGTCAGCTAGGAGTAATCTTAGAAAACTTTATCCTACCTAATTTCATTTTATTCAATTTCTTATGTTTTATGTTTTCCTTCAGTAGATGAAGAGCTGTCTTCAAAAAAACTTTCCATCTAATCCTATCTTTCCAACAATTTCCCATATTCTGTGTGTCCCATAAAAGGAAGAGGACAGAGAATTTCATTGTTTCTATGAGATCTTAAAAGCCACCTACATTTTCGATCAACCAGAATATTAGGCTTTCTTTGATTTCAAGGAATTTCATTTGTGTCTACTATGTGTCCTAACAAAATGCAGAATGTATTTTTCAAGCATGAACGGTGTTGGAATTTTTAGACCATGGTTCCAATACGAGTATGTTCCCAACTATTAGTTTTCTTTGGATTCTTTCATTTTGGGGTCCTGAAAGGTTGTGGCCTCAGACAAGTACTAACTAGCCACATAAAGCAGTGAGGAAAGAAAAATTATTTATGGAAATTAGGCAAAACCAAACCAAATCACTTGTAAAATATATTTACTTCAAACATCTTGATATTTCTGTGTAAAACTTTGATTATCTGTATGCTGGACTTATCCAGAAAAATCAGAGTTTTGCCTTTCACTTTGCCAGGGAAAGCTAATTACTTGTTTAATTCTTAAAGGTTACCCGTATTTCTGCTAGAGGCCAGCGTAAAGAGAATAATGTATGCTGTGAAGTTTCCTGCTTGACTCTACTGCTCGTAGTTTGCAGTGAACTATTTTTTCAGCACTTACTATGACCAAGTTGGAAACCTAAGAGTGAAGAGGCTTTGTTACTCAGTGGGACAGAAGGAGACTCCCACTTCCTGCAAGGTTCCCCAGACGGGTCTTCTTTCTCTCCACGTAGGAATGCCTCTTCTAGGAAATGAACACGACTTCTTTTTTTTTTTTCCTTACTCCTCAATTGATATAAAAAATGCTGGCAGGGAAGTGCCAACTTAGATTCTAGATCATTGTAGAATCATTTCATCCCTTCTGGATGAACCCTTAATAGATTGATAAGTTCTATTAAACTTATAGAATTTGGGGAGTGTCAGTAGAACAGAGAAGGTGGGGGCAGCAGCAGGTCAGATACACGGTTTGGGGAGAGGACAACAAAGTAAATAGAAGGATCTAGAAGGGGAAAAAAAGAAAAATGAAACATCAAATGTTAGGAGAATTTCAATACCTGTTGTCCTAAAAATATAGAATGCTGTTGGTGGAAAGTCTACTCGTAACTACATTTTTTCCCCCTAAAAATTATGCTTGTTGGGAACTAAAACAAAACACAGAAATTGACAGTTTCCTTTTAAGTTCTACCCACCTCATAGCAATAGGTGATTTTGCATCCTTCCACACTCACTGTGTGTGTGTCTGAACATATGTAGGCATGGAATAATATAGCCCATATATGTTCACATTCCATATGTATTTTACATGAGTGGAATGATATATTACATATATGTATGCATATATAGATAGATGGATAGATAACTATTCATGGAAAACAGATCTATATCAGCTTTTTAATGGTTGCATGATATTTCACCATAAGGATCTTGTATAACTTAACGTATATTTAGCTTGTTTCAAAATCTGGGCATTCATAAAACAGCAAAAAGCATGTAAAAACACTCTTGCACATGATCGTTCATTCTTCCCTGATTCAGCTTTTAGAAGCGGCATTCTTGGGTCAGACATCATGGTCACTTAGAAGTTCATCGCATGTTGCCAAGTTGTCCTCTGGAAAAAGGGAAGCAATCTGCATGTTGATGGGCTCTATATCTTAGCCTGTGACTCCATGTCCTTTCTCAAATGAGGTTATCACAGTTATAATGTTTACATTAGATCATGGAAAGACTTAGATTGCATGTTTTCTACAACTTGCATTTCTTTCCTTGTTGATGAGGCTCAATATTTTTCGTATATTTGTTGACATTTTAATTTCTCTTCCTGTGAATGATCGGCCGTGTCTCTCTTCCCTTTATGTGAGTTCATTTTCTATCTCATGACTTTATTCATGCTCTGGTTTTCATAGTTTTCTGAGGAATTTGACTTTTTGGACCAGATCATCAGTGCTTCGGTTTTAATTTCATCGTGACTTCTTGAAGCGATGCCTTCCCTTTTCCCTTTCCTTTTTTATTTTGTTACCTTAGCAAATTCTTCACTGTAATTCACTTGTGGATGTAAAAAACTCAGTTACAGAATTTAATCTAGATAAACTATTTGGAGATGTTATCGTAATTACCGTCCCCTCTGCAGCATGGGGACAGACATGTGGCTGAGTGATTTGTGATTACCCATTTGAAGATCCTGGACCCAAATTGCCTATATGATCAATATTTATTCAGTGAATTGTGAATAAAAATGGAGTGCTGACTGCCTTTTAAAAGA
Organism: Ursus maritimus; assembly: GCF_017311325.1. Classification (NCBI taxonomy): domain Eukaryota; kingdom Metazoa; phylum Chordata; class Mammalia; order Carnivora; family Ursidae; genus Ursus; species Ursus maritimus. The sequence continues at coordinate 12,078,776 of NW_024425230.1, read as the reverse complement.
TTCTCAGAGAAAGCAATAGGTCACAATTTTAGTGTTCTGAATAACAGTTTTAAAGCGAAACAATTTAGAGGAAATGAAGTTCAAATCTGATGCTCATTCTGTAAAGTAAAGGTCTCTAATGGCACAAACTCCAAGAAAAGGCTGAGCAAACCCTACAGCATAATTGGTTACTTAAAATATTGCTCAAAAAGGAATCTGTTTAAAATTTTATCTTGGATTCTATGCAGCATGTAAGAATAAAATTAAAATGTCTTAATAATTAGAATTAAAGTCACCAGAAAAAATGATGACAATAAATCACTGAAATGATTTCCAACCATGTTTTGACCTTTTACACTAGACACTAATTTTTGAAGACCTTTTGAAAACCGAAACAGAGGATGATTTAAACCATCCACATTCCTTCTGACTGGAGTTTTCAGACCTGAATGCTGATTGGAAAATCCTGTCATGGTTTCCCCGAAGTAAAAGGGTAATAATGACTATATTAATATGACATTTCAACATGCAACACGATGCAAAACAAGGTAAAAAAAAAAAAAAAAAGAAGAAGAAGAAGAAAAGAAAAGAAGAAAAAGAAAATGACCCCCAAACACCAACTACTCTGGATGCAATTTTAGCAAGTGTGGATTTTATTTGCACCCCATTACTCATAAACACCCAAATGTAACTCTTTCTCTAGAACTCCTTTTGAGTTCAATGTGATAATGAATGTGAAGGGTCCAGGCGGGGGGAGCCGAGGGGGGGGGAACTTTGTGATTTTGCAGGTTCACACCAGATAGGCATTTTTTATAGCCTGAAAGGGGATGTTTTCTTTTGTTAATGGCTTACAATCCGATGAAAGGACTCATCACTCTATTTTAGTGCTCCGCCACATGGCGCGTATCTTTTATAAATTACAGGCTGGCGTTGTGTGCACTTGGGGAGAGAAAGGTTGGTTTTTCTCGCTGTGAGCCATCCTGCCTAATTGTCGTATGCAAATAAAAGCAATTATAAGGCTTTTAGGGTGAAGGGATGACAGCTGAGTTTGGCAGTTGAGAAGGCCTCACCCACCTTGTTGGCATAGCAACAGGGAGGAAAAGGACAAAATGGTGTGTATACACAGGAAATATATATGTTTTGGTTGGAGAATTTTAAAATATATACTAATGTTGAAATGTAAATTGTCAATATGTGTAATGAATGCCTTTGTTTAAAATATTAAATTAAACTCTATTTATTTCTCGGCCCTCGGAATGATCCTTGTCATCTAACTACCATTTATCTGCTCTCATTTGTGATTTTAGTTGCTACTTTTAAAGTTCGGTACAGATCATAACAACACATTCAATAATTAGCAGATTATAAGTTCTTGATTTTAACAACCTTCAGAAACACCACTGGGTGGAAGTTTTGTGAAAGGAAATCCCGGTAAAGGAGATGATGTAATGTGGGAAAATGGTGCAAAGTATGCAGCTGTCAGTGCATAAAGTTCAATATTAAAAAAAAAAGAAATGTTTGTGCTAAAGTGTTAAACAAGTGGAATAAATAGCATGCTACTAGCATACAAAATTAAAATGAGTCACAAATGGATATCTTCTATGGCAATTTATTTCACAATTACTCTTGTGGAAGCTTTCATGAATTAAATATGAGTTCTGTCTTGAAATTAGGTGTTATAAGGCTAAATTACAAGAGGCAGGCAGTAATTGAGGTGGCAGCAACACGGGGTCTGGTGAACTAATCTCTTGCCACGTCACGTGGCTCCCCCTCAGCCAATGAGAAGCCTCCCATCACAAAAACAGAGGCAGCTGAGAAAAATTGATTTCTCATCTGAGCCATATTTGATAGCTTTTGAAATCGAAAATTGAAATTAACTAACCTAAGCCCCGTTGTAACAAAAGAGCAAATCAAATATGCAACGTCGTTTCCTATTGGCAGTAAGAGGGCCTGCCAAGGTAAATTTGTAAATAGAGTTTAAGATACAATTCTGTTCTCTCTCTCTCTTTCTTTCAGGGTAAAAGTATAAGTGTATAGTGGCTTTATAAATTATTTATAAAAAAAATCATCAGCTGCAAATGGCCACTGTGGTTAAGGACTTCCATGGAGAAAATCATTGCATTAGAAGAGCTCATTGAATGAATCAAAATTAAAAATCATCCTCAGTGATTCATAGACATTACTTAAAATGAAAAGTAGGAGTATTTTAAATTTCTTTTTCTGAACTTTGTTTTTTTTTTCTTTCTCTTCTCTAAAACGCAAAGAACAAATCTATCAGGATTTGCTGAAATTAAAAAACAAAACAAAACGAAACAACAACCAACCGTGCTATAAATTTAACCATCCAACCATCTTGTAAATAATTATAAGAATTAATTTTGGTTTGCTAACTGCTGAAAGCAAACCTAGGGCTCCATTGTGTAGCATGGGATACTTTCAAGTACAGCTCTTTTAAAATAATTCCCAAATGAATCCCAGTGATTCAGCAGGTATGGCTATTGATTTTGAATTTATAAATTTACTAGATCTGATGAAGGAAATAGACATCTCAAAGGCTATATCCTAGATAATCCAAGAATGACAGTTTTTAATTTATTACTTCACTCCTGCCTGTGTAATAGGCTGCCTGCAATAATGTTTGTTTTACCACAGAGAAAGTATTTTTGGTCCCCACTTTCCATTGAATTTATAAGTAGGCAAATTAATTTTATATGTTTAAGACATAGATAGATGATTGAAGATAAAAATCATGAGATCACAGTCGAACCCTGTCTCCCTTGTTCAGAGCTGAACCATATAGACTTCGATGACAAGTATAATGGAGGATATTACACTTAGCCTGCCTGTCAGCCCACAGATCCCATAAAATCATTTTCTGTTCTAATTTATTATTTTTAGTGTCAATCAGACTCCAACGAGATGAGTAACATCATTAGGTACCGGGATCAACTACTCAGCACTTTTTAAATGCAGTTTGAGTAGTTGTCATTATCTGTACTAGAAGACGTAGTCAAGGTTCAAAAGTTCTTAGTTTGTGTAGAAATTTTGTTAGAAAAAAGCCGTAGGAAGGTAATTCTTTTTTTTTTTTCATTTCCTTTGTAAAAATCAAATTGCAATGAGGCACCAGGATTCCACACATCACTTCCAAAGTGTAGGTAATGTCTGGTTTTCATTTGCTCACTGAACCTTGAACCAGAAGTCCCATTGCACAGCCATGCAGACAATTCGCCCTGCTTTCATTTTTTCGGCATCACTCTCTCTCTGTTGGAGGTATGTGGGAGACAAATGTGCCCAAGGTGAACAACCCCATGGGAAAAGGAAGAAACTAGAAATGGACTCAAACTATTTGGAGGACATTTATGCCTGAACATTTGTCTTCATCCCTGTACTCAACTTTATAAGAAAAGCTTTTTTTTTTTTTAAAATAAAGATTTATTTATTTATTTTGGAGGGGGGAGGAGGGGCGAAGGGTGAGGGGGGAGGATCTCAAGCCAACTCCCCACTGAGCAGGGAGCCCACAGCAGGCTCGATCTCACAACCCCGAGATCATGACCTGAGCTGAAACCAAGAGTCCTACATTAAACCGACTGAGCCACCCAGGTGCCCCAGAAATGCTTTTTAAATAACACTTCAATTTGTTATAAACTCCACTCAGGAAAGGCATTTGCTCCAGATTAATAAATTGCATGATCCAGCACTGATACACTCAAGATCCTTTTACCTGAATTATGTGATTGAGTTTCGGAAAGAGTATTAACTAGATCAGAGTAGGTGTTATTGTTTCCATTTTATGGGTGATTAAGAAAAAACCATCTAGAGAAACTTGTGAAGGTTTATCATGGATGTCAACTAGTTATCTATCTTGGAGTTGGGAACTTAAATTTCTAGCTTCTGATCACTTGACACAGATCTCTCTTTTATTTCCTGAAATTAGAATTTTAAAATGTTCAAGTTTACATCAAGTTTTATGCACAGAAGGAAATATGCTTATAGCTATTCTTTGATTCAACCAGTGCGATATATAGAATATTCAACAGTTGGTGACTTGGGAACTGTTCACTAAGGAGGGATACGTGCCGTCAGTAACTGATGTGCTATGACATTGTGTGAGGACTGAATACCAGCCCTGGACCCAACCAGTTTTCTTAAGAACCTACTATGTACTGGGACCTATGCTTTGTAATCACTGTCTTTGTTATATTCTCTTTCTGGTTATGTCCTTAATTTTGTAAAAGGCTTTGTGGATATCTAGACATTTACTATATTCGTCCTTCAAAATAGCAGCCCTATCAGAAAGATGAAGGACTTCACAAACCTCTCCTAGTGGTGAGATTTTGATACTTTGAGTGATCACAAAACAGTCACTTGAAAATTTGATCTGTCATCCATTTCATGGCATCTCCTCTCCCCTTGCACCTGTTTCCACCTCTGCAAGCAGAGATTCTACTACCTGTGACCTGGTGGGGTGGTTTTAATGTTCCAAAGCACATGTACGGTGTCTGATCCCTAGCAAGCTCTCAGTAAATGGTTTGTGGTTATCATTTCAGAAATGCAGATTCCAGATAAAACAAGGATCCAGGCAGATGATAGGTAAATGACATGCTTTTGAAGGCATACTTACATAAGAAGAAAAGGATGACAATATTTATTCAGGGCCTGTTTTGTACATTCTCTAGGGGCATTTCACATTGATTTAATGTCTGATTTAATCCTTTCAATAACCCTGAGACACAGGTACTATTCTTAAAATGCCCATTTTACAGATTGTTATGTTAAACTCTCAGAGGTTAAGTAACTAGGATTCCAACCAACATCTATGTCCAAGTCATATTTTCTTTACACTGAATAACGATGTAAGCTGACAGGTGCCAGACACTGTGCTAGTATCAAGCTATTCTAAATATGTTCATCAAATAAATGGGAGTTCTGTATAATGGAGAACAGAGAGTAATTCTTTTTTTTTTTTTAAAGATTTTATTTATTTATTCGACAGAGATAGAGACAGCCAGCGAGAGAGGGAACACAAGCAGGGGGAGTGGGAGAGGAAGAAGCAGGCTCATAGCGGAGGAGCCTGATGTGGGGCTCGATCCCATAACGCCGGGATCACGCCCTGAGCCGAAGGCAGACGCTTAACTGCTGTGCCACCCAGGCGCCCCACAGAGAGTAATTCTTGTCTTATTTTTACAAGTTATCTTTTGAAGACTATGACTTTTGAACACTATGTACATTCGTGGTTTTCTTAACATATACTTGTGTGGATAAACAGTGTAGGTGAGATAAAAACTTCAGTCAAGGTCTGAAGAAAGAAAAGTATTCAAGGAAAAATGCTGCATATTCATATTCTGCTATAGGTCTTTTAGTTTCCTTTCTGAGCAAGGTCAGATTCATGCATCTTAAGCTACCTTAAGACTTGAGAGGCACACACTCCAGAGAGTCCTGTACACTCAGGACCCTAACCATTCAAATATGGGCTTTGGGGGGGGGTATGTTTGCTTAATAAATGTCTTTCTGAAAAGTTTTCTGATTTTTTTTTTGGTAAGTGGATTGAACTTAGAGTAAGTCAGTGGTGAGTGCACTGTGAGATCTATCTTCGTAGTTCTGGAATCCTGAGGATCAAATCTTTTTCTATGTTATCAATCACCACTCCTGTAAGCCAAGCGTCCCCTGAGATGCTGGGGTTACCTCTGAGAAGACGACTAATGTGGTCCCTGTTCTCTCTGCGCTTTTCTCCACTGGTGGATGTGGACAAAGAGATGGCTATTATGATATATGTGACAATGGAAATAAACAAAAGGTGTCATAGGAGCATCTACATAACTCATCTAAACTGGGAAATCAGAACAAATGGTACTTTCTCAGCTAAGAAGGAATTATTCAGGTCAGGGAGGTTGTGGGGATGGGATGGGCTCAATGCAAGGGTTCCAAGCAGAGAGAGACAGTGTATGCAAAGGTCAAGAAGTCAGTGGAGAGCAGGGTCCACTACAAGAACCAAAGTCAGTTAATACAGCTGGAGCATTGAGTGTGGGAAGTAAGAAAGAAAATGGAGTGGAATGGAAGAGAAAGGCTGAGGCCATAGTATAAATGTCCTATAAGTCATGGTGAAGAGGATAACTTGAGGATTTTAAGGTTCTTTGAACAGGAGAATGGAGTAATGGAAATGTTTTCCCTGCTCACTGTATAGCTTAGAGACCACAAGACCAAAGAAAGGGAAAATGATTCACCAGCACTTTGAATAAGACATGGCAAATTTCCACTGGGGTGATACTGGTCTTGGTGATGGTGAAAAGTGGAGAGATTTGATGGCTTTTTAAGATTTGATGATTAACTGACCCATGGGGGAGAGACTAAATGGTAAACTACTAACTCCTACACACCCATAATAGTAAGGCAACCCAAAAGAAAAAAAAAAAAAAGAGGAGAGATCAATTAAGGAACTTACATGAATGGAAACACAAGGGGCCACGAAGCACATGAAAGCGCACTCAACTCCCCTCCAACCAGGGAAATGTGAATTCACATCAAAGTGAGATGCCATTTTACACCCCTTATATTGGCAAACATTGAAAGAGCTGACAGTGCCAGCAAAAGTGAGAAGAATACTAGCATTATTCCAAGCAGTCTTTGATACCACTTTGGAGACCCACTTGGCAAAATCCAGCAAAGGTGAAAATGTAATGCACTCTGTCCAGAAAGCCCCCTTCTTGGTGTGTATCCTGAAGGAAATCATAGTCTTGTAAAAAATACGTAGAAATACGCTCATACTAGCACTTGTATTGGTGTTTGTTCCATTTGAAGAATAAGAAATGGTAGGTAACGTCAACATCTCTTGCTATGGAATGAATAGTTCCATAAGATACACTGACTTGACAGTATAGTGTATAGCAATTAAAATGAATGAATCAGGTATCTGTGTGCCAATGTGGACTGTATTCAAATAATGCTGGCTTGAAAAAAATCAAGCATCATGTTACATGCCAGCGTGACACGCATTGGTTAAAATTCTAAAAGATGTGAGTGAAGATGATATAATGATGATGGGATGTACACATGGAGTAGAGCCAAGGAGACATGCATTGAAAAGACAGAGCAAATTCGTGGTAGTGACTGGATCTGGGAGGGAAGAAGAAAGGGAGGAGAATGGGCTGGGAGTCGGGATGGAGTGAAGCATAAAGGGAGCTTCACCGTACCTATAATGTTTTTATTTTAGTGACGGATGACAGACCTCTGTTAATTCTTGGTGGTAGATACACGGATGCATGTGCTATTATTCTGAAATTACACGTATGCTTAAAAAAACTCTAAGGTAGCGGTTGGAAACCATCCATGTATTTGGAGGACGATATGAGTGGTGGTGTGAGACTACCTTTGTGGCACTGTTGGGAGAGAAGCCTTATGGAAGAAAGCTGCAGGGTGAGCAGAAGGGAAGAAGAAAATAGATGAATTTAGCACCTTTTCGAAGATGTTTGTTTCACTGCGTAGGGAAGAAAGAGATAGGGATATAGTTGAAGGTTTTTATTTTACTATTATTATTAGAAGAAAGAACTGGTACTTATTTAAAGACTGAGAGGTTGGAGCTAGTTCTTGAAGAGGGAAGAGGGAAGGAGGTCCATGTGGAGGGCGAAGGCTTGAGCAGAGAACGGACACTTCTCGTGGAAAAGGAGAAGAAGGAAGGGACGCGGAAAAACTCATTTGGGCCTGGATGAAATTGGAGACCTTCAATTTCTCGTGGCCTCAACCTCTGAAGTTGCATGATCTGCTTCAGCATCGCTCATGACTGCTAACTTATGTGCTCCCAGGGCAGAGCTGGACACCCAGCTCTGGGGCTGAGATCAGAGCATAACGAAATTCAGACTCTGAGAGTCCATATTCATCATTAGCCAGAGCTGCTACGAGCCCCAGAAGACCCATTAGACAGGTTTAGCTTAAGATCCACTCATCACTTTGACCTTCTCCATCACAGCCACACAAGCAATAGAAACATTGAAACTTGATGGCACTATCCAGATTTGGTAATGAGAACCTTGGAACATATTTCAGCAAAGACGCAAGACTTTTCTCATTTTGAAAAACAAATGTTCTTTGTTCATCATTACATATCGGGTGCATTTATAGGTGGAGGCCATCATGATGTCGCAGAACCTTGGCCGTCAGAAGGGTGACTTCTGCCCAGGTGGTGATGCTGTGCAGAGCTAGGCAAAACGTCATCCTAATTTATGATTTCGTAACTTCGTAGGTTTGCATATCAGATTTTCCCCAAACAAGTCCCCTTCGAAGGGTATTAACAGGCAACAGTGGGGATGGTTTCACTTCTTTCTGAAAAATGCAGGAAGGGCGAGAGCCACTCGAGAACCCCTCCTCCCCTCGTTATGCCCCCTCCCCCCCCCAGTCTTCATTGATGTTGTCCCACTTGAACATGGCCCCTCTCCCTGACATGGGGGCTCGCCAGCCCTGATTGATCTCTGGCTGGCGGTAGTGAGCCTAAGCCCTCCAGGTCAGTCTTCAGCATCACAAACCAGTTTTCTTTTCATGAAGATTCAGCTTGACCCTATCGGTAGGGTCTCCTTTTAGTCGGAGGGACAGAAAAAAACCGAGTTGCTTCTTGTTCCTCGGCTGTCTCCCACAAATGAAACGAAATAAAAGAATGAAAGAAAAATGCAGGCAGTTGTCCGTTCCTAAACTCTACAGACTCACGCACACTGGTACCCAGGTTCAATTCAATGAAACCACTTCAGTGTGATTGGTTTAGCAATCTCGTACGCGCCTCGTGCTTACCTAAGCTTACCGCTTTCATGGTCTTCGTCCAAAAAGGAGAAAATAATCGGGATCCCAGTCGTTCCAGGAGGCTTCAAACATGCTCACGGCCTTAAAAATCAGAGTGGAGACAGATCTATGCTGAGAACATTTCTGTAGAGCAAATTCTGCAGAGAATATTCAGCCACTGGACAAGGTTGATAACTCTGAGAAGCCTACAGAGGCATTTAATCTTAAAACTGCCAGGACGGAGAAAAAAGCACCCTTCTGTCCACGCTTCAGATCTTTGAAACAGGTTTTTGTTTTTTTTTCTCCTTCCCTTGCCTTTTCTTTTAATTCTCAATATAGAGATTGTTTGGAGCAAAAGAGAGTTTTAAAGTAAGTGGGGCAGGCACTCCTAAAAAAACCCCCCAAAACCAAAAAACAAAACTGACTTGATTATCTGAAACTTTTATGTGCTTAGAGAGATTAGAACGCTGAAAAGTTTCTTAGAAGAAGAATGCTAGTTTTGTTAACATCTATTTTGACGTATAACACTTTTAAAAATTATACAGGTTTCAGCAAAATGACGCTCGAAATGAGATGGCAAGTACCTTAAAAATGGGCTTTCTCTTCAACATGTATTATCTAGACTCTGAAACCAGTTCTAAGAGTCACAGAGCTGCACATTTCAGTAGCCGCGCACTGACTCCCCAAGAAGGGAAAACATGGGGAAAATAATAGAGGGATAAAACTATATAAAGGGATACCTTTCTACGGGGGCTTTAAAAATGGATTGTAAGAGTTTTGGGGTGTTTTCTTTCTTCCTCTGCAGTGGAAGAGCGATTTGCTCAATTTTGAGTTTTTCGCATCTCCAAAGTTTCACTGAAAGACCCCTAGGTCTCTAACCTCCCGACCACCTCTCACAGGGCTGCAGAGACATCACCCCACCCCAACAACTACAGTGGAAGTTAGCTGCAGGCTACGGTTATATAATATCACAGAGAAAGATGAGGAATTACATTATGGTCATTGCTGGAAGGCTATATTACAGCTATTTCAGAAAAGAGATTTATAGTAGGATTTAATGAATGCAACCAGTTTCCTTATCAGTCAGTAACCATACCCATGTTGTGTGTATGGTAAGATTAAATTAAGCCACTATAATAACCTTACAAAAGGTGAATATTTGGTAAAGGCAAGTCTGGCTAGATGAAATTGCATTAGCTTGATGCCATGGTATTATTCATTTCGACATAGGTTGTTGGTCAAGTCTGCCCAAAATGTGCCTTCTAATTTTTAGGCATTTCCCTTATTAAGGAACATGAAAAGGTCTAGCTTTAGGATGTAGATATTATTGGAGTTATCAATCTCAGCCTACTTAAAAATATCACAGGCTAAAACTTTGAAGCACTGTTCTTTTGCAAAATTAACATTTTCTACCTTAGAGCGATTTTCACACATTTACTTTTACTGGGAATTATTTTTTCAGGGATCATTATATGAAGGGTCATTATATAGATAGGCTAGAATACTGGAAGATTTGGAACATTAATTCAGATTTAACAAAAATCAGTCTGGAGCTCAGGAAAAAGCATCAACAGACAACTATAGTCTATTTTAAAGGCTTTATTTAACACCGGCTCCCTGGTAATTTGTATATGTATCTAATTCTGAGGGAATCTTGCCTCACAATTCGCAAATTTTGGACATAAAATTGTCTAGGTTGTTATTTCTCCCTGCACTGAGATTTTCTCAATATATGTTCTTCAAACTTGAACTAATCTAGGCTAAAGAAGAAAGATCGTTTTGTCACAGTTTTTAAGTGATGATCCAGGAAGGTCAGCAGGGCACTGTTCGCATTTCTATTTTGGCAATCTGACTGAATATTACAGTTGTGTGTGTGTGGGGGGAACCCAAAGAAATTAGATTTTCTACAGAGAAAAAAATCTGAAGCCAGAGAAATTGTATGGCAATGTTTCTAAGTCCTAAGTATGTTATTTGCTATTAGATTATTATCTTGTCCAGCTTAAAAAAAAAGTTGATACGCATTTAAGAATTATCATCTTACTGCTGGCCTTGGCCATCCCCAGTTCAGACAGTGGCCCTCCCCAATGACACGTGACCCACAGAGCTGCTCCTGCAGCCGGCAGGGAGAAAGCTTAGCTGAGCACCCTCCCCCCACAAAACATTCTGGTTTTCCTGATTGACTCAGCTCCTGTAACCGGTTTGGAAGAGTAGTTACAAAGCCATAGTGTGAGTCAGGGGTTCAAAAGACAAGACCCCCTGACTGCATGGGCAATCGGCAAAGTTGGCTAATCTCTCTCGATCTGACTTCCTAGGTTCAAACATCCCTTCCCTGATGCCCCGAGGAGATCAAGTTCTCGTACAGTGTCACAGCCTCCTTCTTCATGTGTGATTACACATGCACCTGATAATATTATAACAGTCTCTTTCCACTTAGCAACTGCTCCCTTTAGCATCTTCAGCACCTGTCACAGGGCCTGCCACATAGTAGATGCTCAACAAATGTTTGTTGTGTGAATGAAAGGGTCTATTGAACCATTCAAATGTTTTCGTGTGTACAGGTGTCAGACTAGTGGGTTGCTCGAGATCGAAGACCCCCGAGAGGTGAATAAGTTAATCTTAGACTAATGTGGTACCTCGATTTTGTGGAACATATTTTCAAACAGATTTTCTAAAAAACTTATTTTACCTATGACATTGTCTTAGATGAAAGAGGAAGGAGGCTTTAGGAAACTCCAAATGTCACAGAGTGGGGTTTGTTCGTTAATGTCAATGAAATGTTTCTATCGAGCAACTCTTTGTATCTTTATTTACGTGCATCAAAGGACTCAGGCCATTCGATCTGAAAGTCCTTTCCAGGCTGAGCAGATAATATGCGGGAAATAAAAAGCAGAAGGCTCTTATGTAAATAAAATGGCTTGTTATTAATTCATTATTAAATATTCCTGTAAAAATTTGAATAACAAAACAGCATGTCTCACTGTGAAAAAATTCACGGGTACAGTAATTTGAAAAACAGTTGACTCTATTGAATGTTCTCCCTTTCCTCCAAACACCGATGCTATTCTAATTTAAAATAACCAGTTTGCTTGTAAAACAAATGTTATATACCATTTAAAAACTGACTGTCTAATAATACCTCTGGTTTTTCTGTGTTCTGGATATCTAAGTATTTACATACACATTACTAACCTCTATTAATTTTATTTTGCAATCAGCGGAGGCCTTAAATTTTATTTTTAGCTAGAGAATTGCTCCTGCCTCAGGATCCATTTCAAGATAAAATTAATTTCAACCTACTGACAGGTAGAATTTTAAGTCACTTTCAAATTTTATGTTTCAGCGAATGCGTTCTCTCTCTGTTTTCTTCCAAGTGTATATTTAACATGCGGTTTTTCTGTTTTCTCACTTTCTAGAATCTTCTAAGCCTTGGCTTAAAGTTCTGAGAATTTATTTTGTCTAATCACAACATAATAATGAAACATTTGTGGATTTTTATCATAATCCCATACAAGTAGAGGACCTTGATTCTTTTTTTTTGTTTAATTATCTAAAATTTTGGACCATATTTTCACATGGTGGTTAGTTTCTCATTGATTAAAATAGTCCTTTGTTTTCAGAAATATTTATTAGCTGCTGTGACAGTCAGCTTTGCTATCAACTGTCTTATACAACGCACACCAAAAAATTGTATCTCAGCGTTGCGTTAAAACTAAAATAAGCTTTCAGAATTTTTTCAAAGGTTTAAGACTTAAAGAGTCAGATGTAAATAACTGAAGAATATTCTGCTCGGCCATTGTTGGAATGGTATTCCACAGGGGATATTGTTAATGTGACTGACAAGTCAATTATATCCCATTCACAAATGTTTTGATGTCTGCAATATTAATAATACTGCATTGCCCATGAGAAGTGCTACCCTAACTACTGGCATGGAATAGTCACAATAAATGGCAGCAAATGTAATTCTAACCTCTGACTCTGTGACAAACAGCATGGGTACTCTCTGGTGCTCTGCCTTTAATTTCACTGGGCATCAAAGGAAAATTCAAGCTCCTTGAAAAATAACTCTAGCCCCATGTCTCTGATAAAATAAAATGCTTACCCACAGACATAAATTACCATGGAAATAAAAAGAAGACCAAAAAAATTACAGTTTCCTAATGCTCTTAAATCAAAGTAGCAGAGGGAGCGGAGGGCTGCGAGCCGAGCCCATGTATTATGCAGCCTTGCTGCTTGGCGAACAATCTCGAATGGCTTTCATCCAACAGGTTTGCTCAGTTGATGATGGGGGAGTGTTGTTCATAATTTTCAAGAACAGAGTCTTTTAATAGTCATTTCGGTGGGCGCCCACTTGGAAGTTTTTGCTGGGCAGGCATTATAAATTAGAATTTAGTCAATAGAAGCCGTAACTACGATTTAAAAGTTACAAAACTATCGACTCAGTGGGAGTCTGTGCGGCAGACCCCGGGACAGGGAGCCTCAGTCCCCACTCTCTAAGCCGTCTTTGCCTGTCTGCCTCCCCCCTCCACCCGTTCCTAACTCCCTGTCAAACTTTTACAAGAGTTTTTTCTTGCTTTTACAAGAGAAAGAATTCTCCTTAAAAATGAACACACAAACAAGCAGTAAAAAGAAAGTCCTCCTTGGCGCCCTGTCTTTTCTCCGAGGGAACTGTCGCAAGCAATGCTCTCTGCGTCTTTGCGGTGGGTCTGTTTCTATAAAAGTACGTACATATGCATGTATAGGTACAAAAATATAATCAAATTGTGCATTTTAAACAATAAATGAGGTCAAACTGTTCCTATTGTTTGCGGCTTTTAAACACTTGATATGACTTGAAGAACTTTAAGCATCCATATATAGAGATTTCTAGATAGAGCCTAGTATATTTAACCCTTCCTTGATAAAAATATAAATTGTTTTCAATATTTACTTTTGAAATACTATTACTATCCATTTACGATTGATAGTGAGTTAAAGAATATGTGTGAGTGGTACTTGTGTACCTGTAGGGCTTTCTCTGTGGTTTAAACCAGAGGCAGGATTGCTAAAGCAATGAACGTATGCATTTGTGGTGTTACTGAGTGTCGCCATGTTGCCCTCCAAAGGAGCTATACTCATTCTTCTTACCAGTCTCTATCCGATTTATTACATTATATCCTCTCCTGTTCTTGGAGTTGTCAGAGGTGTTGACTTTTGCAAATCTGATGAATATGAAACGATACCTCATTGCGATGTTAATTGTAGTTCCCTGATTACCAATAAAGTTGAGTCTATCTTCATTTGTGTATTGACCTTTTGTGGATTTTCTGCTCAGTCTTTGCCCTTAAAAAAAAAAATAGCTTATTTGAGAGATAACTCCCAAACCTTAAAGGTCACCCCTTTAAAAGGTACAATTCAGTGGTTTTTGTGTATTTGCAAAGTTGTACATTGATCACCCCCCAAAGAAATCTCATAGACACCCATTAGCAGTCACTCCCCATGGGGCTTCCCTGGCAACCACTAATCTTTCTCCATGGATTTCCCGTTCTGAACATTTCATATAAATGAAATCAGTCACTATGTGACATTTTATGTCTAGCTTCTTTCACTTAGTGTAACCTTCTTAAAGTATTTCATTCTTTTTTGTGACTGGATAATAGTCCATTGTATGGATATACCACATTTTGTGTATGTAATCATCAGTTGATGGACTTTTGGGTTGTTCGTACTTTTGGCTCTTATGAGTAATACTTCTATAAATATTCATGAACAAGGTTTTGTGTGAACATGGTTTTAATTGTCTTGGATATAAATTGAGCACTGGGATTGCTGGGTCATATAATGATGTTTAACCTTCGGAGGAACTTCCACATTGTTTTCCAAAGTGACTGTTATTATATTATATTCCCACCAGCAAGGTATGAGCCTTCCAAATTCTCCACATCATTTTTTTTTTTTTAAAGTAAGCCCCACACACAACGTGGGTCTTGAACTCATGACCCTGAGATCAAGCCTTGCATGTTCTCCCCAATGGGCAAGTCAGGCAACCCTCTCCACATCATTTCTAATACTTTTTGTATTATCTGTCTTTTTGATAATAGTCTGCCTAATGGGTATAAAATGACATCACATTGTGACTTCGATTTGCATTTTCCCAGTGAATAGTGATGTTGAGCATCTTTTCATGTGTTTTTTTGGTCATTTATATATTTTCCTTGGAGAAATGTTTATTCAAATCTTTTGGCCATTTAAAAATAGAGTTATTTGACTTTATTTTTGACTTGTAAGAGTTATTTATTTTTTTTCCTGGTTACAAGCCCCTTATCAGGCATATGATTTACAAATATTTTCTCCCACTCTGTGGGTTGTCTTTTCATTTTCTTGACGGTGTCCTTTGAAACCTGAAAGTTTTAAATTTTGGTGAAGGGCAATTAACCCACTTTTTTCTTTTGTTGCTTTTGCTTTGCTGTCATTGTGGCACCAAAATCCCAGGTCACAAAGATTTGCTCATTTGTTTCTTCCAAAGGTTTATGATTTTAACTCTTACCTTACAGAGGTAGAGATCCAATTTCACTCTTTTGCGTTGGATATCAGTTGTTCCAGAGTCATTTCCGAAAACACTTCTTTCCCCATCAAATAGTCTTGGCCCCCTTATTGAAAGTTAAGTGACTCTAAATATAAGGTGTGTTCTTGTTTTTCTTGAAGTCTCTGTTCCATTCTACGTGTCCATCCTTATGCAGGTTCCACACTGTCAATCACTGTAGCTATGTAGTAAGTTTTGAAGTTATGAAGTGTCCGTTCTCCGCTATTCTTCTTCTTTTCCAGTTTTGGCTAATTTGATACCATTTTTTTATTAGGTAGATTTTCTTGACCACATTGGCCTGTGGGAGTTCTTTTGCATTCTAAATATAGTTTTTTGTTTGCCATAGTAAATATTTTTTTCAAGTCTATCACTAGACTTTGAATTCCATTTATTATATTTCTCATACATTACACATGTGATGAAGCCAAGTAATGATTTTTCTGGCACCTGTATTTTAAATAAGAAGTTTTTTTTTTAATAAAATACATTCTTCCAAGAGTTTCTTTTAATAATTAGTTTCTTTCTATAGTTTTTAAACTTATCTGTAATTTATTTTGAATATATTTTATGGCAATGTAGCTTTTTCTTGTTTTGTTTTGTTTTGTTTTTCTCAATTGAACAGACACTATTCTCAATAACATTTACTGGATATCTGCTATTTCTCCACTATTTCAAAATCCGTCCATTGTCACATATTAAATTCTTATACATACAGTCTCTATCTATCTACATATATGTATATGTTTGGTTTGAGGTTTTTCTATTCTTTCTTGTAATTTATTTATGTAAGGCAACAGCAATGGATACTCTTAGTTATTCTGGTTTTATAATACAGTTTGCTATTTATATGGTAGTCCCCCATTTCCAGTTATTCTTTGTCTTTTTCTTTTCTTTTAAAAATTTTATTGGCTATTCTAATATACTATTTTTTGAGACAAATATTATAATTTGCTAAATTTCAAATAAGTCCGGTTGCTAGTTTGTTTTGGGTTTTATGAAATTTACAAATCTGTTTGGTAGGGTGTTGCTGGAATTGTAATCTTTAGCATTGCCATCTAGGACTGGAAGATATCTCTTTATTTATTTGGATCTTTTTTTATAGTTCTGTCTCAACTCTTATGGTTTCCTTCAAATAAGTCTCACAAACTTTTCATTAGTGAGGCCCATTTGAAATACATACGTGTTTTGGGGAACTAGAACCTGATTTTCCATGGAAATTTTATAATAGGTAGTGGTTGGTCCCCAGACACAGTGACGTGGGTTATGAGTCATAACAGAAGGAGACAATGGAGTTCAGTGGTCAGGGTCTGGCCACAAAAGTTAGATGATCTGGAGACCTCCTCCCAGCTGAGCGACATTGAGCACATTACCTTCTCATTCTGTGCTCATTTCTTTGCATGTAAGGTGGTGATGACAGTCCCTCCCTCACAGGATGGTTGTGTGGATTTATACTGGCCATGTAGGAAGTATTGAATAAACGTCAGCTATTGGTATCCATTTCTAAGAAGCACCTGATTTGAAATCCAATAGAGGGCATCTGGTTTAGGCACACCCCTGACTCCTTCCTTGTTTTTCAGCTTTGTGACTGCGGCAAAGTTAGAAGACATGTATTTGGTCTGGTAAGTGGGGTTGAGACCCTTGGAAAGTTCTGGGTAGGAGAGGGAGAGAACATCAGAGTGAGATTCTGCAACAGACATTCTTTTAAACGCAAGGAGCAGTTCAGATGCTGCCCTCACAGTGGTCTGCAGTGATGCTCTCAGCCAGAGCCTGACACTGGGCCCTAACGGCCTCGCTGCTCCTCGTCTCCCTCCAACCAGCCCCCGTCCCCGTAGCCACATGGTCTCCTTAATATGCAGATCTCATCCTATCATTGTCTGTCCTTAAGCCTTAATGGTTTCCCAATGCATTCAAAGCAAGATCTAGGCTCCCAAATGTGGTTGTAGAATCTGGCTGCTTATTACTTTTAAAAGTGTCCTTTGCATCTACCACCTGTTTGTATTATATCTGGTGAAATATACTTTGAAAACAAATGCATTTAAATGGATGGACAAATATTCTTCTTAGCCCAGATCTCATGGTCCATTGCTTATCACACAGAAACGTGGTGTAAATAAATTCTGTAAATTATCGATAAGTTGTCTACTGTCTTTCCAGTTAATTTATACCATGCTTGAGTATATGAAATCCTGCATACAATATTTTCCCCTGGACGCACATTTTAGACTCTCATAGAACTTAATGAAGGCTTAAATATTGCTCAGAAGGTCAGTCGTGAACCCTAGGGCTGCCAGTAGGGTATGGATGCCAAGATGGATCGTTAAGATAAATTTAAGCTTACCTACTAATTTCTGTTAAAGTGCGGACAATGATCCTGACGGCAATCAGGAGTCAAGGGGACAGAATGCTGATCCCAGTTCTGGGACACACGGGCCTTTGACCCTGAGTGGGTACAGAAAAGTTTCCAGGCCTTGCTCAGTTATCCACATGCGAACCCATTAGAGGCTCTTCCAATGTTCTCTTAGCTTCCATCAAACTAAAAAAATATTGTTGTTTTGATCTCTCCTGCATTCTGAGTTATTTGTTTAGTCCTTGCTGAAGGAGGCTGGACACAAATGAAACAGAATATCTGGCCCCTACCTTTGTAGAATTTGCAATATTTTACAGAATGAAGTGATACACGAACCATTTACTTTAATTTCATGTTTTGGTATCTTGAGGTTGGCTAATGAGCCCGTTTGTGCGAAATCCAATTACCCATTCTATTTCTCACCCTCCGCTACGTATGTGAATACATTCATTACCCACTTCCCCAGACCACTCCCCAATACCACCAACCGCATAAAGAGAGCTTTGTGAAAGGGGTGGGATTCGAAGCAAGGGGAGGGGCAGACTTGAAAGGGAGGGCATTATTCCAGGTCTCAGAACCCGTGTGGAGGAAGTGTAAAATCAGGAGTGGGAAATCAAACATCAAGAAGTTTAGTTTGGAGAGAACAGAGGGAGCCTTGAGGGCGAGGGTCTTCAGAAGGATGGAGTGAAGAGTTAGGAGTGGAGACATTTTTCAAACCGGGATTGAATGACAGCCACAAAGGAAGGGAGACAAAGACCAGAATTAACCTTCAAAAAGAACAAACTAAGACACAACTTCATGAAGATATTAAAATGGCTGAAACACTCCCTTTGTGTTCCTCAAGGAAGGGTAAAACTGGGTGCAGTCCAAGTATCTACCTATGAAGTGGCCCCGAAGTTAGACATTCGGTACCCGTCCAATTATATCTGTAGCGTCGTCAGCTGGGCATCTGTTCTCTCATCAAAGCAATGTGACATTTAAGACACAGAGTCAAACAGATGGCTGTATTTTGCTGAACTGGACTTTAATGAAAAAGTCCAGATTCTTTTGTTGCAGAGGAAAGGGATTATTGCCTTAGAGGGTGTTCATCATGGGGGGAAAAAAGATAATGCTACATCAAAGAATGGAAATGGGGAAGAGAATATTGAGATGATTTTACCTCTCCTGAGGCAGAGAGAGAAAGAGAAAGAGAGAGAGAGAAAGAGAAAGGAAATATATCATGTGAAATATTCCAAATTCATAAAAGAGAAAGCTAAAGCGGGGATCCATGAAAAATCCTGGGTGCTCTAGTTAAAATGATAGAAACTTCAGTTGACCTGATTCAATGCAAAAATTAAGAAATATTGAATGAGGTATTCCTTCCTCTAAAAAAAAAAATGAAAGAGACACAATAGGTAGGATTAATACCAAATTATCATAGGGGAAAGATTGCAAAAGTTTACATTTGCTAAAAAATCTCAGGCTTTCGAGCTGAACGACTTCCAAATGACAACGGTACTCTCGTTTTGGACAGGTTGTACATTTCCTCTTATTCATGCGGAATTTGTTGGGTGCCCACCAAACTAGGGTGCACCTTTGGGGGTTTGCTAAAGGGAAGTTATGTCATCAGCTTTGTCTCACGGCATCGTGTCGGAGATCAATGCTCGTGGTTGGGTCCATACCTGTCATAAAAATAACTTCTTAGGTTTAGGGACATTTTTTTTTCCCCCTGCAATTTAAATGGCTTTGAAACTCCTGATTTTAGAGTTGCCATTCCCCAAACAATTATCTCTGTAACACTTTAAAAGGGAAGGTGTAGAGGGGGGTGTATGGATATGGTTCTTTTCCAAAGCTCATTAATTGAATGCAAATAAATTGTAAACTCATTATAATGCAGGGCGCTTTAATTAAAAATGGGTACATGTGATAGAATAAAAACAGCACGAGAATGCACTTTACTTAGAATTTGATAACCTTTTATAAAAATAGTTCTTAATCAGTAGCAGAAGGGGCACAGGAACCTCTGAGTATTGTTTGTAAATGTAGATGTTTTTTCAGTAATTGTCTTTATAAGTCAAGTCACCCGGAGGGAGACTCGCTCACTAGGGCTTTGAATTCACTGACTGCCTGAAAAAGTTACGGGCTGCAGCATGGCGTCCCAGCACAGGGCTGGAGCACATTCTCAACATCAAGTGTCTTCCAAGAGGCTTTCATTAGTTCACTCAGGACCAACTCGATATCTCACGACACAGATGGTTTCAAATCAGGGGTTTTAAGTGCATCTTCTAATAACTACAGGCAAAGGAGAAATCAGTTTGCTTTCCTCTAACTCATAAAAATAGCACCGATTGTCAGATAAAGGAAGTCATCAGTGAACTTGACTTTGACAAATACAAAAGGTTCTCAAGCAGCATGTGTGAGAATGATTACATGTTACCTTGGATGTGCCTACTTTAATGGAACATTTTCCCCCCTTGATATTTGAGTCCATTTAGTTTATAACATAAAAAAAGGCAAGTCTCAGTACCCTTAGCAGGATAAATAGAAACTCAGTCCAGTCCTTTCTTTAAAAACTCTTTTATTATTAGAGACTTTACTACTGTTGAAGTTTACGCATTCCCTTCTGGATCTTTCTGTGCGTGTCTATCTTTTGCAGCAAAGTAAGTTCATACTATACACACTCTTTTGTAATCTGCTTTTTCCAGCCAATGATCTACACCTTTCCATTTCAATAAATGTCCATGGACTGATACCCAGCCTGTGCTTGGGTGACACAATTGACCCCAAATGTCCTTTGCAGGGTGAATTATGGAACCATGTATTGAAGTTGGCTGCTAAGCCAACTGAGTCCTTCCCAACCAGCACATTCTCTTTCTCAGGACTGTAACTTTTCAGGGAGAATGGACCAATTTGCCTACAGAATGGCTCCCCTCTCCGCTTTTGGATTTGTCTCCTTGTCTCCAATTTTACTCTTCTTGATTCATTATAACAAGATTCTCTTTTTGCTTGGATGGTCTGTTTTAATTTTTTTCTTTCTTTCTTTTCTTTTTTGGCTAGAAATTAGTTCTTTAGAGAATAAAGTATGAATTTAAATAGTAACTACAATAGCAAATAAAATGGCCAGAAAGCTGAGTTAGTTTGCACAATGGTGTAACGTCATTCGCTTGTTACCCCTTCTTGTAGAATCATAAACGTTCCCTATTTGGACACGTGGATTAAAAAGCAGACATAACATTTCCTTCTTCATTCTCTTGCCTTCAGTACCACAGGGATGAATACAAATTTTAGGTCATAATGTCCTTTAATAAAAAACTGAGATTAAAGATTCAATTCTTTGTGGTTTGTTTGTTTCTAAGTAGTGTTTCTAGTAAGAGATCAGCATGAATATATGCTCGTGTGTTGTGATAATTTGAGATCATTTTCACTGTCCTCATTCCTGTAGGAAGTTATGAGTTGCTTTTTTATCTTATACTCTGATAATCGTTCCAAAATAATGATGAAAATGGGTTAGTAATCCAGGTGTCAATCATTTTCTCAATCTCTCTGATTTTTACATAAGCGTATGAACATCAGAGAGTTTTTTTTTTTCTGGGGCAGAATTTTATAAGCCTTTTTGCCAATATTAACAGTATACTATGCAATTATGATTAGATAGGAGCTTCAAGTGGACTAAACATTTATGTACTCTTTTTTTTCTGAAGATTTTATGTATTTATTTGTCAGAGAGAGAGAGAGGGAGGGAAAGCACAAGCAGGGAGAGTGGCAGGCAGAGGGAGAAGCAAGCTCCCTGCTGAGCAAGGAGTCCAATGCGGGACTTGATCCCAGGACCCTGGGATCATGACCTGAGAGGAAAACAGATGCTTAACCAACCGAGCCACCCGGTGTCCCAAAATTTATGTACTCTTAAAAACTAACAAGAAATCTACATCAGTGTTTTTGTCTATGATGTATTTACCAAACAAATACACTATTACTCTCTAGAATTAGATACTTGGGTTTACATAATAAAATGGTAACATTTAAAAACAGAAAACATTTACAGAGTGCTTACAATGGGTGAGGCGCTGGAATAAGTAGTTTGTAAGGATTATTTTAATTTAAACTCCCAAAAGCCCTTGAGATATAAATGTTGTTATTATTATACCCATTTTACATTGGTTGCAAAAAGTAGAAAAATTGAAGAGTGTTTTTATCAGTGGGGGTGTGTGTTTAAAAAGGTACGTTTGTTAAAGAAACAAAAGTGGAAATTTTAGTGATGTATATTTTTCAGAGGCGTCTATTTTAGAACAGTCCCCCCGAGAAGTAGTCTGCAATAGTTGTCTGTGCATATGCCTGCGTGGGAAATACTGACCGAAGGCACTAGCATTTACTCCCCAAATAGGAGAAGCCAGGAAATCAATATCATGTAAGTACCACGAATTTAGCCTCCGGTATTACTCTAGCCTACCACTGAGGATACTGTAGACGAGGCAGTTTAGATTAGAAGGCTTTTTGAGGGTCTTCATAATAGATATTAGTCAAGTGGAAACCCCCTACCAACCCTCAAAACAAACAGACAAACTTTGCTTGTACTCATTCTATTGGGTATTTGCATTTACTTTACAATTCTACCACTACCACTCATGGACTGATTCCGATAACAGGAGTATTTGTTTTGAAAACAGACCGAAAAAAGGGCATGCATATAACATCCATGAAAGACTCTTAGCTTGATGGTCTATTTTCTTTTGGAATAAAAAGTAATAATTTGTTTCTACATAAATATTTTATGGTGAGTTTAGTCATCAGGTGTCCAGAAATGAATAACCTGAGTAGAAGAATGAGTCTTAATTGCATAGTTTTAGCTGTTATTGTGAACTTTCAAGCATTGTAGGGTTTAATGAAATTAGTAACTGAAGTATATGAATGTTGAAAAAAAAAGCAGAGTTCAGAAAATAAACAATCTATTTTATTTCTAGAATGAAAATTCTTGGGCTATACTAATTGCCACACTGTGTCATGATTCAGATAACAGATTAGTTATACTCTTAGAATGGATACTAAGTGTAGTCGGGTTGGAAAAAAGGGCGATGTAATTTCAGAGCGAGGATTTGAGAATGTTTTTAAAAGTTACCCCAAGTTGAGAACATCTATTCATACTCAGTTATCTAAAGCAATAGTGAAAATGTTATTTAATAATGATTGCTGTTAATTGGGTACTCGTTTTGTGCTAAGCACGTTAACGGAGTTATTTTAATCTTTACAATAATTAATATCATTCCCTGTTTGCAGATGGGGAAACTGAGGCTTGGAGAGAAAAGGACCTAACCCAGGTATCACAACGGGTACTGGATTTTTCTTGAATTTCAAAGCAGATCTGTCCTTAAGTCCAAGCCTTGACCTCTACATGATAATTCTCACATACTTTTTTGAGTCCAGCTCCATTTAATACTGAATATTTGATGTTGAAAGTATTGAATTGCTCAAAGTAATCATGGAGATTCTACCAAGGATCACCCATTGTGATAGAAACAGGCAATACAAAAAAAAAAAAAAAAAGAGAGAGAGAGAGAGAGAGAGAAAAAAGAAATGGGGTATAGAGACTGTAAATCCAGTATGGTATCCCCTAGAAGCTTCCAGATAAGTGGGGAGAGGGTAAGACAATTATTAAGACCAGCTAATTATCTGTATCCATTCGAAGGGTGAATTTCTGATTTGAGCTTCCTTTCATGGAAGGTACAAAAGTCACCAATTCCAAATATGAAAGTAATAAATACTTCTCATAGGCAAAATGTATCCCTGTCACATAGAGCAAAATCAATAGGGCTAAATAAAGAAGAGAAAGTGTCTAATGTTCATGGCATAACACTCTTTCTGGAGTGTCCATTGTGGCTAAATTATTTGATCTGTAATATTTGCTCAACAGCAAGTTTCCTAGATTTTGTTTTCTTACTCAGCCATTAAATGAAACATGCTTTGTCATACATTGAAATAGACATTTACTGTTCCAGCATGATGACATTCAAATGTACATTTATCAAAATCCAGAAAAAAGGGTGTTAACTGTGATAATCAACATTTAAGACATCAAAAATGATCATTAAACTTTACAGTATAATGAAAAGTCATGGGAAGCACTTAATATGTTTAGCATCTGAAATTATTGCTCAGATAGTACAGAAAGACAGCTTCTTTCTGGATTCTCTATCTCGCTAGTTCCCTTTCCCTTGGAAAGTATTGGCAGCTATAATTTTCTTGAGAAGGATATTCTCTGCACATTAAAAATCAAGCTCCTTACAACTGCTATTTCTATGTGGATTCCTCATTTCCTCTGACATTGGAAGAAGTCTCCTTGTGGAACTTAAGAAACTGAATGGTTATTTGCCCATAAGCCTAACATGTGAACACTAGGGATTATCAAGTACTTATCGTTATGAGAAAATCACCTGCTTCAAACCAGTTTCTTACTAGCCACACAATTCACCTTAATAGAAATTTTGCGCCAATAAATACCATGCACTGGCTATAGAGAGGTGATTAGTAAATTCCAGCATCCAGCATGGTCCCCAACACATAGTAGGTTCTTATCAAATTGATTCTTTTGTTTTTAATGAGAGAATAAATGATAGGCATGTTAAAAATCCTGAAGTATATATCAGCTCATTTATGAGTCACCCATATTACTTTAAATGCTTTTTTATTCGGGAATGCTTTAGTGCATTAAGAGAGCAAGAGGTCCACAAAAACAAAAACTTTCGATCACTCAACTTTCATTTTGTGCTGGATGTTGTTTCAGATGCTGGACGTTCATACATGATGACCACAGGGCCTGACTCAATGAACTCAAACCTCATGTTATGTTCATTCCAACATAAATGGAGCTCGAGTTGGGCTTTCTGCTGGTAACGATTAAATGATCAGATAGCAGGATTTCTAGTGTAGATTTGTATGGCAAAAACAGGTAAGCAGCTATTAACCTGCAGAGAACTGCCCTGAGCCAGTTCACAAAGAGTCCATCGAGCTTGCAAACTGACCAGCATGTCAACTTCTGCAGCCTCAAGCGGGCTTTCCTTTGGGTTTCCTGCAGAACCAACAAAGACAGTGTGCAAAGTGGGCACAAGGGAAGGACACAACTGCCTGTGTCTCTCTAGTTACTCATGATGCAGGCTAAAGTTTGGCTGTGATTTGGTCTGCAAACAAGGACCACCCTTCCATGTTGGAGGAATCAAGAAAGCAGGGACTCTCAACCCCTGCAGGGGTGGAGTCAAGTCAGTATGAAGGCTCCACCCACTGTCAGTCATGGGAATTCTTGGCTCAGACCTTGCTCTGTCCAGTTCCTTTTTTTCCGCTCTGACATTGGGGCTAGGTATGGCTTCCTCCTAGGTTTCTTTCTTTCTTTCTTTCTTTCTTTCTTTCTTTCTTTCTTTCTTTCTTTCTTTCTTTCTTTCATGTTATGTTAGTCACCATATAGTACATTATTAGTTTTTGATGCAGTGTTCCATGATTCATTGTTTGTGTCTAACACCCAGTACTCCATGCAATATGTGCTCTCCTTAACACCCGGCTAACCCATCCCCCCACCCCCCTCGCCTCTGAAACCTTCAGTTTGTTTCCCCGGAGTCCATAGTCTGTCATGGTTCATATCCCCCTCTGATTTCCTCCCCCCTTCATTTTTCCCTTCCTTCTCCTAATATCCTCCAGATGTGGTCCATATATACAATGGAATATTACTCAGCCATCGGAAAGGATGAATACCCACCATTTGCATCCACATGGATGGAACTGGAGGGGATTATGCTAAGTGAAATAAATTTAGCAGAGAAAGACAATTATCCTCCTAGTTTTCTAATAGGATCCACGATTCATTGTGTGACAAGAGCAACAGAAAGTGCAAAGATGTACTTCTAATAAAACAAAACACTTTCGCTATAAGATACTGGGAAACAGCTCCAACTTTACGCATGTGAATTTTTTAATCTGTAAAATGGGGCTAAAAATACTTGCTTCCTTATAAGACTATTGTAAGAGCCAGAGAACATAATACTTGTAAAGGGAGCCAGCAGGTACTGGTAATCAGATATCATTCTGCCCTCTTATTATAATGGGTCATTCATAATAATGTGAATTCTGCTTCATGCTTCAACTGTTGACCGAGCTTCATGGCTGGAAGGGTACCCAGTTTAGCCATCCGGATTCTAGGCTTATTTTTCCATTTTTGTCCCACGGCAGTTGCTAACTGTAGCCTCAGTGTTTACCATTTGTCTCCTCTCCTTCAGTATTAGACTCTTCTTTCCTTTGGTTTTATTAAAATGATGACAAACATGAATTGCGTCGTATACTGTACGAGTCAGTTTTACATACAATATCTCATTTTGCCCCCACAACAACCCTCGGTATCCTTACCCTCATTTCATAGATGAAAACCTGGAGGTGATTAATAATCAGAATATTGCTCACGTGATTTGAACCACGATGTCGAACTATTTGATCTTCTGCCATGACATCGTTTCCTGCATCCCTATCTTTTATGGTTTTTGAGGTTGACTGGTTTTACATGAAGGCACAAATAAGCACGATACAACGGACACAACATGAATAAGATTTGAGTGCGGAAAACGTTGAGTGTGTACACTCCCTGGAGGTCTACAGAAATCCGCTCTAGAACATAAAAGACTAACTCGGTCTTCAAACTCATGAAGATGTCCGAGCCCCTCTTTTTGAATCTGTAACCTATGACTCTAGAATCCGAGTGTACCAGTTCTCATCCCCCACAGATGCATTTAATCCTTTTTAATAAAGAGAGCTCTCTTGGAAAAGCAACCAGGAGCCCTCACATAGGAAAACATGTGCCCTATGGAGCCCATGGAGAGGGATAGACCAGTGTCCAAATTACTGCTCTTGCTTGCATTTACCTTGTTGTAATTGAGCATACTGGCCTAGAAGACATTGATCAAAAGCCTCCTGGCTGGCCAAAATACTTGAAGGATTACTACATAATGACCAATTCTTGCCTTGTAAGACCAAGAACCAAGACAAAAAAGAGTCGAGGGCCATTTATCAGTTTTCTCTTTTAAAATATTAAATCTGTCCTATAACTGAATCCTCACACATATTATAAAAGCACTGAAATCAAACAACCATGGTTCATTCCTGGCCTTAGATTTTTTTAAACATGCATGTTAAAAAGAGAGAGAGTGAGTGAGAGAGAGAGAGAGGGAGAGAAAACCAAACATGTGTGCTGTCTTTTAATAAAGATCATATTAAAAATTCAATAAATAGCAATATCTCTGATCTCTTAACAAAAGCTTCTGGTGTACAGGAAATTAAATGAAAAAAAAAAACCCTTGTTAATCCTTTTTGATTTCTGTACATTGTAGCTAGAAGCAGAATTCTTTAACTCACAGATTTCTCCTTTTTTTTTTTCCTTTTTAACATTTTTTTTTAAATCTTTTCTTGCACAAACGTTGTCTGGGCAACACTATAAATGCAGCATGATTCTTGGAAACATTTAAAAATAAAGGGGGGTGGGGGAGAGAGCGAGCACTTGTGTCATTGTCTCATCCCGGTGGCCTTGCGAGGAGAAATCCACCTCCAACCAGGTGATAACCTGATAGACTTTATCTTGTCTTCTCCCGGCCTCCCTGAAGCCTGCCAACACTTCGGCTGCCTGTTAGGCATTTTAAATATCCCCCCTGAGCCCTAACCTCACCCCCTTTCTCTTCTTGTCAGCTGGAATGTCTCAGAGCTGTCAGAAGCTTGTTGCTTATTGATGTTTCCGTGTGTTTTATGTCTTTTCTGAGATATGACAGGGCCTGACACAGTGCTGATTTCAATCAGTCTGCTTCTTGGAGAGGCCTGAGATTTTTAGTTGCACAATCCACGTTTCGAGCATAATTCAGAGGCCTCTGTCTAATGAAAATGTTTCAGGAGGCCGAAATAAAGGCCCTGTGCTCAACGAGCAGTGGCTGAGGAATTCACAAGGCTTGAAAAAACACGTGTGTACGTGCACACACACACACACACACACACACACACACCATAGTCCCCCCTCCCCCGCCCCGCCTTTTGTTATAAGAAAAGCAAGAACAGAAAGTGACCTCGGGAGGCAAAGGTTGTGACACTGAATCAAATCCCTTTAGACCCGAACTGACAGGCTAGGCCTGGCTTTAGATTACGTTATCACATCTTAGAACGAGGCTTGTATGTACCTCAGGATTCCCTACATGTAAAGAGCTGGTGATTTTACCCCTGCTGCCCTATTAAGTCAAGTTCTGATGTCCTGTCGAGAATGAAAGCTTATCACGCAGAAGGCTGGGATAAAGGTGGGGGCGGGGGGCAACAACCACAAATGGAAAGAAAATGTGTTGCTGGTAGAGCGCTCATTTCTGTTATTTACAAGGCTGGCCATGTGGAGATTAAAAATATTAGAAAAATGGTTCTTGGTGAATCCTATATGATTTCCTGAAACTTACATAAACATCTCATTTTGTATCATGTTGGTCGGATTCAGGCGGGGCACAGAAGAGACTCTGGATACCAAAGGCGCTTAATAGAACCAGCCTCGGCAGGTGCGTTCAGAGGCCAGCCTCAAATTCATTTCCAGAAACCGGAGCAAGACTGTAGGATAGTTTTGTGTATGTGTCTGGCGAATTGTGTGAACTTGACTTAGTCAAATGATCTCCTCGTGTCTGTTTCTCCATTTTAAAATGGGAATGTTAACATCTTCTATTCCTGGGAAGAAGGGTGTCATTTCATTATTGGTCTTTTGGGCTTTTAAAGTCAAGCGATTGGCACAAGCTTCTGAGAAGGTGATTAGCTCCAATGATAAGAAACAGATTAAAAAAATTCTCAGGGACTAGTGTCCCGCTTTTTTGCATGAGAATATACCCCTCGCTGATCTGCAATTAATATTTGTAATATGATTCAGGACTTTTAAAGAAAAAAAACACTTGAAGGAAAAAGATTATAATATCACGCCACACTGTCTGGAATGAAATGATTTCTTAAAGGCTAAATATCCAAAGTGAAACAGGCATTAATCAGACATTCTCAAAAAATTATTTTTTGTTTGGATTGATTTTCTTTGTAGGGGGGAGAAGACAGGCTTCTGAGCACAGACTCCCAGATTTCGGCCCTCCAGCTAGCTGGGGGCCGTGGCCCGATTCCATTGTGCTAATAGTGAAAATTCACATATCAATGTGGGTTTTTGGCTGCTCTGGAAAAAATCAACCAGGCTGGCAATGGCCACCATCAGCTGGCTCTGAGCCCCAGCGGCCTTCCTTAGATGGACCCTCTCGTTGTGTCCCCTCTATGGTTAGGCTGCGGCCCCCGCTGCATCTGATTCACAAGCCCCAGTTTGGAGTCAGGCAGCCTTGCATTTGGAGGCCAGCTCCGTCACCTACCAACTGTGTGACTTCGGACAACTTGCTTAACTGTTCTTCATTTCCCTTGTTCCAAACTGTGAAGAGCAGGTCCTACTGGAAATGTTCTTTGGATGATTAATTGCCATTCCAAATGCAGAATTCTTGGCTCATACACGAGCCTTCAATAAAGATGATTTCCCTCTCCCATCCCCTCTTTGTAGAGTATCGAGACGGGATCACCTCGCGCTCGCTGTTTCCAAGTCAGGTTCTTTGCCGAGCTAAGTTAGAGTTGGAGTGGTTTTAGCTTAAAAAAAACCCCAACTCCCCCACCAAAAAAACCCAACGGATCCTTTGCCTCTAAGCCACACTGAGTGAAAATTAACGCTAAAAAAAGTGCTTCTCTACCTCCATTCCATTTTTAAAATGTTATGATATTTTTAACAATATTAATATAATAACAGTAGCATGTGTTTAT
The DNA here is from genome assembly GCF_017311325.1 of Ursus maritimus. NCBI lineage: Eukaryota > Metazoa > Chordata > Mammalia > Carnivora > Ursidae > Ursus > Ursus maritimus. Next base: position 12,049,332 of record NW_024425230.1, on the reverse strand, counting down.
TGGGTTAGTCTGTATTTTATGACTTAGTATCGAATTTGTGGCTTGTTTCTACCAGTACTGTCACTATTAATTTTTGTTCCCATTTTTTTCATCAGCTGGAACATTGTCATAGGACTATTGCTTGCTCGTGATAAGCAGTCTTTGCTGTTATTATTTTAGCTCTGCTTATCAACAGTCAACACATCTCCCCAAATTATTATTATTTTTTTTTTTTAGAAAAACTCTGTTATCAATTTAACCCCTTGGGCACCGAAGGGACCCTTCCTTCCAGCCACTCCTAAGGATTCTGGCGAGCGAGGCGATGAAGCCGGAGAATCGGGGGGAGTCAGAAAGAGCCGTCACTACAAAAATACCACAGGAGGTAGAGAAGGCCTTCACAGTATGACTTGAAGATAGAAATTGATATTGGTCCTGACTCCTGACCCCGCCCGGCAGCCAGAGCTGCTACTGGCCCTTGGAAGGGCTGGTTGAGAGAGAGAGAGAGAGAGAGGGAGAGAGATGCCGGCCGGGAACTCCCAGAGATCATGGGCCTGCCAGGCTCTCTGAAAATGACTGCCAATTTGGCCTAGTCTCAGCTGACTGCATGCCCAGGAGGGAGGGAATGGCAGTAATAAAGCAGTTTAGTGGAGAAAGATATTGCTTCAAGCTCCCAAGGCTTCCAGTGTATTTTATGACAACATTATTCACTCACACACCCACACAGATACACACATCGACACACACCCTCACATGTACAGACATGCGGACACTCATTTGATAATCAGACTATAGATCTAGAGTGTATTATATACATATTTTGGGCAGGGGATGATTTATGCCCAACCCAGAAATGTTATAGTTTAAAGCTAAGTTTCAAATGATCCCAAGAGTTCTTTTCCCAGAATTAAATAATGGGGAAAAGCGACAACAGGCTACACTTGGACGAAGCCCGGGGCTCTTTGTCAGCCCCATGGCTAACGTCCTGGACAGTTCTCCACATACTAGCCTATCCCCTACTTGGGAGGAGCGTTTGGCTGGCAAAGATGCTCCAAGGGTTAGAATTCTGAGAATCCTTTGTAACTTCAGAGAGTGATGCTTCTCGCATAATACAAATTCGTACTGATGTGTATACAGCGTATTGCAGTATAGAATATACACGTGTACAGCCATCATGTCAGGATAACAGCCTAAAATGAATTCGACTCTACTAAAATTTGTCATTTGAAAATATTCGTGCTTAAAGAAAAAAAGAAAGAAAGAAAAGAGTAGCATTTAAAAAATTCGCAGAAGAGGAAACAAGGAATGGCTAGGGGCAATTTTTTTATTTTTTACGGTCGTTCCCCTTTTTGGAGCAAATAGCACAACTGCATTTCAGCATCATAATGAGAAAAGATGCCACGCTTTGCAATCAGCATGAAGAGCTGAATTGCACTTGCTGCAGTAAGGACTATTTCTCAAATGCTCGGGATGGCTGTGCATTGGTTTATGCACTGTGCGAGCCTCATGGCCACCTGGACGGGCAGAGGAGTCATTGTCCCCACTTTATGGAGGGGAATATTGAGGCTCGCAAAGTTAAATAGCACACCCATAGCCATGCCGTTAGCAAATGAGAGCTGAAGTGTTCATTCAGACTTTCAGATATTCTGCCTCTAAATTTATATAGCTTCATAAGCCTACGGTATAGACAGACTTCCTGAAGGTGGGGCCCTTCAGAGCAAGATTTTGTTATGTAAGCACCCAGAGGTCCCGTAAATATTTTGTGCACATTTTCAGTAGGAGTACAATTATTAAAAAAATAAAAATAATAATGCCAGCTAACACTACATAGATGAAAATAATAGATTTTGTGGTAAAGATGTCCCCGTAGCATCTGTTGAACATTCAGTCTTTAAGATACAGGCAGGGAGACTAAAACTCTCTCTAATCCATTTTACGAGTGGAATCCTTTCTCTCCACACTTTCCATAAACTGAGATTTAAATGTAAAGATTTGATCTAACAATTTTTAAGGGAGATAATCCAGTATTTCCTCTCTTGTGAAAGTAACAGCATCTACAATTGACTAATTACAGGGAGAATTGGGCATTCCATGAAGATTAAGGGCAAGCAGCTAATTACACCCACAAGTGGCTAACAGCAGCTACAATTAGCTGTTTATAGGAGCAATTATTGGTGTAGCCAATTTTGTACCCCAAAATAATTACAGGTGCAAAATCTCACATGCCGTTAGAAATGTTCTCTTTCAAAATGCTGGCCCTATGGACGTGGATTTCTCCATTCCTTTGCCTACATAGAGAAATAACCAGAGAGATCCGAAACGTGAAGATGCCAACATGTTACCAATCCGAAAGCTACGTTTAATAAATTTATTTTTGTGCTTGAAAAAACTGCAATTAATCTACCTCATCTAGTCGGTTAACAGTTGAAGCAGGAGACAAATAGAGCCTTAGAGAAGGCTCATAGGTGTATTTCCTTTATACTTCCGATACAGCAAAATATATCTTTTTTTTAAAAGATTTTATTTATTTATTCGACAGAGATAGAGACAGCCAGCAAGAGAGGGAACACAAGCAGGGGGCGTGGGAGAGGAAGAAGCAGGCTCATAGTGGAGGAGCCTGATGTGGGGCTTGATCCCATAACGCCGGGATCACGCCCTGAGCTGAAGGCAGACGCTTAACCACTGTGCAACCCAGGCGCCCCCAGCAAAATATATCTTAAAACCTGTTCTAAAATTAGATCAAGCTACAACATATACTAAAAGCGTTACTGTGCAAATTCTGGGTTTATTAGTTGCTCTGGAGCCTGGGTTCATTCATGTACTCAATTAACAAATGTTTCTGGGATTCCTAACATATTCCAGTGTTTTCTGGATGTGCATGTTTGAAAGAAAAGGCACCCACGGGCTAATTCTTAATTTACCCAATTTCCTAAAATTTATTTCTTGCTCTGGGCAGCCCAGAAATAGAGGTACGATCAGAGTTTATATTTTAGCTCAGAATTGAAGCCAATGACACAATTATCTTAACATCTCTCTCCCAAGTACACCTCCATCCCTAAACAAACAACAACCTACAGAACAATGATCATTGGATTTCAGAAGTTTTCCATTTGGCTTCTAAATTATATAATAATATCATTTAAAAAAAAACAACGGCTCTAATTCTGTTTTTTATGTAGCAGGAGTTTCTCACTAAAACAAAAAACAAGGAGAAAAGTAGTTCCGGGTATCGTGTCTCCGTTGTGGATTATCTTAAACATCGTTTCCTGAAGTTATAGTGCAGGCATGAAACGATCTACTCTGAGTCAATCATGAGGCATTATTTTAAGCTCTAATGCTCTCTGATTTTGAAAAGCCAAGCTTGGAAGGCATGCAGGAGAGTTAATGAGATTGTGACTTATTCATGACTGTGTATTTCCAGAAATGAATCAAACACATGAAAATTCCAAATCTTCTTGGCTGAATAATCTACAGATACCATTGCTTGATCAGCAAACAGGGTTATTTAGAAGGAGAGTAGGGAATTTAAGGTAGGAAAACACAATGCTTAGTCTGAGTGGAGCCGGAGACCTGTGATCTCGATGGTCACCACAGAGCTTTTGAATCCTGACTACGCCTCTAATTTCTCTCTCCGACCTTTGGCAAGGTGTTTTCATCCAGGAGCAGCAAGGTCATTTTCTGGGCAGACCAGACAGACTTGGGTTTGAATCCCAACTCCACCACTCACTAGCTGTGTAAGTCCGTGCGGTGTTCCAAGCCTTACTGGAGATCAGTTTCCTGATCTGATCTATGAAACCCATAAAATGGGGACAATAATTCTTTCCTGATGAGGTTGTTATTAGAAGTGAAATAATGTATTTTATTATTGTCCTTTTTTTTTTAAAAAAAGATTTTATTTATTTATTTGAGAGACAGAGAGTGCGTGTGCACAAGTAGGCGCAGGGGCAGAGGGAGAGGGAGAAGCAGACTCCCCGCTACGTGGGGAGCCCAACCCAGGGCTGGATCCTAGGGCCCTAAGATCAGGACCTGAATGCAAGTCAGACACTTAACCGACTGAGCCACCCAGGCGCTCCTCACTTTCTCTCTTTATAATATGTGATTCATTACAGTGAATCCTACTTGGATCACAAGAAAAGATTCTAGATCCATTCATTCATTGAACAAATATTTATGTAATAGAAAAATAACTAAAATTTACAGCACTTATTGTGAGCTAGGCATTCCTTTAAACTCCTTACGTATATTCACCTTAAAGACCAATGTTATGAAATAGGTACTTTTATTAGGCCCATTTTACAGATGTGAAGACTGAATCACAGAGAAGTTAAGTAACGTGACCAAGGTCACATAGTTGGAAAGTGGCAGAACTAGGGTCTGAGCCCGGTCGTCTAATGCTGCATTATCTCCTATATCCAGATTGCTCAGAAGTGGGTCTAGACATACAAAATCCAAACAATTAAAAGCGCTGTCTCAGAATCTTTCCCTGTGTTGGAGAAAGGCCACAGCAGCTCTACCCAGTGGGGAGATGCCTTATTGTGAGAAGTGCCTTTTCAAGCCTCACACTCATTGCACCGTCTTACTGTTACGACTCATTTGTGGTCTGTCTTTGCAGGTAAGCTGTGAGTTCCCTGAGGCTCCTTCTCTGCCTGTTGTCTGCTGCACACCCGTGCTTGGTGCCTGGGTACTTAATACACGTGTGGTGAGTGATAGAAACCATTCCAAGATGAGAAGCATTCTATCCTGCTGCAGAGGCTGGAAAAGTACCTTGTTTTAGGTACAAAATGTTTTAGGTACAAAACGACCTAACAACACTGGAGATACATATGAGATCTATACATGGGTAAGGAGTTTGAAAATACAGCAGCTGACTTCTTCACTCGGGAAGTAAACTATGTATCTAATTAATTTAAAATATTGTTCACTTTTAGGAGGAGTTCTGTATCTGAATTGCAAAAAAAAAAAAAAAAAGCTTTAGAACTGAAGAAAACATTCATTGAATTCTTTTCCTGAGAAAAACGGTGAGTGCAAAGTATAGCGTCTGTTTCACATGTATATTAATACAGTCAGTATATTTGTTAGTAGAGAGATTGGTGAGAAGCCAGGACATCTTTGACCCTCTTCTTAACTGGGGCTCCCACCATGAAATTTGGTATGGCTGGGTCAGGTTTGGCACGAGTTTCTCACTGCCACTTCATGGAGATAAACATGTAATTCAGAACAACCCTGGTTTATGGGTCTGGTTTCCCCATATCAAATGAACCTTGGATGTATCAGGAACAGATCAGTTTTGAACTCCTTTCCTTGAATGTAAAGTTAAGGAACTTCCAGAATCAGATTTGGGACTCTAACCAGAAAAGACTGGCCTGTAAAATCAGAAGGATTAAGCCATCAAAACAGAATCTAGTTACTAGAAATCCAGCAAATATTCTATTGCTTTCAAGACAGAGAAACTGTCACATGAAGCTAGAAGCACTTTTAAATTCTAACTTGAGTAGTGATCTCCTAAAAATGTATATCTGAGGAGAGATTCACATGGCAATGAGCTTGTTTAAACTGTGGAGTTCTTTAGACAGCCACGTAATTATTACCTATCTGCAAACTGGTGTGCTGATTTGCATAACAAAACCAGTGGAGGACCATTAGAACTTGTGACTTGAAAATTAAATGTCGTGTTCATCAGTAATATAAAATTAGTACAAATACATCAGTTTTTTATTTATTTTTTTTCTCAGAGAGAGGGCACACGCGAGTAGGGGAAGGGACAAAGGGAGAGGGAGAGAGAAAATCTTAAGCAGGCTCCACACTTAGCACAGAGCCTGACATGGGGCTCGATCTCACGACCCTGAAATTATGACCTTAGTGAAAATCAAGAGGCAGAGGCTTAACGGACTGAGTCACCCAGGTGCCCCTACATAATATTTTTAAAAGTTAGAAAAGAAATAGCCACCAATTTGATCTGAATTACCACTAGGGATTGGAGATGCTGAGAAGTTTCTCTCTTCCCGCCACATATCTTTTCCAAGAAATTTGGCTTGTGCTTGTTTTCCGTGATGCACAGGGAACTCTCTTTACAGTTATTCCTCCTTTCCCAGGATAGCCAACCCCTGAGACCCTGAACACTCTTCTTGCAGCTCTGGGACCTTGGAAGTTCTTGGAAATGATGAACCCAGGGCTCTGGACCACCATTTGGGGCTCTAACGCACCCCAAGTAAAGGCCAGTCCTCCCTTTGTGGTCAGACATAAGTTTGATCCTCAAGAGTGAGGTCCTTCGTTAATGACCATGGTCTCCGTTTCCAAGGAGTCCAACAAAATCATGTGTGTACCTTCCTGCTGTCTTATTTTCAGAAACATCCGTGATGCACAGAATATGAAGACCCCCCTATGTTAAGAGGCTTATCCAAGAATAGGCACTAACCATACCTTCAAGAATGCATTCTGGATAAATGATAAAAATAATGAATAATATTTATTTTTATAAATAAATGAAAGTTAGATAAATAATATGAATAAATAAAAATATAAATAAATAGTAAATAAAAATAATTTAAAAATAGAAAAAGAAATTCCAGATAAGCATTTCTTAGAAACAATAGTAACTATGCACACAATTTTAAAATATCCTTTCAAAAAAATTGTTCAAGAATTTGTTTTGGAAAAGTGAACCACATTGCAATACCGACTCGCGTGTGGCTTTCAGGATTCGAATGGTTTGTGAGATGACCTGGAGCATTTTCGGATAGTGTGTGTTTCTTCCAATGATGTGCTTGCCCTCCCCCCACCCCCACCCCCTATGCATGTGTATGGTGTCACTTTTCCATCCTCGCTCCTTGTTGATTTGGTGACAGAACCTCAACTGATTCCCATTTTGGGCTGATATTTTTCTGTTGTGCTGTCATGCTCCTGGTTCAATCCCTCACTGCCCACAGCCATTGGCCTAGGGAATGCCAACAAGCATCTCTATCCGCCTAAACTAGAATAGTCAGGAGAATTGGTGCCTAAATGTATGGGGGGCTTTCCAACCTGTAATAAAATTTGTTTTACGATTTGTGGTAGCATGTGTTTTGATGATCTGGGAGCAGAGAATTCCCATCTAGGATGAGACACTTCCCATCTTATCCTGCAGAAAAACAAAAATACAGATCTCCCAGGTGGGAGAGAACCTGGTCCAGGAGGCTCCCAGCTGAGCTTGGCTTAGGATTTCCAATGCGGGTAAGGGTCTCTCCATAGGGGTTGGTCAGAAGAGGTTTACAGCTTCTTCCTCCAGGAGATAACCCCAAACTCAGACAGTCTAACAAGAGACACAGTCATATCCCCAACCCTGGCCTGTGCTTAAAAAATGTCATGGTTATCCACTGCCATTGACTCCATAGTATGCAATACAATCTTGCCTCTACATGGTTTCAGTCTGCACCATCCCTGAACCCTCATACCCCCATCCCCATCCCCACTAGACCAGTGACTTTTCAATACACAAATGAAATGTATGGCATTTTCTGCATTTGTTCACATTGTTACCACTCAGGCGTGTATAAACCTTTACCTTCCCAGATCTTCTTGGCAAAGAAGATTCTGCTCTCATGCTGCTTGACCCATTTTTTTTTAAATGAGATAATAATTGACATACAACATTGTGTAAGTGCAAGGTGAGCACTGCGTGGATTCGATACCTTTCTATATTGCCGTGTGATTACCAACTGAGCGTTAACACCTCTGTGACATCACATAATTATCATTTCTTTTCTTTTTTTTTTGTGGTCAGGACATTGAAGAGGTACTCTCTTAGCAATTTTGAAATATGTGATATGGTATTATTGACTTGCTCACCATGTAGTCCACTAATTAAGTCTCTGCTTGGCCCATTTTAGAATATCAATCTTTCTCTGTACCTTCTCTGATCTGGCCTTGACCCCGTGCCTCTCCGCTGGATAATGTGATAGACTAATTTGCAGACTAGTCTTGCTGCGTGGGAGTTGGGTGTGGGTGTCAGCTCTTTTATTGGGGTGAAGATGACTATCTGTCCACCCCAGTCTATCCACCTTCATTTTCCAGAAGAATGTAGTCATAGCTGGGCATGCAATTTTTTAGAGAAGAACTGTGCTTCTCAGCCCCCTTGTGACTCGGGGTGCGGAGTGACCAAATCCTGGTCACTGGCATGTGGGTGGGGGGTGCCGTGGTGCCATGTCTGGGACAGGACTGGAAATTTCTCACATGCCCTTTTTCTTCCCTCAGCTCCAACCAGGGAACAGCAGAGATGAGCTGGAGGGACTGGGGGACCACAGTGGGCCATGTGAAGCAGCATCTCCCCAGACAACCCCCCCAGAGAAAAATAAACCTCATTCTTTAAGTTGCTGTTTTGTTGGCGTGCTCTCTGTCTGTCTGTCTCTCTGTCTCATTTAATATATCTATTTTTAAAAGACTTTATTTATTTATTTGACAGAGAGAGACAGCCAGCAAGAGAAGGAACACAAGCAGGGGGAGTGGGAGAGGATGAAGCAGGCTCATAGCGGAGGAGCCTGATGTGGGGCTCGATCCCAGAACACCGGGATCACGCCCTGAGCCGAAGGCAGACGCTTAACGACTGCGCCACCCAGGCGCCCCTCATTTAATATTTTTTACAACCACTTCATCTTTTACCTCCCTACCATCATTTATTGGTTTTGTGACCTTGGATAATTGATGTAACCTCAGCTTCCAAATCTGCAGAATAGAGATCACTTCATATGGTTTTGTGAGGATTCAGTGAGTTGATTCATGTACGAGGCCTGGATCGGTACCCGGTACTAAAGTTAGTGCTCGGTAAACAGGGGTGTGATGCTGGTGATAGGAATGTTCACTATCGTTATCATCTTCCAGACGGCGCTTTTGTCTGTCAGCTGGGCTCCCCCCCTCAGACCTGGCAGGTGCCCTGGGATAGTTATTTTTGTATCCCCAGGGCATGGGGTACAGTGGAGTCTTCAAAATCAGCATTGAGTACGTGCTGTTGACTGGTTCCTAAGGGTCTGGAGTGTCTCCTCTCTAGCTGCCTCCTTTTCTCTGGGCTCTGGTCTACACTCACGTGGGCCCCAAATTCTCCAGCCTCTCCCTACACTGGTACCCATCAGAGGGCCTGGGAAACTCACCGCTGATGGCCTTCCTGGTCTGGTTCCCTCACTCACCTACACGTTTGCTTATTACTTTCTTCCTTCAGTGAGTGTTAACTGAGTGGCTATGACACCTGACATAGTGATGGGGGCTGAGGCTAAGGCAGTGGACAGAACACACAAGTTCCCTCTTTTAGTTACTCTGCCATTCTTTGGAAGGGAGACAAAAGATAAATGAGTAATCACATAAATGGACCGAAACATGGTAGGTGGAGGGGAATGCCATGGGGCATAACTGGGTGATGTGTTAGAAAGCCCAGAAGAACCTGGTCCCAGAGATGATGTCTGGGCTGTTACCTGAACCCTGCTTGCAGATTCGCCACAAAAAGGGTGTTACGCTCCATCGACTTGGGTAACGTCCTGAAACAACTTGGTGCGTCCCCTCATCGTGGATATTTGCTCTTGCTGGAACAGAAAACTGCCTCCCTCCAGGGGTCCCACACTTGACCAGATCTCACCTTGACAGCAGTTGCCAGAGTTCTTCACTCACATGGATCTCTGAGGAAATTAGAATCCAGGAGCTGGAAGAGTGAGCTCGGGTTCTGGAGAGGCACAAAAGACCCAACTTCCTATGACTTTTAGTTTGCAAACATCTGGAGATATTTCAGATAGCTTATAATTTACTGTGTTCAGAATGTGACAGTAAACAAAAGAAAAGATCTTGAGAACTTCTGAGCAAAATTAGTTGTAATTTTACCCAGAGGGAAAGACAAAACGAAGCAAAACAAAAAAAAAAACCCAAAAACCCCGTTACGACTGGGCTTCCATTAGGAACCAGTGTAGGTTTTGAGTCAGAGATGAAGAGATAGACTTATTTTATTGGATAGACTGAGTTCTCCAGAAGGTGGGGGAAGGGAGACTTCAGATGGTCAGCTTGCACAAATATACCTGGCTGCCTCTGTTCCAGTGTCTGCTGTGGTCCTCCATTCCCTGGTAAAACCACCTGTCCAACCGGATGCTTACCAATGAATACAGACAACTAGCCGCTAACCCTAATATAGAAAACTCATGAGGGGCGCTTTCTAAATGACCAGCTCTGTTATAAATAACCGATAATAAGCCATAGCCGTTGCTTGCTGCAGTCTGCTTTCCAAGATAGTGGCAGGTGGATGAGAGACAAAGTGGATACAGCATTGGTTGAGCTTAACTGAGAGTCTGCTCGGATCTCCCTTGCCCCCAATTCAAACTAAACCTGTGGATCCTTATTTAAAAATGATCCCTAAAATAAATATCATTTTTTAAAAGTTTTTATTTATTTGAGAGAGCGAGAGAGCAAGAGAGTGCGTGTGAGCACGCAAGAGCAGGGGGGAGGGGCAGAGGGAGAAACAGACTCCCCGCTGAGCAGGGAGCCCAACCCGGGGCTTGATTCCAGGACCCTGGGGAGCATGACCTGAGCCAAAGGCAGCCACTTCACTGACTGAGCCACCCAGGAGCCCCTAGAATAAATATCATTTAAATAAAAATATCATTGTCCGCTACAGCTCAGAATTACCTCTTACTGTTTTACTGTGTTCTCTTTCGTTAGTGGAACCTCACTGGGACATGTCAATGAGGCACAGAATTTGGTATGACAGCAGCCCCATTCTGGCTTTTAGCTATTGAGGTGCCTACGGAAAGGACATCATCTCAAAGGCGATTTCACCTGTGAGGCAACCCCTTGGCATGACTTTTGATGTATAGGATTGCTGGTGGCTCACAGCCGTGGCTACCCTAGGCTCTCCTGGGAGTTTTACATGATGTAGGTGGCCCCAGGATATTCGTTTTCACGGTCTGGGTTGGGGCTGAAACTATTAACGTTTTAAAACAGCATTCTAGATTATTCCAATATGCCTTAGGTGGAAACTCTCTGCGTGAAGACTTTTTAAAAAAACAGAAAGCATTGACAAGGCTTATTTCTCTGATTCTCCAATTTCAGTGCCTTCAAATGGCATTTTTTATCAGTCACCACAGATGAGGAATAGAAAGGGCCCCGTTATCTAATAAATTATTGCATCAGGCATGCAATGTATAAACATTCAGAAGAGCATGGTAAAAAAGGATACCTTCCAGATATAGGAAGTTGCTAATCTCAGTTGCCTTAACTACTTTTCTTTCCATAAATAAGCCCAATCTCTCATTTTAGCAGGATTTTGGGACCTTGAATTCCGCAACCTCTTTGATAAGCCAGTGAAGGATGGTCATTTGCAGTGCACACGCCAAAGGGTTTCTGAGACTGTAAACAAACAGTTTACCTAGAGTTGCCCAGAACATTGTGTTTGACTGTCAGACACATAAAAATCCCTCGGAGACAGACACGGTGCCGTCCTGCATTTTCGCTTACAGCGGAGCCTCCGGTGGGTGTATCTGTGGTTGTTTATCTAAAGTAGCAAAGAAAGGACAGTATGTGTTTTAATCACTTATCTACATAGATTTGGGTTTAAATTCAAATCCTACTTAAATACTGCATCACTGTTTTTATTTTAAGGCCTGGTGAGTCTTTTTCAATTCTTCAGAAAATGAATTTAGGTGTGTGAAAAGAGATAAGCAACAGTGTGTGAACTTCTCTGCTTGACCACCAAGCGGACATACTATGGGTAATTGGCTATTTCAGGGCAAATTTTCCCATCATGACATTTTAAAAAAAAGTGTGCAGAGCCCCACTGAAGAGCCAACCGCAGGCATGAAATCCAATTGTTATGGAAGTCCATCCCTGGACTCTCAATTAAGAGAAAACGATCAGGTCCATCTAAGTAAGAACTTTGAGGTTTATACATGGTTTATTTTTGACCCTTAGATAAATTGCCAAGTGCCATCACTCATGGCTACTGAAGTAGTTTCCAGCTTAAAAGGGACTCTCCGAAGAGTTTCTGCAATCTTTTACTTGCCTGCTCTGGGGGCAGTGTTCTTGAAACGTTTTGTCCTTAGTTGACCTCACCTGGGATGCTTTTTTGAAAGCTGATGCCTTAAATGTATCGGATCGGCCTTTCTGGAGCAAAGCCTACATTTGCATTCTTTTTTTAAAAATTTTTTTACTATTTTTTATTATTTTTTATTATGTTCAGTTAGCTACTGTATAATACATCATTATATTTTGATATAGTGTTCAATGATTCATTAGTTGCGTATAACACCCAATGCTCATTACAACACGTGCCCTCCTTAATACCATCACCCAGTTACCCCATCCCCCACCCCCTCCCCTCTGAGACCCTCAGTTTGTTTCCCTGGGTCCATAGTTTCTCATGGTTCATCTCCCCCTCTGATTTCCCCCGCTTCAGTTTTCCCTCCCTTCCCCTATGGTTCTCTGTGCTATTGCTCATGTTCCACGTATGAGTGAAACCATATGATATTGTCTTTCTCTGCTTGACTTAGTTCACTTAGTATAATTCCCTCCAGTTCTATCTACATCAGTGCGAATGGTGTGTAATCAGGATTTTGGGACCTTGAATTCCGCAACCTCTTTGATAAGCCAGTGAAGGATGGTCATTTGCAGTGCACACGCCAAAGGGTTTCTGAGACTGTAAACAAACAGTTTACCTAGAGTTGCCCAGAACATTGTGTTTGACTGTCAGACACATAAAAATCCTTTCTGATGGCTGAGTATTATTCCATTGTATACATGTATCACACAAGGTTGTGGAGAAAGGGGAACCCTCTTACACTGTTGCGGGGAATGCAAGCTGGCCCAACCACATCTGCATTCTTAACAGGCCCTTCGGTGAATCTCACACAGATTGAGGAGAGGGAAGCATGGTCTTAGGCCCCAATCCCCGGGGGAGGTGTGAGACCAACAAGGGACGGGGTAGGGGATGAATGGGTGGCTCTCCTCCTCCCTTGGGTCTTGCTAAGACCCTTCCCATCTTGAGTAGCCTGGGTATTTTCCTGAGTAAACATAAATACAGAGATATGGAAACACCTCAGCCTGTAGAAATGGGGAAAGAAGTGGATGATGGTTCCTCTTTCTAGCATCCTTCTAGAAGTTAGTCTGATTAGGATCATGTGTTATTCTCCAAGTAGCTTGTGTTTAGTGAGCCTTGTGGTGTGGTCCTGAAGTAGCCCTGGCATCATTGATCCTTAATTTTGTTGTCCAAAGGAACCGCATGCCTCCAGGGCTGCGCAGCAGACTTTCGACATGAATACGGTCTTATGACTGACTCTTATGCTTGGTTTATAAACCCCACGCGCGTTCCCAAGTCCACCAGGCCCTGCAGGGTGGGGGAAGAGCTCCTCAAAAACATCCTAGGGGCGCCTGGGTGGCTCAGTCAATTAAGCGTCTGCCTTCGGCTCAGGTCATGGTCCCAGGGTCCTGGGATCGAGCCCTGTGTTGGGTTTCCTTTCAGCGGAGAGCCTCCTTCTCCCTCTCCTTCTGCTTCTCCCCCTGCTTATGTGCTCTCTTTCCCCTCTCTCTTTCTCACTCCCTGTGTCAAATAAATAAATAAAATCTTAAAAAAAAAAAGTCCTAACTTCGAAACCCCCAGCTTTAGGCAAATGAGCCATAGGTATAAGCTCCTTCCCATCTTTCTCTTCTCTTCTCCTTCTCCCCAGACTTCCCACTGGGGCTGGCAGTCACACTGTGGAAACTCTGAACTTTTAGATGACGTGAGAATGCAGAATGACCGGAAAGAAAGAGAGACAGCAAAGAAAAAAGTTAGGGGAGGAGTCTCAGATTGGCAGCCTGCAGAGTGTTTTCTGTATTGGGAAATTTCACATAAAAATCTGGAGTTCCAGCTTTTCTTGAAAAAGTAAAAAAAATCTGGCAGGACTGAGACTGCTCCCATGTGGCGAGGCCTGGCCACAGAGGGGAGGGGTTCAGCACTGTCCAATTTGTCATAATTCTTTTCAACCCCTGACCCATTGTTCTAGACCAAGCCTTCTTCTCACTTCTGTCATCTGCCAGTTCCTCCATGATATGTTTTGTGAGCTCTTAGTGTAGTATAAGTTATTCCTACACATTTCTCCTCCTCCACTCCAAAAGTGCATTTTTTAAATGCATTTTTAAAAAAGATTTTATTTATTTGAGACAGAGAAAGAGAGAGAGAGAGAGAGAGAGAGAATAAGCATGGGGAGGGTCAGAAGGAGAGGGAGAAACAGACTTCCTGCTGAGCAGAGTGCCTGACACAGGGCTCGATCCCAGGACCCTGAGATCATGACCTGAGCCAAAGGTAGATGCTTAACTGTCTGAGCCACCCAGGTGCCCCAGAAAGTTTTAATTTTGATTCCTGAAATTCTAGCTATCACATGTACAGCATAAATTCACCTAACCAGATTACTTTTTTTGGTAATGTTTGAATTTTGAAAAAAATGAGTGTGTTTATGGGGGTTAAGGACCAAGAGAAACTTGGAACGAGCTTGAACAGTGAGCGCGTGAGGAAGGCTTGGAGTGTCCTGAAACCACGGTGGGATGGGCAGCGGTTACAGAATGGGTCCGGAGACAGGCAGTGTGTGAAGGTTCCATCTGACTTGTCATGTGGGCTAGACTACAGAGCCCAGTCGTTTGCTCACATACGAGTGTAGATGTTGCTTTGAGGGTGTCCTGTGGAAGTACCATCTGCAGTCTGTTGGCTTTATGTAGAAAAGACTGCCCTCTGTCATGTGGGTGGGACACATCTAATCATTTCAAGTCCTGAAGAGCAAAGCCTAGGGTTTCCCAGAGAAGAAGGAAATCTAATTCCAGAATGCGACGTAGAAACCCTACCCGAGTGTCCAGCTTGCTGGTCTATCCTACAGATTTTGGATTCAGGACCACAGCATCAGCTTTTGCCTGAAATTTTAGCCTACTGCCCTGCCCTGTGGATGTCAGATTTGTCAGCCTTATAATCCTAGAAGCCTATTCTTTAAAATAAACACACATACACGCAGACGTGTAGCCTATTGGCTTTGTTTCTCTGGAGAACCCTAAATGATACAGGTGTCTACTTCAATATTTGTTCTGGGCTCCCATCTGATCAGAAAACAATCCCCAGTTGTACTACGTGGCTGGTCCTCTTAAACCGACTTTCCATTATGTATTCACCCAATAGCTTCCTGTGGTTTGTCCTGGAATCCCAACACATCCCTCACAGGAACAATATTATGAATTATAAACAACAATTTAAAAACCACCATTTGGAAACAATCTGGCCATAAACTGGGGAATGCCTAGAAAGAATAAATGAGATAATGTTCAAGCACAGGAACTAGAGCTTTACTGGTACTGCGTGCGGGTGACCTACAATGCACGCCTCTCCAGAAGCTACGCGCTTGGTCTATCGTTCAGCTCATTCCAGGCAATTATTCTCTCTGCACTGACTTTGGTTTTAGGGCGGAAGTTGGCTTTGCTATTTCACATTCATCTTTGATTTTTTTTCTTCTTTTACTTGAAATTGTTCTGCCGAGCCTGGCTATCTAATACTTCTTTTCTAGCCCTGGCAGAAAAGTATTTATGGCAAAGAAATTATTTTTGTCTGATTTTGAAAAAAACAAAAACAAAAACAAAACCATTGTTCTTTTATGCAATGATTTCCTGCTTCTGAGGATTTTCATAAGTAGGTATGAAAGTTGAGGACACAAGAGGAGTTCCAAAATTTGTTAAACTATATGACTAATCAAGTTAAAACAAAAACAAAATCAGTTACTAGATTGTAAAGAGGATTCTCTGGAGACTATGTCTTTTTTTTTTTTTTAATCATCATATCCCCAAGCACTGTCATTATAACACTTTAAAGTTTACAAAGCACTTTACATTTGAAAGGGCAATTTGAATGTCCTCTGGCACTCTAAAATGTACAAAGGATACAAAGATAAGCATGTATCTGTCACTACCTCTGAGAACCCTCTGCTTACCCATCCATCCATCCATCCATCCATCCAGTTGTCACTCAGCATATTTCTTGAATGCCTACTACGTGTCTCACTTTGCTTGGTGCCAGCCATACAGAAATGAACAAAATAGACACGTCTCCTTCCTTCCTGGGTTTGGTAGAGGAAAAAGGCAGTTAAAGAAGATATAGTCGTAAAATATGATAAGTATGATGACAGAGAAAGAAGAGAGTGTCAAAGGGGGAGAGGTACGAGCACTGAGGCAGGGCTACAGGTGTTGGAAGGATATTCTTGAAGATTTAGTGTATATTTCTTGACATATTTGTAGAGAATATTAGAAGAAATATGAGCTTACCTAGCAAAATATAACATTCAAATTTGGTTCAAGATAGAGGTAGAAAATGACTCAGCAATTCGGGAAGATAATCAATGATTTACCACTTTTACTTATTTTATTTTATTTTTTTTTTCAAAGATTTTATTTATTTATTTGACAGAGAGAGAGAGAGAGAGACAGCCAGCGAGAGAGGGAACACAAGTAGGGAGAGTGGGAGAGGAAGAAGCAGGCGCCCAGCGGAGGAGCCTGATGCAGGGCTCGATCCTAGAACGCCAGGATCACGCCCTAAGCCGAAGGCAGATGCTTAACAACTGAGCCACCCAGGCGCCCCTGATTTACCACTTTTAAATAGGTGCCACAACCAAATGGTTTTTGGCTGAGTGTGATACAACTTTTAAAAAGTAGATAATCACTGTGCTATTTACACCAGTGCTTTTCTAAGTTTAATGTACATTCAAATCACTTGAGGATTTTGTTAAACTGTTATAATTCAGTAGGTTGAGGGGAGATATAAGATTTTGTACTTTTAATAGGTGCTTAGGTGATGTCAATGTTACCCGTCTAAAACCCACACTTTGAGTCATAAGGCTTTGGGCCAATCCAAACCAGTGTCTCATTCCAGGTCATGAAGCTAGAAAACCTTAACTTGAAAATTTTTTAAGACAGTGAAATTTTGCTTAAAATATAAATTTAAAAATATGTTAAATTGAATTTAGCAATGTATTATAAGAATAATGTACCATGACTAAAAGAAATTTTAAAAAAATAGACATTTGGACTTTTACCAAAATAAGTAATTATAGCAACAAACAATTTATTTAATCAATGAATGTCCAAAAGACATTTTCTAAAATTTGGAAGTTATTACTAATAAAATCTTTGTAGCATAATATAATTAAATATGATAAAAATCTATATGTCAAAACCAACAATCAATACCATATTAAATGATGAAATACTAAAATCAGTACTTTTTATCAATTTTTAAATTATTTTCAGATACAATGCACAAGTCCCACTGTCATCGCATTATTTAACTTTCTTTGGAGTTTTAGCTACGCAATAAAGCAAGAAAATGAAATAAACTAAATTGTTTATTGAAAAGGAAAAGTATCTTTATTGGTAGAAGATATGATTGCACACTTGGTAAAGCTAGGAGAAGCCACCGATATCTACTAGAATTAATAAGATAAAGTGAATAATTAGAATTAATAAGGTAATATGGATATTCATAGCTTCTCAATTATAGAAATAATTAGTTGAAAATGAAAAGATTTTAAAAAAGAAATTCACTATAATAAAATAAAAAACACAATTCCAAGACAAAAATTTAACGAGTCATAGGATTTAAGTGAAGAAAATTTCAAAATTACATTGAAGGTCACAAACAAGAGACAAGTTAGAAAGCATAGTGAGCAATATATTTATTATACACTATCACTGAATATCAGACTTTGTCAAGTTAGTGTATAAATATGCTACAATTCTAATTAGAACTCCACCCCCTTTTTTTGAGAATGAGTAAGGAATGTGACAGGAGGAATTTGGAGTTCACATGGAAAAATAAATATTGAAACGAGCCAAGAAACTTTTCCAAAAGATAAAGGAAGTATAAAAATAAACTAATTAAACATTCAATGACTATTTGAATAACCTTAGCATGGGAAAGGACCTTCTCAAGAGACTTAAGAAACCAAGAAGCTCCAAAGGAAAACAGACCAAGTCTGGGAAGATAAGTTGCACTGCAGAGGACAGATGGAGGCCTAGTCCATAACATCTTACAAATTTATAAGACAGACAAACAACTGAAGAGAAATATGGGCAATGGCTATTGGCATGGAGTTTTCAAGGAAGAGGAAATCCTGGTAGACAATAAACTTAGTAAAAGATTCTGAACTTCTCTCACAGTGAAGGAACTACAGAGGAAAACAAGATACAACCGTTTCATCATTCTTATTGGCTAAACGAAAACAGCAACAAAATCACATTAAAAAGCAGTAACAGATAACACTGATCAAGGACTTGGGCAAATGGGCACTCTTGTATTTTGCTGAATGAAGTAGAGATTATTGCAACGTTTTTGGGAAGCATTCTGGAAGTATCTATTACATTTAAAACCACATGTGCCTTTAGACTCTGCAGACCCTCTTTGGGAACCCTTTTCTCTGGAAAGAAAGGCATCAATATGGAAGGACTTACATACAAGAAAATTTGTAATCGTATTACTTTTACTCACAAAGGAAGAAAAAAGAGGAAAGGAGAAAGAAGGTAAAGAAAAGAAAGAGTCCTGAATATTCAGTAATAGCAAAATGGTTTCATAAATGATGGTGTACAGCAGCATGGAATATTTTGCAGCATTAAAAAGAATGTGTTCTACTTCTGTCTTTTGATCTAGATAATGTCCATGGCATTGTTAAGTGACATGAGCTAGTTGCAGAGTAGCATGAATAATGGGATCCCAAGCCTGTAAGAAAGATTTTATATGTGTATATATATGCTTGCATATGTTTGATGTGAGCATGGAAAAGGTGTGGGTAAATTCCGAGAAGGCTCTTTGGCCCGATTATCTCAAAGAAGTAAATAATGTAGGGTTTTAGGGGGAGCAGATGAGATGGTTATGTTTTCTTTAAAATAATAACAATCATTACAACGGATCCCAACACAAACATAAAAGAATGATTAGCCGTTAGCTAGGAGGAGGAGGGAGTGGGGAAATGTTCCAGGTAAAAGGGACAGCCCAGGAAACAGCCTGGTATGAACTCCGAAACAGATTTAAAATGGGGGAGACTATAGAATGGGTACCGCCTTATAGAGCAGGGGTGCGAGTCTGCCTAGGGACTGAACCCAACGATAAGCCAGTCAGAGGCCTGATCCGATTTGAACGTTAGAAATCATTCTGACCGTGGAGCCAAGGATGGAAAGGAGGATGGCGGAGAGTGAGCAAAGGAGGCAAGTAGGAGGAAGGATGCTGAGGCAGGTCAGTGACAAAGGCGGTAGGGCTGGGGAGGGGCACGAGGGGTGGGGCACGAGGAGGGGGTGTGAGGGGTAGGAGAACACATGAGGATCATTTGGGAGGCAAAACGTGCAGGTGATGGGTGATGAGTTGGAGGCGGGTGATGAGGGGTCCGAAGAAGTCGGACGGAGTTGGATTGGCCCATGGCTCCATGTTCACGTGTCACCAGACACACGGAAGGAGCGAGGAAGAAGGGTGGGTGGAGTGGCGGGAATGAGTTCTATTCGGGGGCGCGGAACCGACTCTCCCATAAGCTTTCCCAGGGCGCGCTCAGCCTCCATGGCCAAGTGCACCACCTCCGCCCAAGGTGAGCCCGAGGCTCAGGTGGATGGCTGGGTTCTGATGTATTCGTTCACAGATCCGTGGGCTCGTTTTGCCACGTCTTGCAGGAAACGCCAGCCCCAGGGGCGTGCGATGGATCTGCTGGGTCCTCCTTGCGCCTTGCAGACCCGCTGCACGTCCATCGTTGGACGTCCTTCCATCGCCGGCGGACTGCGTGGCCGCGGTAGCTCTTCCAGTCGGGCCGAAGCAGCCCCCCCCCTCCCCCCGCACCTCCCCCATCACTTCCGAGAGGAGCCTCCGCTTGGTCCCGCGGTGCCTCGGGGATCCAGGCTGCGCGCTCCCCACCGCTCAGAGCGGGAGCGTGTGTTATCAGTGTCTGCCTAGCAACTGAAAGGTGACACGTGGGGCCTTCTTTTCAACCCATTTCCTCTTGATGAGAGGAAGGGATTCTCCTGCGAGTTATTACCTGAAATAATACCATATGGTAAAATGTAAACAACATCTGCATATTCATGTAATAATTTCATCTGTTTAATTAGTTCCAGCAAAGCAGTTTACCCTCTGAGGCCCTTGCTGTCAGCTCGGCGCTCATACATCCAGGGCTGGCTGTCGGGCTTGACAGCCTTCTATTGTTCATTCTCTGCTTCCACCTCAGCACTTACTGTAAGTGAATCTTCCGACGGGTGGGGTGTCTGTCCCTACCCATCCAGATATGGGGGGGGGGGTCTGTCAGCTTGGCGGAGAGCTACTAAAGACACACTTGACAGGTCAGGGGATGCTGGGGAAAAAAAAGGCAGATAAGATTATTTGTTTCTTGTACTTCCCTGGTTTGAAGGCGAGCTTAGGCGAACTCTTGTGGTAAAGAGGTTTTAATTCTTTGCACCGTGACCCCCCGGTGGAAAACTTCTGAGCCAGACAGACAGTGCGGCAGAACTAGGGTCCTCAGCCCATTTCGCACCATCTCCAGGCATCTGACAGCACATTTGTTTAGCTAAACACGAAGCTAAACATGAGCCTTACAGGCTCAGGGCATCCATGTGGTGAAGAAGCTAACCATTTGCAAGTAAATAAACACCTGCAGACACAATAGAGAAGTGTTGGGCTGTCCATTTATTTATTTATTTATTTATTTATTTAAATTTTATTTTATTTTATTTTATTATGTATGTTCGTCACCATACAGTACATCCTTAGTTTTTGATGTCATGATCTATGATTCATTATTTGCGTATAACACCCAGGGCTCCATGCAATCCCTGCCCTCCTTAATACCCATCACTGGCCTAGCCCATCCCCCCACCCTCTCCCCTCCGAAACCCTGTTTGTTTCCCCAAGTCCATAATCAGAGGGGGAGACGAACCATGAGATACTCTGGACTACAGGCTGTCCTTTTTAAATGTAAGCAGTTTGTCTCCCTCTTTCCCTTCATAACTGGATTGGAAATGATCTTAAAAGTCCTTTAGGCCAGAGCTTCTCCCTTGAGGATCTTGTTAAAAGGCAGATTCCCATTCAGTTGGTCTGACGAGGAGCCCAAAATTCTGCACTTTTAATGAGCTGCCAGGTGAGACCAATGCTGTTCAAGGTTCCTCCATGGACCACACTATGAATAGTGAGGATTTAAGACGCCATATTCATTTCATAGATGAGAATGAAGAGCTGTTGCGGTGTGTCCAAGGTCAGCCAGCTCATTAAAGATCAAACCAAGACTAGAGCACTCACTTTGTTTGAAGTCCGGGGCTCTTCGTATATGATAGTTTGTTTTGTTTTGATTTTTTTAAGAAAAATTCTTACATACACGCACAACGCTGAGCTACTTTTCTTGAAAAGAAATAATGTAAATAGCAATATACATCAGCCTCTCAATGACCAATAAATTCTTCCATTTTTATTTTTTTAATTTTTAATTAATTAATTTATTTGAGAGAAAGAGAGAGAAAGACTGGAGGGGGGAGGGGCAGAGGGAGAAGCAGGCTACCCGCTGAGCAGGGAGCCCAACGTGGGACTAGATCCCAGGACCCTGGGATCATGACTTGAGCAGAAGGCAGACGGTTAACCGATTGAGCCGCCCAGACAACCCAATAATTTCTTTTAAATATTGATGGTCAGGTTGACACAAAAAAGTGAGGTGGTAAACTGGATCATTGTACTTGCTGTGAGTCCTAAGAATTGCACGAGATTGCCGTCCTTCTAGAAAAGGACTTTTCTTACGTCAGAGAATTTGACATCAGCTAGAAGGCAGGGGATGCCTTGAAACAGGGCTATGAATAATCTCAGGGATTTGCTCCTTCCCACTGACATCCCAATCAAATCATTGTCCGGATTTGGTCTGAACGGCTTTTGTAATAGGGAAATGACTGATTCTTGGGGCATAACTTTACATTTTGTGAAAACAAGCTAAATGTCAAATATCTCTTTCTTATATCGACTCAAAATAGTTCCAACACTTGGGTATAATTATACTCTCTGGAATCAACAGAACCACTTGAAACTGGATGCAAAATTAGGGGATATGTGCTTTTTTTTTTTTTTTTTTTTTTAATTCTGGGGAAAAGGTAACTCCCTAAAAGATAAAACCATAAGACTGGACTGAGCAATTTGATTCACTTGGTCTGTCTACATGTTCATCTCTAAAATAATGTTATTTTTAAAAGTATTTCTATACTATAGCTAAATCGTCATAGATCTGATTGATTTCAACTAAAAAACGCCTCATTAAAGATGGAGCAGAGCTGGCTCTCCACTCTTGCTTGTCTGCCACAAGGACTGGGCCTACCCGCCTGCAAACTAGCTAGAAGTTGTAACTTCGCTGTCACCTTGCTGTGCATTTTCTGTGTTTTTGGTTTTTTTTTCTATTCTTGGAAGAAATTGTACAACTAATGGAAACATGCCCCCCGCCCAAAGTACAATAAAATCATTCTTTTAAGTTTTTCCCTTCCATTAAGTGGTTCATATGTGGTTTTTATGCAGCCCTAAAATGATGCCTAAATTAGTGCTCAGAAAAGTCAATTATACTTTTAAAGCTACTGTCTATAATTGTTATGGTCTCCTTGTGCGCGTATCCAAATTGTTTCTAATGGGCATTTCAGGGCATGGGGGTTAATGGTTATCTTAGTGAGGCAAAAATGCTGGCCAAAGCAGGGTTAATTTATCAAAATAACTTTGCGTGGGGTTGTTGCAAAGCAATTTTAGTGGGTCCCCAAGCCCGCTTAACTCATTTCTGGGGTTTCGCGGTGTTTTTAATGGAGATACACTATTAAGTTGCTGTGTATTAACACTGTTGTTTTAGATTCTTCGGCTTTGAATCTACTCAGGTTACAGATTTTTATTTCTACTTTTGAAAATAAAAAGAATCTCTATCAAAGATGAAACCTACCTAATTAAGCTATTCTTGATCTCTTAGTCTGTCAGTTCTTTGCTTTCTTTTCCCCCGCCTCATAATCTTGACAAGGGAGACTCCCAAGTCCTGATTTGCTGGTTTCTGACTAAGCCAATGGTGTTTGCCATGGCATTGGCCATGATCAATAACTAATTATTAAACCGGCATTTCTTTCCAGGGCTCCTTGTTAAAAAATTGCTTTTGGCTGAGAGAGAAGGAAAAAGGTCATCACTTTGACATGGTCGCGAGTCTTTCAAAATCCAGTGGGCCGTCCAATTGAATTACTGTCCTAAACTAATTGATATAAATTTGAACAGAAGAATGCTTGTTACTGCAGAATCTCATAATGATATCCTTGGCAAGGAAGCATTGGGGAGGGAAAAAAAAAATCCCGGCACCAGTTACAAAGCATTCACACACCACTCTAGAATTAGAAGAAAAAAATAATAATAATAAAGTTGAGGTAGGGGAGCGGCTGGACACAGTTTGATGGCACGTTCAGACTTATCATATCCACAATATTGTGAGCACGGAGGTAGTCAGTCTCTCCTATTTTTATAGTCATAAAGAGGCAGAGAGCCCTTTGATATATTATTTAAGTTCTGTACTGATTATAACTTGCAAAGCATTTGAGTGACACCTGTCATTTCACTGTTACCTAAGGCTCTGGGTTCGGGCTCACCTGATAAGATGTTGCTTCTGAACGACACAACTTTGAAAACTGGGAGTGTAAAAAGAGCAGCACAAAAATATCACAAGCATTAAAAAATAAACGGCTCCTCCCAGTCGCCATCCCTCCTGGCCCCATCAAGTGACGAATGACAAGAGTGAATAATGTAGCTTCCTGTGTGAAATCTTTTATGTTTGCCTATTGATTTAAATATAACATTAGACTAAAACATCCAACACCTAGGTTTGTTTAGATGAAAAGTTTAGATTTGGAGGAACTGCTTTAATCGATCTATCGGGTGAGAAATAGATCCACTCTTCTACCGATTTGTAGGAAAAATCCATTATGCTGGTGTTTCTAATCGTGCTCCAGAAGTAGACGTGCCCTGGAGGAGATCACACTTCCCTTTTAGTGGTGAGTTTGTAGGACTGCTCCGTCAGCTCACACCTGCCTTTCTTCCAGCTTTAGCGATTCTCTGTGTATTTATCCTGTTCGAGGTCAAAGTTCCTCGAAATTTGCTTTTCTTTCACGTGCTCTCAGCCTTGTCCTGATGGCATATCTTGAAAATTCACATCTACTGGATTTATATCCAATTTTATTAAACTACTGAAAACTCACTGAATTATCTGCCCTTCCCCCACCCCCACTGCCCTGCCCAATTTTAAAAGCAAATTTTCAAATAATGACCTTTGTAGCGAAAGTACCGTCTAGCGCTCAACCCTGCTTTGCAGTGTCTCAGGTTATTCTCTGGGTTCTGTGATACTCTACAAATGATGTAATGCTTACAGATCTTAAATATGTTTAATCAAATACAGCCTGTTAAAAAAATAAAATCAGGGGTGCCTGGGTGGCTCAGTTGGTTAAGCATCTGACTATTGATTTCAGCTCAGATCATGAGCTCAGGGTTGTGAGATCCAGCCCCAAGTCGGGCTCCATGCTCAGCAGGGAGTCTGCTTGAGATTCTCTGTCTCACTCTCCTCCTGCCCCTCTGCCCCGCCCTCTCTCTAAAATAAATAAATAAATCTTAAAAAAATAAATAAAATCAATATTCTTTCCATATTATTTGTGTGGAGTTTATTTAGAGAGTATGGTCATTTGGTTACTATAGAAAATTGAGGACCATTGCATTATCACGATCTCCCCGTAATCACAGTCAACACTGAGTCAGGCGGGAGGCTTGGTCCTTTGCCCGAATTCTTTCATTTTACCTCGAAACAACATAAGAGGGCATACGCTTTATTCTAATTTTAGCGATGAATAAACTAAGACCTGCGGCTTCTAGGTAATTGCTCAAGATCCTGGAGACCACGCTTGGCAAGGTGAACCTTCAATGTCCTTAGCTTCTGAGCACACCGATGTCACCATGGACTGCAGGCTCAGGATTTACTCAGATTTGGGTTCAAACCCACACCTTGTCAGGTGCCCATAGACAAATACTTCCAGGATCTGGAGACCTGGAATGGAGCTAGTGGTCGCAATGTCTATCAGGAAGCATGAAGGTAGCAAATGTTGGAATTCCCTCAAATTCCTTTAAGAGCACAACGGACCTGATGCCCAAGAGAAAGCATTTGTGCCCCCCCCCCCCATGTCCCCAAGGGAGAGAAATGGGAGACAGATTGTTAAGTGAGGTTTCTTTCCTAAGACCTTTTGGAGGAGTCTTTCAGTCCTTAAGATTGTGGGTCCCAGCTTCCCCTTTTTCCAATGGAAAAGACCTTGGGCTGAAAAATTTCTGCTCCATACTACCTGACACCTTCACAGAATCAACGACCTGCTACCCAGGAAGTCTGAGTGGGGACTGAAGTGACCGACCCACCCTTGAGACCAGTTCAGAGTAGGAGTGATGGGAGGGAGGGGAAGAGCAATGAAACACTGGGCAGCGTGTGGGGAAGGGAGTAAGCAAATATGGGTATAGTAGGGACGGCATTGCATTGGCAGGTGACAGTGAGAGGCACAGAGGACAGGAGAACCTCAAGAAATGGCAAAGGGCCTCAGAGAAGGAGGGGCTGGTTCCAAATATTATCTTCACCTGATCCAATTTGAATACTATCCTTGTTGTTCTTCTCTTCTAGAAGTGGAATCCAACATGAACGAGCTGTAATTTTATCCAGAGAGCCCACACTAGTATGTTCAGGTAAAGAGTATGCCACAGGACAGGTGGGCCACATCTACTGATAGAAATGGGACCAAACATATCCATTATAAACCACACTTGTAAATGGATTATAATTTGTTATATGAACCACGTCCGGTTAGATTAAGAGTGAAGTTCGGCTATGAGGTATTCACAAGAAACACACAAACAACATGTTAGCAACAGCAAAAAAGGGAGACAAAAATACATGTGGAAAAATACAAAAACAGAAAAGGCTTATGATTTTAATGCCAAACTACAACTCCTGGGGGAGGGATTGAGAGGAGAGTAGAAAGTAGCCCATGATAACAGGAACAATCACAATGAAGATACAATAATATGAACCTTTATAACTGGATAACATTGTACTGATATAGACAGAGAGACAGAAAGAGAGAGAGAGAGAAAGAAAATCTGGATAAAATATAAGGAGAAAGAGCATTCTATTGGGAGACTCTAACCCATCAAATAGGCGAAAGTGGACACAGTTTTGGAGGATCAGAACAATATTGTAAGACTATGTAAAAGCAGCCTTTGCATACTAAAACTCCAAATGTTCCCAAAAGAAGATGTAAAGCTCACACATTCTAATCAGAGGATTTGGCCTCACCTTCCCCTTAAATTAGACTTAATTGCTTCTCTGTCTTTCTTAAAAGAACCTAAAAAAATGGGAGAGAGAACAACCATGTCATTTTTATTTCTGTTTTCCTGTGGCATTTAGCCCTGAGCTTTGTACAGGGAAAGGAATCAAGAAGTACTTTTTAAATGATAGAATTTTAAGCTATCATAAACCCATTTGTCAGGAATAGCACATAAGTGGTGCACCTGCTTCTCACCCCTGCCCCCCTCCGTACCGGACCTAGAAAAAGGCTACCCATTTCCCTGGTGATTGAGCTTCTTCTCCTTGTCCAAATTCAGTGCTAGCGTCCTTCCCACCTGCTTCAGTTCAGTGATGTTCTTGCCCACTTCGGGGATATTGGCTTGTGGGATCTCTTTCTAGATTGTCTCATTCCTTCTCTTTCAAAGCTATTATTTCCCTTTCATTCTTCAGGTGTCGCCTTTCTTGAGAAGCCTTCCCTATTGTTTTAAAGTCTTGCCGGGATTTGTTTTTACCAGGTATGGTTAAGGCAAGCAGACACAGGAAATGCCTTGTGAAGGAGGCAGTTGGTGCCCACAGATGAAACAGGAGGTGTGATGTGCCCCGCAGGGCCCTGCAGGGAAGCACCAGGGTTGGTCAGGAGGAGAGGGAGTGAGGGGAAAAGGTAGGCAAGGTAAGGCAGGCTAACCAGGCTCATGATTGGCTGGTTTGAATCATTTCAGTGGACTCTAGGGCACAGGGTTTCCTCTAGTTGTCCCCTACCTGGTCCTGGGGTACTTAGGGTAGATAGATAGTGTCCTGGAGTGTGAAAGCTGGACAGAGATAGTTGAGATATATAGGTTTTGAATTAGCTGGTTTGTGTAGCAAAGTAGGAATTGGCTAGCCCTGAGAGGGACGGTCTTTCCAAGATGAGAAAGGTCCCAGATGTCACAGCATCAGAAAATATAGAATATGAAAGGCGTGAACACCTGTTACAGTCCCATCTCGTTACTGTTTTTTTTTTCTTCCCAGCCCTTTTCATGTGCTATATATTCAAATCATTTCAGTGTGCTTCTCCAAGGTGTAGCCAGGCATGGCTTTTTAGATTTTTTGTTTTTGTTTTGTTTTTTGCAGTTTTCATCCTACCCACCCATTAAGATCACCTGTGGAACTTTTACAAAATACAAGTCCCGAAGACCCATGCATAGATATTCTTGTTTGATTTCTCTGGAGTGGAGAATGAGTGTTGTGTTTTAAATTAGGTGACTCTAATGCACTGGCAGAGTTGAGAATCACCACCCAGCCTATGAATGCGTAGCGTCTAATGATCTGGAGAAACCAGTTATGGTAATTTCTAAATGTTGACATTAACTCGCAGACAGGCAAGGAGGTACTGACTATTTACCTAAATTACAGGCATTGAAGAGCATTTATTTACTTAGTATTTTAAAATTAAGCTTAGGGTGACATTAGAGAAGTATCGTCTATTTGGTGTCTAATGCAATGCATTACTATTTTTTATGCATTTACAAGAGTTAATTTTCTTAATTGAGGAATCTTATGCATTGCAAACACTTATTAACTCACGGTTTTAAAAGTTTTGAGACGTCATCTGAAAATGTCTGAATCATAGGAGAGAACTCAGGAAAAACAGAGATGAAATGCAAATGAAACGTTAAGAGTAGAGTTCAAATAGACGCCGAGCTGGAAATGAAATTCTTAGATGAAAATGGATGGAGAATATTGAAAAGAAAAAAAAAAGAGAAAAGAAAAACAATTGGAAATGAAAAGGGGAGGAAAACACTGTTGGAATAATGACGGCGGAAGTACTGGGTTCGAATAAGGAACACGGTGAAATCTACGAGGACAAGCAAGACACAGGAAAAATGAATGACAGTCGGGAGTACTGCAAGATATTGGGGGCAAGAGTTAAACCCATCAAATAATACACCAACTGCTATCCTGATGGAGAGGTTTCGCTCAACCTGGTGTCAGAGGCCCCTTTTCCGTTATGACAGCTGCTCGCGGCTGAATATAAGCAGAAATGCAAGAAACTCAAGGAGAAGTACAGCACAACCGGGAAAGTCCATCCATGCAGTGGGGCCGGGATGAGTCCCAGGCAAGATCTACAAGAAATGGTGTCATATATGTGTTAATTGTATATTCATTAATATTTTATTGGGTACTACTGATATCTGTTAGAGCGCTGCGTGTTATGCCTCCTGGACCTAGTTGGTAATTGTTTTATTTATTTGTTTACTTGTGTTTTTTGTCTGCATCCCCCAATAGACTATAAGCTTCTTGAGAGCACAGATGGTATCTGGTCTTATTTGCTGTTCTCTCCTTGATTCCTGCTGCATTATTTGGCACCTGGTAAATGCTCCGTTAATGTGGGCTATGATGTGAAGTAATGCCTATGGCCATAGGCTCTGACTATGGGAGTGTCATAAAATTATAATTTAAGTAGGAAGAGTAGAATACAGAGTTGGGAAGGAAAGCTTGAATGACCCCAAGCGGAGATTATAGGAAAGGTTTTTACAGAAGGTGGTAAGCTTGGGAAGCTTTCAAAAAACAGCAATTTAGTGAAAGCACCAAATTTGCCATCCTGGCCCCCGTCACTTACCGTGGGGTTCCCTGGAACCGCATAAATAGTGCAGCGTCAGCCCTCAACGTCAGCCTCACGGGGACACACACGAGAACGTAACAAAACCTGATACCAAAGGTTTTGGAAAATGAGTTTTGACGTAGTTGCTGACTTACTCAAGGACACTCTATTACTTTCAGAATTGTATGAATGTTTCTTATTTCCTAAAAACATTCTAGTTTCGGTTTATTATAGAAATCAAAAGTGAAACAAACCAAGTAATTCTAAGTTAAGAATCACAGAAAAAGATGGGGCGCCTGGGTAGCGCAGTCGTTAAAGCGTCTGCCTTCGGCTCAGGGCGTGATCCTGGCGATCCGGGATCGAGTCCCACATCAGGCTCTTCTGCTATGAGCCTGCTTCTTCCTCTCCCACTCCCCCTGCTTGTGTTCCCTCTCTCGCTGGCTGTCTCTATCTCTGTCAAATAAATAAATAAAATCTTTAAAAAAAAAAAAAAAAAAAGAATCACAGAAAAAGAAATCACAAATGGCAAAGCAGTTTGAGCATGCTCAGTCTGGATGCAAGGAAAAAAACAAAAAAACAACAAAAAAAAACCCCCTGCTGTTTTGTACTTTTCCAGAGACCCGAGTGTGAAGGCATGAAAAACGAGTAATGAATGTTTTAAACTATCTTCTTCCCCTTCCCCCAACATTTTTCACACTGAATCTGAAGGGATAATGCAGTGAGAGGAGAAAGGTCTCTTTAGGAATGTATAATATTATATCCTGGCTCTGAAAATTATACCTGGGAAGGAGGCAGGCTCTACCCTGGCCCTCACCGAGTTGTAATTCTTCACCCGT